>NC_133529.1:61077279-61414779 GCF_048544455.1 Silene latifolia | reverse complement strand
ACTTGAAGTTGGTGATGAAACAATCACCTTTAATCTTGATAAGACTATGAGAGCTCCCAGCTTGCTTGTGCCATGCTTTATGGTTGATCACTATAGCCGGGAAGGTGACTAGAAGAATGTTGAATTCCCATTCAAAGAACGAGTCAAAGATGGAATTCCTAGCAAGGAGGGCAAAGAAACTGTAACACCCCCAAACACAAAGGTGCCTTACCAAGACCACCTAATGCATGGAAGTGTTACCATCTCGGTTACCCGAGGCAATGTGTATCAGATTGACCATAAAAGAACATACTTTAGATAAATACGTTTAAGGCGTTTACATCAAAATCGACTCTAAAGTAAAGTACAACTGTTCTAAAACCAAACTACGACTAAAGTAACAAAGGTATTATGATAACACAACAGAAGACTACTATCAGACTCGTGGCAACTCCATCCCCAGCTAATCCCGCGCGCATCCATAGTATACCTGCTAGACAACTGCTCACCACCCCCGAATGGATCACCACAGTTTTTAAAACATTTAAACGGGGCCAGTTACTGATTACGCAAAACACAAAACATAAGATACAACACACAAATTACCCAAACTCCGTCACAACTCCACACACCTGAGTACACACTAAAGTGTGTAGTCCTGCCAGAATACCCATCGCAACAGATATTCCACGCCGCCAGTGGGGGACCGCAGCCGTACCCACCAAATCCCTGCTCATCCATTCCGAACGATAACCCATGTTCCTTAATGTGCACATCCCCTCCTGTGGCGGGTTCCACAGACAATTACACAATCAATTATACAACAACAACGCCAACACAAAACCAACATGTTATAGATCAACAATAATGAACACAACCATCATCAACAATTATGTAATCAATAACCGAGTAGGGAAACCCTGCCTGGAAAAGCAATCAACAAGATCGTCACAATCAGCTAATCAAAACCGTTCTTCAACGAAATCACCTCTTATCAAACATACAATCATACAATCACTATCTAATAATCACAATACTCCGAAAACCCTCAATTTATCCAATTAGGGTTTTAACCAAAATCAAAGAAATGATATAAAATCTTTACTAGGATCTTACCCACAATATGACGGTGTCAACGGCGTAAAGAACACAGCGATCCGACGACTCTAGCCCTTAGGATTTGATAGAAATGCGAGAGAATGATGCAACATAGTTTTGTTTTCTTTTGTGAAGGTTTTAAAATAAAGTACAAAGGTAAAAGAAACTGACGGAAATCTTTATATAACCTTTTCACGCATTAATAACAAACCCGACAAAACCCGTTTAACTCGACTTACTCGATCGAGTAAGTCACTTACTCGATCGAGTGACACCTACTCGATCGAGTACCCCACTTACTCGATCGAGTACCCATCAGAGAGTACACTGTTTCGAAACCAAAACTTACTTGCTCAACAGAGTAAGCCTTACTCGATAGAGTACCCAACAGTACAGAAAACCGTAGAATTACAGTCTTCCCTCCTTAAAACGAAGTTCGTCCCCGAAGTTCAAACCCAACCTATAAAACATGAACTCCTAACACCAACTCCACCAACTATGCCTACCTCTACAACATGGCTCACGATATCGTATCAACTATATTATAGCCTCTCAAAACTAACTCCATACACTATCGAATACCATCCACAAACGCCGCTAGCTCCGTCTCATTCTCATATTATCCACTATCAAATCCAACATCAAGAATATTCACCAAGCAAGATCAACCACGAAACGGAATGTTACATTCTACCACCCTTAAAATGAACTTCGTGTTCGAAGTTTACTCACACTCATAAACATCATCATCCAACTGTCAACACTATCGAAGTATTCTCACACTCCTAAACATCACACTACTACAAGCACGTCCATGACCTTTAATAATATCAACCACAACTAAAATCCATCCTTTATTCTACGCCAAGGCTCAAACTTCCAATTATACCGCAACATGTACAACCATCAAGCTCTCTTTGTCGCATCCTACTCCTCTTAAGATAAGTGTTACGTCCTCGTAACCCACTAATACTAAATCCTTTGCTATACTTCCTAAAATCCTCATCACCACCGCATGTCAACAATAACCAACTATAACCTCAACACCTACAACCATTCCTATATCCAGGTCTCTCTTCCTCTAACAGTCCTTATTCCTCAATTCATTCTGCACTCCATCTAATCTATACCATAAAATCCTCATTTAGCAAAATCACTACACCAACCCTTCCACATTACCGCAAAACGACATACTCCTCTATATATGCGCTTATCTCCATAATCATAATTCACGATCCACAATTGTTACACACACTCTTACTAGATCCTCGAGCTCTCCCTTTTTATTACCACAACTCATCCACAAATTAACATGATACTAATTTCCAACACCCTATATTCATTGTCCCAATAAAAGATTATGAACGACATGCAGCTTCCAGAACAGTACAACACATGTTCCCCAAATAACTTGCCATTACTATGTCACCCAATGCCTCCTCTAAAAGAAGATCACAAGTACTTCAACAACCTCTCGCAACTGTGTCCCATCAATAGGATATAACTATACCATGACAACAACGGAAACATGCACAACTCTCTTCCATATCATACTCTACTCTAACTCCCAAGCTAAAACTTGTAAGAGACATCAATAAACAAAACAACCGTCTATATGTTCCCAACCGAAACTCGCAGGAAACAACAGTAACCAAAACAACAATCTTTGTAGAACTGGTATGTACTTTCGAAAAATCGTATCGTAACCATATCTTCTACTCCACCATAACCGATGATGCATCGCAACAGCGCCACCAACAGCCGCACCGCAGCGCGAAAATACCCGCATCACAAGTCGAAGTACCGTGCCCGGATCACCACCCGAGGTACAACAGCCACATCGATAGTCATCGCAACTTACTCAATTCCTATAAACACTGACTCAGTATAACTTCCCAGACAATAAAACTTCCTCAAAACCGCTTTACTAGATCACAACGCAACATATTACACGGAATAAATAGATAAGAACCTCGTGAATATCATCCATACCATTACACGGAATAAACATATATCATAAATACACATACAAGTATAACTAGCCATGCCAGATCACCCAAACTATCACTTTTGAACATCATTCCATTAGTTTACCGTACCCAACATATATTACAGAACATTCAGATAACAACTTTATAACTATCACACCATACCACTTCTCGTGAGGTCAGAACCTCACACAAACATTTACACATATCATAGACCCATATCCGAATCTAACTAACCAATCCTGATCACGTAAGTTACCACTTGATAAAGGTTATCTCTCGACCGAGCTAAACTCGTATGCCCTTCATAGCACATTCTCCGATTCGCATCACTATCACCTTCTGACAAATGTAACCATGCCATTTATACTCAACTACCAGCAACGCGTTCTATACCTAAATCTCCTGCGCTCTCACAACCATACATATCAATCCGGCCTCTATAAAATCAACCTCTTAGAATGGCTATCTTTCCTATTTATAATCACCCTTAACCACTAGTGACAAAACCTCAACACTAGCACTGTTTGTATATTGGTCGGACTCACTTGGAGCTTTAATTTTCGGTTACTTGTCGTTAAGAGCACCTAGACCAAAACAATATTTATAACTTCACAAACAACTCTACTATTAGTAAAGAGGCAAGTAAAGGTCGGATCCCAAGGGACAAGTATTGATGTAGGATTTTCGATTGCAAGTAGTGGTGTCTAGGGGTGTCACAATTTGGGTTGATGTAAGAAGATCACCAAACTAAATAGCAATAAAAGTAAACAAGCAAGATGACTAAAATGAGATGTAAACAATTGATTAAAAGCACTAGGGTGTCATGGGGTCATAGGGGATTCATGGGAATTGATCATACAAACATATTCTCAAATTATAAGCAAGCAATTATTGTTGTGATGGATCGAGTTGGTTTATATCTTACAATCCTAGGAAGGTTTGGGTCCCGGAGCCGAATCGATTAGATTGTACAACACCTACAAGTTGACTTAATCCTCCCTACTCAACTATATGCATGGTCTAATGAGACTCGAGTTGGTTTATGTCTTACAAGTCTCATTGAAAAGGTAAGTGATGGGTAAAAAATGCAAGGATTCATAGGCTCGCATTTCATCAAACATAACATGTGCATAAGTTGAGATCACAACAAGCAAGCAAATAAATTATGAAAACATATTAAATTAAGCATGAGTCATCCCCCATGTTGGTTTCCCCTAATTACCCATTAACCATAGTTAAGGAAACTACTCACTCATTATCAAGTTTAGCATGTTAACAAGGTTGTCAATCATAATAACAAAGCAAAACATGATGAATGAATGAAGATGATTAACAATGATTAAAAAGGGATTAAGAGAATTATACCTACTAATGATTCCAATAATAAAGCAAAGAATAATATAAGTACTTGATGATTGATTGCAAGGTTGTTAATCTCCCAATAATAACCCAAATAATCTTCAATTACCCAAAATAAAAGATGAACAAAAGAGAAATTAAGGAAATGAGATTTGTATTAATATTTGATTAGAAGTTGATTACAAGATTAAAGAGAGATTAGAATGATATAAACTACACTAAAGATTGATAAGAAGAACATGCTTATCTAATTAGACTAATGGGGTATTTATAGTGGGGATTAGGTACACAAATTAGGGTTTACTAAGGGCTTAAATGACGATTAAGTCCTTGAGGAATCGCTCCTCTCAAAGGAGATGACGGTCTCCTTTTTGCCGGTCTTTCATAAATATGCGCATCTTTCATGGAGGGAAGAAGAAGACGTAAGGTCCTGTAAGGGAATCCGAGCGTCCAAGGTGTCGGGACGGGCGGATTGTGTGGTGGCTGGACGGGCGTCTTATGGCAAAGACGAGTGGATTCCTCCAGTCTTGGACGGGCGGATTGATGGCAAAGACGCTCGGATTCTTTGTGTTGGACGGGCGTCTTGCTATGCTGGACGAGCGGATCTTGTCAAAGCTTTTCTTTTCTTCTTTTCTTCTTCTCTTCTTCCAATAATCCTCCGGGATTTAGTCGGGGATGCAAGGATCTTTTTCATCATTGCCCATCTACTATAATATGTACAAAGGCCTTCTAGTCTTGTCTTCTCTTTAATGCTTGGTCATTAGATTCAATCAATTTAGCTCTATTTTGCCATGAAAATGCAAGGTTTGCACTCCTCTCCTACCAAAGGAACAAAACCTCAAAGAATATGCAAAACAAAGGACTAAAGATAGTAAATGACCCAATTATGCACTAAAAAGCATAGGAACGAGGCTAATTCGGGGACTAAATATGCCCAAATAATGGTCACATCAAATATCCCCAAACCGAACTTTTGCTCGTCCCGAGTAAAGAGGTGACAAAAACTAATACCCTTATTTAAACTATCCTACTAATATAGCCGACATGAGACAATTAGCGGGTCTCACTCCACCCCTTCAACTCACAACAAGACAACCATGAGGTAGGATGCCTTCTTGCAAGGCAAGGTGGGTCTTGCTAAAATGGCGACACATCCAAACATTAAAGCACATAAAATCGAGTAATGGATGCATCTACAAAAGAATAGCCACTTTCCTCATCTAAGTGGCGGAAATAATCTAAAGGGGAAGCAATTCAAGGGTACACACTCCTTCATAGATGCAATTTCTTCAAACTACTAAGCCTAGAAGGATACCAATAAATCACCTCCAAGTTGTGTCAAGCTAGGGTACCTTTGTCCTCAATCGTTAAATGCTTTTGTCAAGAATAGGCTCCCTATGGTGTTAGAAACACTGGAGGATCGCGGAATTCCCCTTCTTGCCTAGACAAGAAGAAGGGTGGTCCCCTCTCTACCATGCACAAAAGTGGATACGATGGATAAAGGGATCAATAAGATTTGAGTTTCATTTTGGGAGTTTGCTTTGTTGTTATTTTCCCCCCAAATTCTTGTGGCATATAACATTTGAGAACACTTTCTTTTTGCCATTTCTTTTGATTTTTGGCATTTTCAACACTTGACAATCTTTCTACTTTTTGCATTTTCTTTTGAACATTTTCAAAGTCACCCCATATGTAGTGAGGGTGCCTTATATTTGAAGCATAGTAGTTTGTATTTCTTGTCACTCCTCTTTTCTTTTGATGCATTTTGCAAACTTTTTCTTTTCTTTTCTTTTCATTTCTTTTCATTTCTTGAACTCAAATTTGAATAATTTCTTTTTGTGCCCATTCCCTTTGATGACAAAATGTATGGTAGAACATGGATGAATGATGGTTTCATGGTTTCAAGGGTCACCTTGGAATAAACGGTAGCCAAGGAGTTATCACACCACAAGGTACTCTTGACTAGGCCTTAATCCATGGGTCAAAGGATACTAGCATGACACATCCTAGGGTGTTTTATAAGTATTCTAACAAGCAAAGTCTTAAGAAGAAAAAGCATCTACTATGGCCTATATACACTTGTCAAGCTTCCCAAGTAGACGGTTTCACAAAATTTGTCTAACATGCAACTACATGCCATGATGCAACTAACATTTATACATCCTAATGCATATGATTCTACCAACTAGTATGCCAAATAATCTAAATGCAATCCTAAATTTAACATAAAGAGGAAAAAAGAGATTGGAAAGATCATACCATGCGGTCTTCAATATCCTCATGTCTCGGATGTGGCGTAGTCAATCAATGTGAACAAGGATGAACAAACACAATATATACAAGACAACACTAAAAGGGAAATGAACATGTTTTTGATTTTTTTCAATTTTTCAATTTTTTGGATTTTTCAATTTTTTTTTTTTTTTTTTTTGATTTTTGAATAAAAGTCAAGTTAGAATTTCCCATCCCCACACTAGTATGGGCATTGTCCTCAATGGCCAATACGATAGGAAATTATGCAAGCATAATGCATGATTTCTAAACTAAATGCAAACTATACTAAGCTACACTACATGATGCATGGGTTTTTGTTATGGCGGAGAGCATAATTTGAATTAGCTCCCGATGCATATGCATAGACTTCCCCAAACCAAAATAGACATTATTTCTAACGTCTTGAATTTCGGGGTAGTTCATGCACATGGAATGCAATGCATGAAACTACAAATTGTCATTTTGGATTTTACAAGTTGGGAACAATAAAAATGAACACCTTAATGAAGCCAAGGTGTTAGTCCTCCATGTTGCTAGGACTCCACAAACAAATGACAAATATGGTACAAATTATCAAAACATCAAATTCTTTGCATGAAAATTTAAAAAGAGAGAGGATGAGGAAACTTCACTTAGGCTTTGATGGGTGTCTCATGCCGGCTCCATCTAGTTATGAAGAGATCCCTAGAGATCGCCATCATCCCCCTCTAGGTCACTATCCCACACTTCCTTGGACGCATCACTCGCATTGAAGGCCATGAATTCATCTTCCTCGCTATTGAGCTCCACCGTATCTCCACCACAATATTTGTTGCTCCCTTCGCCTTCTTGCCCATTTGCTCCTTCATTTGCTTTTTTCGAATTTGGGAAGAGAATGTCCATTTGTGCCCAAGAGGGAAACATTCGCTCCTCGCTAATCTTCCCTTGTTGAACCAAATGGTGGAATTAAGGATTAGAGAATAGTAGCTATCCACAGCGACTTCATATTGACGGAAATGCATGTCTTGGAGAATCCCCGTCACAAAATCATCTCGGGGAAGAATGAAGGGGTTAGGGTGATTGTATGGTTGGTATTGAAAAGGGTAGGGAGGTATCTTGATCTTTTCATTTTGTTGTTGTGGCTCGTTTGTTGTTGTTGGGTTTGTGGTGGTGGTGCTTGATTTGCTTGGTTCGGGCTTGCGGGGATGAGGTATGACGGGATTGGGGATAGAGGACCCCTCCTTGGTGAAATTCTTGGTAAACCGGTCATTGGTAAGTAGATAGGGTTACTTCCTGTTAGGTCTGGAAATCCGCAGACCTTCCTGATCAGTATCTCACCTGAACCTGACTGACAGGCTGTTAGGGTGTCAGCCTATCAGGGCACATGAAGATAGGCGCCAGGCCATGGAGAGGACAACGGTCATAATATGAGGACGATATTAGACCATACACGCGTGTATTAAAGGAATTATATACGCAACATTAAGTATGAAGATTACGCAGTAAATGCAGTAATTAAGGGAGGAATAATTAGCAATTATTACTGGCAATTATGGAGAATAAATTCGCTTTTAGTACCGCATCAAGCAGCCGTTCAACCAGGAAGCCTATATAAGGAATACTTTGAAGATATTGAGGGCAGATCATTCATACACAAGAAGAAGCACACGTAATACTTAGAGAAATAAGCATTGTTATCATCATACTATTATTCTCCCAAATTACATAGTGAAATCCTCTCCTGGCTTGGTGCCCGTGGTTTTTTCCCATTCAAGGGTTTTCCACGTACAAAATTACTTGTCTTATTATTGTTGTTAATATTTCATTTACAACTTATTATTGTACCCTGACGACCTGACCAACAGACTATCTAGAGCTAGTTAACCTTACACAACTCTACCCTGACCTGATTTTGCCTTGCGCAAAATCCACACAAAACAATTGGCGCCCACCGTGGGGCATCTAGCTCTTTAAATCCTTTTTTCTTATCCTACAAAAACTCAAAAAACCTACAAAAATGGCCCAACCCACCGTCGAAGAACAATTGAATGCAGCTCTCCAAAAAATCGCTGAGTTGGAAAGCCTGAAAGAAAAAGTGGCCGAGACCAAGCGTAAATCCTGCAATTGAAAGAATCTGAGTCACCACTGAAGCAAAAATTGGAAAAAACCCAAGGGGCAGGCTCTAGATTCAAACCAGGAACCCCATTTTCATCAATCATTAAGAACATTGATTTTTCCAGTTTTGGGAGCCCAAGTATTCCTAAAGCCATTAACGTAGATGGTGATGATGAACCAAAAGATGATGATAAAGAGAAACCAGATGAATCTGCAGCAGCCATCATGATGGCAGTGGTTCAGGAGATCAAGAAACTCAACGAAAAATTCGATAAGATACCAGGAGTACCAGCCAGCATGGAAGAAGCTGCCCCTGACAGCTATGCTGATTCGCCTTTCATAAACGAAATAGCAAAAGTAGATCTACCAAAAAAGTTCACGATTCCATCCATGAGGGTCTATGATGGAACCACGGATCCACAAAATCACGTGGCTCTTTACAAGCAGAAAATGCTGGCTGCATCTATTCCCAGCGAGTTCAGACAAGTTTGCATGTGCAAGGGATTTGGAACGACCACCGACTGGCCCGCGCCCGCAATGGTACATCAACTCGCCAACGACAAAGAACCATTCCTTTGCCAACCTGATCAACAGTTTCAACCAGCAGTTTGCGAGTAGCAGGGAGTTGGAGAAACGATCCAGTGACCTTTACCGAGTTACACAGAAGCTTAATGAAACTCTCAGGACATTTCTTGCAAGATTCAACAAAGAGAAAGTGTCTATACCCAGATGTGACGTTGGAACAGCGGTGGAGGCATTCAGACAGGGGTTACTACCATATAGTGACCTATACAGCGAACTCACTAGGTATCCCTGCCACACCTTCGAAGATGTTCAAGCCAAGACTCTTGCTTTCATCAGGCTGGAAGAAGATAAAAGCTACAAACTTGGATCACCCAGTAAACCAAGAGATCATGAAAGAAGCAATAGGAAAAGCAACAAAGGAAACAACTATAGACCTACTCCATATTCCAGGCCAGATCAGTCAGAAGTTAACCTGGCCCATGAGTATCAAGGATTAATCTAGAGACTTGACAACATGGGATCAGCTGTTAGATGGCCCAGGAAGTCAGAAAATCCAAATCCCAGAAGAGACAATTCAAAATGGTGCGAATTTCACATGGATATTGGACACACCACGGATGATTGTTTCACCCTGAGGAAGGAAGTGGCCTACCTGCTAAAATCAGGATACTTGAAAGACCTGATAAAGACAAAGGGCAGGAACGCAAACCAGGATAAGGAAAATCAGGAGCATAAGCAGGAGCATAAGCAGGATCGTAGTCTCCCTCCACCACCACCAATCTATGAAGTAAAATTCATATCCGGCGGTTCGGAGATTTGCAGCATGACAAGTTCAGCAGCAAAGAAGATAGCCAGGACGCCAAGGACCGTGTCACCCTGCAAGCCGGATCAAGTCCCAACAATCATTTTCAATGATTATGACATGGTGGGCATCCATGATGTTCATCATGATGGCCTGGTAATTTCTATGCAGATTGGAACAGCCACAGTAAGGAGGATCCTGGTAGATGGAGGCAGCTCGGTGAACCTGATCATGCTTGACGTACTGAAAGCCATGAAGATCAACGAGGACCAAATCATCAAAAAATCAAGCGTCCTAGTAGGATTCAGTGGTGAAACCAGGAGCACTCTAGGAGAAATCCACCTCCCAACCTATGTGGAAGGAGTCTCATCTTATGAGAAATTTGGAGTCCTTGACTGCCTGTCATCCTACAACGCTATCCTGGGCAGACCCTGGATTCACAATGTCAAGGCCGTAACATCAACCTATCACCAGTGCATCAAGATACCAACAGACCGGGGCATAGCCACAATCAAAGGGGATCACAAGACAGCCCAGAGTGCTACACGGCGACCTTGAAGCCTTCCAAGGCGGGTAAGTCCCCGGCATAGCAATTACATTACCCCGTCGGGAGCACTTATGTGGCACCTCCCGGGAAACAGATCGGGTAATCCTAGACCCCGAGTACCCCGACAGGTATGTTTTAATAGGATCTGACGCACCAGATAGTGTCAGGCCTAAACTGGTAAAATTCCTTAAAAATAAATCATCTTGGTTTGCTTGGTCACATTTTGATATGACTGGAATTAGCGCTGATATTATTACTCATAAGCTCAATGTTGGCCCATCTTTTAAGCCTGTACAGCAGAAAAGACGCAAATTTGCAGCTGAAAGAAATACCATAATAAACGAGGAAGTAGAGAAACTCTTGGATATGGGGATGATCAGGGAAGTAATGTACCCTGAGTGGCTGGCTAACGTAGTTGTTGTGCATAAAAAGAATGGGAAGTGCAGAGTTTGTGTAGACTACACTGACCTGAACAAGGCTTGTCCTAAAGACCCATTCCCCTACCTCATATTGATGCCATGGTAGACGCCACAGCAGGCCACGAAATGCTAACATTCATGGATGCTTCCAGTGGATTCAATCAGATAAAGATGCACCCTGCTTACCAGGAGAGTACTGCATTCATTACAGACCGAGGCATATACTGTTACACTGCCATGCCTTTCGGCCTGAAGAATGCAGGGGCAACGTACCAGCGACTGGTCAACATGATGTTTAAATACCAGTTAGGCGACATCATGGAAGTATACATAGACGACATGGTGGGGAAATCCAAGAATGCAGAAGATCATGTGAAGTATCTAGAAATAGCATTTGGGATATTAGAAAAATATAACATGAAGCTAAACCCTGCAAAATGCCACTTTGGAGTCTCTGCAGGCAAATTTCTTGGATATATGGTCACAAAGAGAGGCATAGAAGCTAGCCCTGAACAGATAAAGGCTATCCTGGAACTACAGGTCACCCAAGTCTCACAAGGATATCCAAAAATTGACAGGCCGGGTAGCTGCCCTGAACCGTTTCATATCAAGATCCTCTAAGAGATGCAAAACATTCTATAACTTCCTCAGGAAAAATAAACAATTCCAGTGGACGGATGAGCATGAGGCAGCTTTTCAGGATCTAAAATGCTATTTATCATCTCCACCCTTACTGGCTAAGCCAAAGAAGGGAGAGCCTTTGTCAATATACCTATTCACATCGGGACACATCGATGATCCTGGTGAAAGAACAGGACGGTCAGCAACATCCAGTCTACTAAGTAAGTAAAAGCCAGCTAGATGCTGAATTGAGGTATGAACTACATGAAAAATATGTTTTAGCTTTAATTATGTCATGTACTAAGTTGAGACCCTATTTTGAAAGTCACCCCATTATAGTCAGGACCAATTTGCCCATAAAATATGTCCTACGTAAGCCTGAACTTTCAGGCAGGATGGCTAAATGGTCAGTACAGATTAGCACGTACGACATCTCCTTTGAACCCGGGCGTGATCAAATCGCAGGCCTAAAGCGACTTTGTGGCTGATTTTAGCCCTAACTGGAACCGGACACGATAAAAGAGGTCAACCAACTAGAAAATAAAACCCTGGACAGGAATGGACCCTATTCATAGATGGGGCATCCAACGCCAGGGGGACGGGGTTAGGACTAGTACTTAAATCACCACAGGGGAGATATGATAGCACAGTCGTAAGTCAGAGTTCAAAGCTACCAACAATGAAGCAGAATATGAAGCCCTGATAGCAGGCTTAAAGGTATGTCTAGACCTCGGTGTTCAAAACCTAAAAGTAAAAACTGATTCACTCTTAATTGCTAATCAAATAAAGGGAATTTATACGGGTAAGGATGCAAAAATGATTTCGTATTTAGAATATGCAAAAAACCTTACCGCTAAATTTGCTTTATTTGACATAGATCAAATATCAAGAGACCAATACCGAGGTTGATGCCCTGGCCACCTAGGTTCAAATTTCACCCCACCCCCATGTTTTCGACAAAATACCAATTGTGCACTTATTAGAGCCAACCATCAAAGAAACTCAACAGTCAATCCTGTCAATCGGACATGAAACTCTTGGACTAAACCCTATTATGACCGGTTTCTCCGAGGAATACTACCTCAGGGTAGACATGAGGCAAGGGCTTTTAAAATTAGAGCTTCAACTTATGCTATCATCAATAACACTCTGTTCAAGAGATCGCAGGCTGGACCCTACCTGATATGCTTGGAGCCTGGCGAAGCCAAACTAGTACTCCAAGAAATACATGATGGACACTGTGGCAACCACAAAGGAGGAAAGAGCCTGGCAAGTAAAGTTCTCGGACAAAGCTACTCTTTACACTGACGGGCCGATCGCTGGAATACTCTTCAAAATGCGAAGCCTGCCAAATTCATGCACCAATCATACATCCGCCGTCTGAACTCCTCCATTCAATCTCCGCACCCTGGCCATTCATAAAGTGGGGCATGGATATTGTGGGAAAACTGCCCGTAGCTCCAGGACAAAAAGTATTCATGTTAGCCATGACTGACTACTTCTCCAAATGGATTGAGGCTGACACTTTCAGGCAAGTAACCGAAAAAGAAGTAATATCCTTCATTAGGACAAATATCATTTGCAGATATGGAGTCCCATCAGAAATAGTATGCGACAACGGAACTCAATTCGTGGGGAAAAGGACCCAAGCATTTTGCCAAGAATGGAATATCAATCCGGTAACATCAACCCCTGGATATCCAAAAGCTAA
Source organism: Silene latifolia (assembly GCF_048544455.1). Classification (NCBI taxonomy): domain Eukaryota; kingdom Viridiplantae; phylum Streptophyta; class Magnoliopsida; order Caryophyllales; family Caryophyllaceae; genus Silene; species Silene latifolia. Next base: position 61,401,359 of record NC_133529.1, on the reverse strand, counting down.
TGGCCAGGCTGAATCAAGCAATAAGGTAGTCATAAGCTGCCTAAAAAAGAAGTCAAAAAAGACGAGGCGGATGGGTCAAGAACTTCCATTAGTACTATGGGCGGACAGACAACTCCAAAAACTGCAACAGGCCAAACACCTTACTCCCTGGTGTATGGCTGTGAAGCTGTCATACTTGCGGAAGTTCGAATACCAACATCCAGATGCAGCCTGAACAACATTGAAGCAAATAAAGACCTGATGCAAGACAACTTGGTCCTGATAGAAGAATTAAGAGACGCTGCCAAAATCAGGATGGCATCATATCAACAAGCAGTCGCCAGGACTTACAATAAAAATGTCAGGATCAGGGTCTTTAAAGAAGGAGACCTTGTCTTACGCAAAGTATTTCCAAATAAAAAAGAAAAATCAGCAGGCAAACTGGCTCCCACATGGGAAGGCCCCTACTTAATTGATTCAATTGTTGGATAAGGAGCATACAGGCTCCAAACGCTAGAAGGGGAAATGATCCCAAGATCCTGGAATGTAACTCATTTAAAATTATTCCATATGTAAATATCAGTCTACAATCAGGTATAAATTCAATCACTACTCAACCCAACATGCTATGTGATGAACTACATATTTTACGTGCCTTATCTGTATTTTATATCTGTTCAACTAACCCATCTATTGACTTTTTGAATCCTGAACAATTATATATGATTAAATATTATATGCATAAATATTCAGGATTGAGGGCTACTCTAATATACATTCCTGAAACAAAAATTTTGCACTTAACTGTGCCTGACGAGTTGGTAACCGCCACGGATACGATGAGAGTCGGACCAATCGAGGCATGAAATAATTGCGACGACTAGGGTTACTTGCCACGGATTACAACCGGGGGACGCAAAGACAGTGTAAGGGTGTTCTCTCCCAAACACTTAGTCTAAAATGCCCTCTTGACAGGCCGAATACCAAGCCCTCCAGCTAGGCAGGGGACATAAGCCCTCCTGACAGGCCGGTTTTCCCACCCCTTCAACCATTATAGCAAAAAACTATATTTGGTTGAATTACTCATGAATAACAAAATAAAACAATGTGTAGGTTATTCAAACAGAATGTTTGACAGGCCCAATAGGATGAAACTCACAAATGAATATCAAAAGCAGAATCAGCCAAAAGAAGGCCATCATGCCTATATTAATAAAAACCTTTACCCCCTGGGGCAAAGGTGCCAAAATATTCATAAAAAGCCAGGGATAGCCTCCCTGACCCAAGGCAGGAAAATAAAAATATTGTTTGTCCAGGGACATCCCCCCTGGATGGGCCAAAATACCAACTGAAAAAAATAAATTACTGCTTCTCCTTAGAAACAGCACCAGCATCAACATCCTGCTCCCCTGGAGAGTCGACCTCCTATTCATTTTCCATGTTATGCAGGTCAGGATACTTTGAAGCAGCAAAAGCCATCTCAGCTGCAGGGTCCCATTTTGCCCTGGCCTCAACAGGCTCTGACATAGCAGCCGCCCTTCCCATGATATAAAATTAGAGGGAAGCATCATCCAGCTTGAACTCCAAGTCATCCCTCTCTTGGGTGAGCTCCTTATTTCCGTCCAAGGCCTCCTGCAACAGCCGCTTGCTTGAAACTGCTTCAGCCTTAGCAGCATCTCTCTCAACTTGTACCCTTGACAAGTCAGCAGCTTTAGCAGCCAGGTCAGCTCGTGCCAAATCCAGCTCAGACTTTAGCCTATCATAATCTGATCTCATCAGATCAATTTTGGCTACCAAAGAAGTAGCCTGATAGGCATTATGGAGACAGGTCGCAGCACCCTGATCAAAAACAGAAAGAAAAGTATGAGTAATTTACACCGATAATAAAAACCACCAAAAAACACACATAAAAATCGTTTCAGCTTACCTCCCTTACAGCAGCCAAGGCACCAGCTAAGAGGCTGACTGAATGATCCACTGAAGCAACTGCCTGAGTAGCAGTCTCAACAGGGTCAAGGGTGAGCATGACATCTGATTTAGAAGCAGCGTAATCCCTGATCTTCACCCTAGCAGCCTCCATATTGTCCACCCTGGCTCTCACTTCCCTGACCGGGGCAGAAATGTCAACATCTTCAACTTTCCTCTTTTGGGCTGCTGAACTTGTTTCAGCAGGGGCAGCAGGTGCAGCAGTGACCTTGGCAGCATCAGACTGTTCAGTCAAGTCAATAACAGGCTCAGTATCCCCGCTTCTCTGGGAACCTTCCTCCTTAATCTTAGCCAGCCAGGCTGAAAGGTCAGCCATACCAAACCTGGCAAGGCAAATAGATGACCTGGTGGCTGCAACACGAAATATTGTATCAGCAATATAAACCAAACACTATCAGGAAGCCTAAGTAAAAAGAAAGGAAAGATTAAGATAGACTTACTGCCTGAGGTAGTGGCACTAGCAGCCCCTGAAGCTTTAGCCGCCCTGGGAGCACCGTCAGCCTTCAAACAGCGAGGAAGGTGACCAACCCCGCAACAAAGAGGCCAGGACCTCTCCAAAGGAGGAATAGCAAGGAAAGCAGAAACATTAGGAGTGAGATACTCAGTTTCAGTAACCCAGTCATCAACTGCACACATAAGAGGTATGATTTATTATAATTTTTATTTTTCACTAACAAATAAAACATGCAGGACAAATAAGGAAACCAAAAAGACTCACTAGCAACGCAGGCCTCATGATTCAAATACGCCAAGTCAGGACCCACAGAATTGGTCCTGACAAACATGTACCCAGCAGCCCAGCCTTTATCATGGCCGCTGTCCAAGTTACTCAAAAGAGGAGTAGTAGACGCCCTGACCTTAAAACTTATACGGCCAGGACTATTTGTTTTGACAAGATAACAAGTCTTCAAATCGTCAAGACAAAAAGAAATATTGTGTTTTTTACAGAGATTCTCAATGGAACATACAACCTTCCACACCATTGGCATTAACTGATAAGATGGAACACCGATATCCTTAATAACCTCAACCATAAGGGGAGAAAAAGGAAGCTTACAGCCTGCCCTGAAAGCCCAGTCATGGATGCAAAACCAACCAGGACAAGCCCAATCGGCCCTGATAGGAGAATTCTCAGGGATCTAGACTTCAGCATCAGCAGGGATGATCCCCTTATCCTTCAAAATCTTCTCAAACTCAGGCTTCAAACGGTTTGCAGGAGACTGATCCTCATTTAAAGCCTTCGTAGGCTTGAATTGGAAATCACCATGAAATATTGAGATCATCTCCAATGGAGAATCACTCGGCTTATTTACTGTGGGAGATGGAGCGGAGAAGAAGAAGAAGCGATTTTGGAAGAAGTCTCCTCAGGAATCTGAGGAGGAGGAGTTGCAGGAACTGCTGCCCTGGTAGACTTTTTCTTTGCAACCATTATTTGAAAGATTATGAAGAATTGATTAGAGATTGAAGAAATTGGAAATTAAGAGAACTGAAGAGAAAGATAATTAAAGAGAGAAAATAAGAAGAAATTGCTTTGGTGAGTTCAACTTAATGAAGCACGCAGGTATTTATAATGAAGAGGATTAGGGTTTCAGCCGCAAAGAAAGTGGATAATCATTAAGGAAGTTGCAGTAAATATCACACGCGTCAAAAGAATCGATAAAAAGAGCCGTTCGAGAAACTGACCAGGCAAAACTTAACCGTTGGGTAATCTTACCAAAAATAAAGTTATCTCCTCATTTTTTCGTCCTGGCACACTGCAAATAAGGAGATAAGGGGCAATTGTTAGGCCTGGAAATCCGCAGACCTTCCTGATCAGTATCTCACTGAACCTAATCGCCAGTACATCGGGTGTCGAGGCTATCAGGGCACATGAAGATAGGCGCCAGGCCCTGGAGAGGACAACGGTCAAAATATCAGGACGATATTAGACCATACACGCTTGTATTAAAGGAATTATATACGCAGCATTAAGTATGAAGATTACGCAGTAAATGCAGTAATTAAGGGAGGAATAATTAGCAATTATTACTTGGAATTATGGAGAATAAATCCGCATTTAGTACCGCATCAAGCAGCCGTTCAACCAGGAAGCCTATATAAGGAATACTTTGAAGATATTGAGGGCAGATTATTCATACACAAGAAGAAGCACACGTAATACTTAGAGAAATAAGCAGTGTTATCATCATACTATTATTCTCCCAAATTACATAGTGAAATCCTCTCCTGGCTTGGTGCCCGTGGTTTTTTCCCATTCAAGGGTTTTCCACGTACATAATTACTTGTCTTATTGTTGTTGTTATTATTTCATTTACAGCTTATTATCGTACCCTGACGACCTGACCAACAGACTATCTAGAGCTAGTTAACCTTACACAACTCTACCCTGACCTGATTTCGCCTTGCGCAAAATCCACACAAAACACTTCCCTTTGTTATCCACTTGATCCTCTTTTCAACACCTTCGTGTGTTATCCAATGATGTTGCACAAGAAGTAGTTCCTCATTGATCCTTGTATTCCCAGAGAGTGGAGTGTACTCATTGTTTTCATTAAACCTTGGATTGAAGTGCTTTGCAGGCCTTGTAATGAGTCCTCCATTGACGATATGCTTCATCCCATCGTCATCCCCATTCCTAAACTTAGCCCACTTCTCAAGTAGTACAAGAGGTGCATTAAAATGATATCCACCTCGTCCTTGAATTTCAAGATATGACTCTATGAATACAAGATCGAGCTCATTCACAATTGCCGGGTCTCGGCGTGCAAGAAGAGTTCCGGATAAGAACCGGTAAGTGAGCCTTAGAATAGGGTTTTGGATGTGAAATGCCAAACATTCCTTGATATACAAAAAGTCTCGACCGGTCATGGCTCTCCACAATGGTGCCACACTATACTTCTTAGGTCTTGATGTTCGGGTAGGCGAAACATCCAAACCGAGTATATTTGCAAATTCAACAAGAGTCATCATCCTTGTCACATTCTCCAATCTAAACTCTATGCAAATTGTTTTGTTCAAAGTTGTGATCTTTAAGAAACTTAAGAACTCAAGAACAAGAGGTCGGTAGGTTTGCTCATGTAAGTGGAACAAGGTAGAAAGACCAAACAACTCAAAAAGGGATTCCATTTGATGGTATATTCCAAGCTTCCTTAATGTTTTATTGAAAGATCATAGATCCATATTAGACTCTCTAATAAAATTAATTTATCTCATAAATTGTCATTTAGGTGATCTATGTAACATGCATGCTAATATGAAAGCATAAAAAGAAAGTATAAGGAAAAAAAATTTCCTTACATTGAATTAGTGGTAAAAAGGGCACAAACTAGTTCACCTTACTAGCTTGTTCTTGAGCTTAAACCAAATGGAAAATCCTCCTTGAAAATCTTCAAAAAGAAGATCTCCTTCTTGTTGCACCCAAGAACTAACCCAAAAATAATAACAAGTATGAACTAGAACTTGTTAATATTGTACCCTTGATTATTATTAGTAATATTACTAACTAGTCTTAGTAATATTATTTATGTTCTTACTAACAAACTTAGTAGTGATGAATATTATTTTAGAGAGATGTAGGAGAATTATTCACATGCAAAAGTGTTGAGTGAAGTAGTGAGGTAGTGTGAATAAATGAACAAAAGATGGAGTGAAATAGGAAGGGAAGTGGCGGGTGGAATGGAGTGTGGTAGTGGACAATTTTGTCTTATATTTTTATCTTACATCACATGCAAAATCTTGTATAAGATAAATTATGGTAGTATACAAAATAAGGTGAAATGATTATGTGAGTAATCATCCACTACTCTTATTTTACACGGTCCACTTGACCATTTACGGGTCCATGTTGGTTCTTATAATTGTCGCACAAATCCGTGTAATTTTTATTTTAAACATCGTATCATGTTTAAATACTTCCATAATTAATTCGTCCAATTCACTCCGTAAATATACGTGTACCACTACACATATTATTTACGTACTAATATTAATCACATTAATCAATTAGTACAATTTTAGTAAATTAACAGTTAATTAACTAAAACCCGTCTCCCAAAACTTATTATTCAATTATCGCGTAATTAAATAATAATTGCCGCTCCTCGAGTTCGCAACTCGAAATCTCTCTAAAAATAATCGACTAACCTCTTAGTCTATAAATCAAGGGACTAAACAAATTGTATCTCATACAATTAATTAGTTATCAATTGGGGTTCGTTCCTTTAGGTGTGACCGAAAGGGGTCAGTTGATCACCGCCGTCTCACGACAATAACGTCAAACTCTAGTCAGCCAACCGTTAGCGATTTACGTTAATCAACTGACGAGGATCAAATAAATAAATATCTGATGATATTCCATTAATGAGATTTAATATGTTAACGCACTATTGTGGAGGACACTAACTCCAACAATCTCCCACTTGTCCGACACAAGGTGTGCGCTACCAATTCTCTTGTCCGTTTTAATTTCCCACTCAATGCAAGGTGTCTTTCAGGTTGCACTTGCACATGAACACATCGCGAGTGGTTTTCTCGATCGGGAGTGTGACTACCTGACCGGAAAAATCTCTCACAGATTACTTCCGAGCGTGGCCAAGCATTTGTAGTCATTAACTCCTCGAGTGGCCTTGAGATATAGTTACCCAACGTGGGTGCACAATTCCTGTATGCCCTATCTATCCTATTGCACAATACAACTCACCATGACCTAGTAAATGCCCTTTTGGCCTCCTTTCACGGCACGACCTAGGACAAAAACCAAAGTCACTCGAAAACTGCACCTGCTCAGATAATAGTCTCCAGTCAAAAGAATCGACTCATTAGAACATCTTAGAGATCCCCGCCACGACCAGGCGTCTATAATAGAACTTAGGGACTCTCTAAATGGTCATTGTCCGGCAAAGTGTCACACACTCTGCCTATGTAATCGACCAGTCATCACATATGACCTTATGGTGTTGAACAACCATCAATCGACTTACAATCTAGTCACTCCGAGACGTCACCTCATTAAGTGACTAGGGACAAAATACAATGTTCATCTTATTCACTTGAATAGTGTTCAACATTGTCTCCACAACTTATTCAGATAAACAAGGTATTAAAATTTAGTCACACTAAATAAAAGATTCATAAAAGAAATGAATGCGAAAACAATGAATGTGATTATCATATATATAATAAAAAATACAATATCCAATTATTACATATCCATAATCTAAAGAAAATCTGGTACCCATAGCGACGACATGACCATCATGCTTAGCCTTTGATAAAGGCTTGGTTAAAGGATCAGCAATATTATCATCTGTCCCAACCTTACAAATGTCAATTTCCTTCCTTTCCACATAATCTCTAATTATATGGTATTTCCTTTCAATGTGTCTAGATTTGTTACTAGACTTAGGCTCTTTGGCTTGAAAAATAGCTCCACTGTTATCACAATATAGAGTGATACGATCTTTGGCGGAATGGACTACTCCTAGCCCCTCCATGAATTGCCTAATCCAAACAGCTTCCTTCGCAGCCTCAGACGCTGCAAGGTACTCAGCCTCTGTTGTAGAATCCGCAGTAACACTTTGCTTGAAGCTCTTCCAGCAAACAGCTCCTCCATTTAGCATAAACACATAGCCGGATAAGGATTTCATGTCATCCCGATCGGTTTGGAAACTTGAGTCCGTGTAACCTCTTACACGCAACTCAGTTTCTACTCCAAACACTAAGAACGAATCCTTAGTCCTTCTTAAGTACTTAAGGATGTTCTTTACGGCTATCCAGTGACTCTCACCAGGCTTGGCTTGATACCGACTTGTCATGCTCAAGGCATACGCAATGTCGGGACGAGTGCAAATCATAGCATACATGATAGACCCAACAACGGAAGCATAAGGGACGGTCTTCATGTGTTCAATTTCCTTAGGGGTGGAGGGAGACTGTGACTTGCTCAAAGTAATCCCTTGGCCCATAGGTATAAATCCTCTCTTGGAGTCTTTCATATTGAACCGGTCAAGAACTTTGTCAATATAAGCTTCTTGACTCAATGCTAGTATCCTCTTGGACCTATCCCTATAGATCCGGATACCCAAGATTCGTTGTGCCTCTCCCAAGTCCTTCATTTGGAAGTGTTTCCCTAGCCACTCCTTAACGGAAGTGAGTGATGGAACATCATTCCCAATGAGTAATATGTCATCCACATATAGGACAAGGAATGCAACTTTACTCCCACTAAACTTCGTGTATAAACACGGTTCTTCCATACTTCTAGTGAAACCGTATTGTTTAATAACATGATCAAAGCGATGATTCCAACTCCTAGATGCTTGCTTAAGACCATAGATGGACTTTTTAAGCTTACACACCTTCTTAGGGTTAGATGTATCCACAAAACCTTCAGGTTGTATCATGTACACCTCTTCTTCTAGAATCCCATTCAAGAAGGCAGTTTTGACATCCATTTGCCAAATCTCATAATCATGAAATGCGGCAACCGCTAAGATTATCCTAATGGACCTAAGCATAGCGACTGGAGCGAAGGTTTCGTCATAGTGTAAACCATGAACTTGGGTGAAACCTTTTGCCACCAATCTAGCTTTGTAAACATCCACATGTTTATCCACGCCGAGCTTAATTTTATATATCCATTTACACTGAAGGGGTCGCACTCCCTCAGGTAAATCCACCAAGTCCCATACTTGGTTCTCGTACATGGAATCCATTTCGGACCGCATGGCTTCTAGCCAAAGCGAGGAGTCGGGACTAGACATGGCCGATTTGTAGGTAGTGGGTTCATCACTTTCAAAAAGTAACAAAACACCGTCCTCTTCGATGTTACCAAGGTAACGGTCAGGTGGATTAGAAATCCTACTTGACTTTCTAGGAACAATTACCGTTTCAGAGGAAGAGGGAATGATATCCTCATCGTTCTCCTCTACCTCATTCTCGGTTTGTGGCTCTCGAACTTCTTCAAGTTCAAATTTTTTCCCACTCTGTCTCCTAGAAATAAACTCCTTTTCTAGAAAGACAGCATCACGATCCACAAACACTTTGTTCTCGTGTTTATTGTAGATGTAATAGCCACGTGTTTCCCTTGGATATCCTACAAAATGACATTTGTCAGACCTGGGTGCAAGCTTATTGTCAAACTTGATCTTAACGTACGCTTCGCAACCCCAAATACGCATGAATGACAAATGAGGGACTTTCCCTGTCCATATCTCATATGGAGTCTTATCGGCCGCTTTAGTCGGGCTTCGATTAAGTGAAAATACTGCAGACAAGAGGGCAAAACCCCAAAATGAACTAGGAAGCTCAGTTAGACTCATCATAGACCGAACCATATCAAGTAAAGTTCGGCTTCTTCTTTCGGCCACACCATTTAATTGCGGTGTGCCAGGAGGAGTCCATTGTGATACTATACCACAATCTTTTAGGTGTGAATCAAATTCAATATTTAGATACTCACCACCACGGTCGGACCGTAGGGTCTTAATCTTTTTATCCAATTGGTTCTCTACTTCTTTTTGGAACTCTTTGAACTTGTCAAAGGCTTCACTCTTGTTCTTCATTAAGTAGACATACCCATATCTACTTAAGTCATCAGTAAAAGTAATGAAGTAGTGAAAACCTCCTCTAGCGGTGATGGTTAATGGTTCACACACATCCGTATGTATGAGAGCCAAAACCTCACTAGCTCGTGTCCCTTTTCCCGCAAAAGGTGCACGAGTCATCTTGCCTAGAAGGCAAGACTCGCATGTACCATAAGATTCGAAACCAAATGGTTTGACCACTTTTGATGAAGCAAGTCTCTTAATGCGTCTTTCGTTTATGTGGCCTAAACAACAATGCCAAAGGTAGGATTCGTTTGGATCACCCTTTTTGAGCTTTTTAGTTTCCATATGATAAACGTCATTAACATCATTTAAAACATAAATGCCTCCAATTGAAATGGCCTTGCCATAAACCATATCATTAAAAGAAAAAGTACAACACTTGTCCTTAATCATAAAACAAAAGCCTTCCGCGTCTAACGCGGAAATGGAGATGATGTTCTTAGTTAAAGTTGGTACAAAATAACACTTATTTAAATACAACTCTAAACCACTAGCTAAAGTGAGCACATAGGTCCCCACGGAAACGGCGGCTACTCTAGCTCCATTGCCCATGCGGAGATCCACATCACCTTTTGCTAGTGCTTGCACGTCCCTTAAACCCTGCAAATGGTTACAAAGGTGAGAGCCACATCCGGTATCAAGTACCCAAGTGGAAGTACAAGCATAATAAACGTCTATCACATAGAGAGAGGAAATCATACCAATAGGCGTCACACGCCCTTCCTTGAGATCCTCCAAGTATTTGGGACAACTCCTCCTATAATGCCCCTTCCCATTACAATGGAAACATTCGGCCTCGGAGAGCTTGACACTTTTTGCCTTGGGATTGCCATTCACAACGGCCTTCCCCTTTCCCTTGTCAATTTTCTTTGACGATTTCTTGAATTGGGACTTTTCTTTCCCTTTTCCTTTCTTGACTCCAAGAGACATGTTCTTTAACTTCATGGTTAAAACATCTCCCTTTTCACTCCCACTAGCCTCCATATCCCTCTCCGCTTGGGTGAGGAGTGCATGAATTTCATGGTAACTCTTATCCATGTCATTCATGTTGTAGTTTACCCTAAAGTGGGCAAACTTGGTGGGGGAGTGAGTGGAGGATTCGATCCACCACAAGAGTTTTAGGAATCTTACACCCTAGACGCTCTAGGATGTCAACATATTCGACCATTTTGAGTACATGGGGACCAACCTTTTGGCCCCTCTCAAGCTTAGCTTCAAAGAAGCGTGCCGCCGCATCGTATTGACGGACTTTAGGTGTTTGTGAAAACATAGTGATCATACGAGTGAATATCTCGTAAGGATTTAAAGAAATGCATGATAGCTTGAGCTTTGGGGATATTGACCATATCAACACATTCTTGATATCATTCAACATCCTCACATAGTCATCATGGGCGGTCCGCACCGCCGATGAAGCTCTTGCACCGGGCTCAATTGGAGGAGCATCGGTCAAGTAAGTGAGCACATTGCCGGACAACGCGGCACTTTTGATGTTGGATTCCCATTCAAGAAAGTTACTACCGTCATCTTTTAAAATACATTTGTCCATTACGGACCTTAGCCATGAATCTTTGCCTAGTGAAGTAGTCGATGGAGTTGATGAAGTTGCCATTGCGAATTAAAATGCTACAAGAAAAAGGAAAAATTAACATTCATTGTTTTAAAAAATTACTTGTAAAAACATGTTTAGCAAGTTTTAGCATTTATATAAAGACCTCCCACTAAATTATATAAATGATTCCAAGACCCAAATATTAAACAAAAATGAGCATCGCTTGGGCGAAACATCCCATAATTGCGTAAATTCGGTAAGTCACGTTGACTAATTCTACCTCTAGAACTCTTGGTCGACAAATTTCCTCAAATTCATCTACTAGCCCCGGAACACAAGACCGTCTTATATCCCGTTGAGTCCAACCAATTTTAGCGTGTGATAACCGTTTACCACCCTATTCACCCAAGGTAAAAAAAGAACACCCCGCTTGGGCGAGCGTGGCTCTAATGAACAAGAGATTCATAGGTGTTACTAATTGGTAAGGCTAATCTCAATTTTAGTTATGTGAGAGATCTTGTCAATTTAGTCATAAATTCCTTATAAGTGAATTAATTCGGTGAATGTAAATGACGTGAATTGAGAACCGCGAAAATAAAATGCATGTGAATGGCGATTTTGGCATGCGCGAAAATAAAACAAGCAAACATGTAAGCATATGAATAAATCCTAGTATGGCCACCTAGTTAATAAAAACTAGTCTATTATATTTCGGAAACCAACTCCTTGGTCCCTTGCCTTTTCATTCCATAAGTGGCTCTTCCTTGTGGGATTTGAAACACCTTCCAAAAATAGACTCCGTCTCGTTGTAATCCGTCTTTTGGAAACGCCGGTAAAAATAACTATTACAATTAAATTACATAGCTATTCCTATTATACATTAATTAATAAACAAAACTATTAATTAATTACAAACCGACGATACGAGATCGTATTTAATTACAAACAAATCGATATTCCCATTCATTTCGGGTAATAACGATTAAAATTAACTAGGCCATACTAGGTACAACAAGATAAATACTTTAAATAAATGACAATCATTCATTCAAATTAAATAAATATGCTTAAAATGCTGTAAAAATGATGCCAAAATCGCCCTATCTATCATTCGTTGGTATCCATCTCGGTTTTTGTGCATTTAATCGATTTTTAACATGTAAAAATCAATAATTAACCCTTAAGTCTCATTTAAGTCCAAACTAATTGTCCAAACTGTTTTGAACCTCAAAATTAGTCCTCAATAATTTTATGATAAATAATTAGTTTGATTTGGTGATATTTTGCTAATTTAATCCGTAAAATCATAATATTTAAGTAAAAATCCAGAATAATTGAAAAATTACCCAAAAATTGAAACAAAATTTTTTAGTATTCTGAAACACTCCGAAAAACACCAAAATGTCAGAAAAATTGCCCAAAAAATCCGGATAAATTTTATGAAGAAAAAGATCGATATTTATCGGTTTTTAACCACTAAAACCAATAAACATCAAAACAAAGTGAAAACACACATGCAAAATCACTTTTGATATTTAAATAATATTCTTAAATGTACATAAATTTATCATGGGTAGAATCAAAAGTTTCAAAATTATGATTAATTAATTTGTCTTTTATCAACTTTTATCTCATAAAATCAATAAACATGCAAAAAAATTCGAACCAACCTTCAAATTTTTGCATACAATCAGTAGAAAACATGCATGAACTACCATAAAAAATCCATGCACCGAATCAACTTTTAACTATTTTTAGTCAATTTTTTAACTAAGACATTTTGACTCGGTTTTCTACCAAAAATCATTAAAAATAGCAAAATAACTTCAAAAATCACCAAAAAATTCCACAAACCTTTTGAGATCAGTAGGTATGCATGTCCAAAAAATTTCGTGCTAAAACCTCTTCTAACACCATTTTTGAGTTTTTACAAATTATCTCATAATTCATTAAAATGCTTAAAATCAACATGCAAATTACAAGCCTTAGCTCTGATACCACTTGAAAGATCATAGATCCATATTAGACTCTCTAATAAAATTAATTTATCCCATAAATTGTTATTTAGGTGATCTATGTAACATGCATGCTAATATGAAAGCATAAAAAGAAAGTATAAGGAAAAACAATTTCCTTACATTGAATTAGTGGTAAAAAGGGCACAAACTAGTTCACCTTACTAGCTTGTTCTTGAGCTTAAACCAAATGGAAGATCCTCCTTGCAAATCTTCAAAAAGAAGATCTCCTTCTTGTTGCACCCAAGAACTAACCCAAAAATAATAACAAGTATGAACTAGAACTTGTTAATATTGTACCCTTGATTATTATTAGTAATATTACTAACTAGTCTTAGTAATATTATTTATGTTCTTACTAACAAGCTTAGTAGTGATGAATATTATTTTAGAGAGATGTAGGAGAATTATTCACATGCAAAAGTGTTGAGTGAAGTAGTGAGGTAGTGTGAATAAATGAACAAAAGATGGAGTGAAATAGGAAGGGAAGTGGCGGGTGGAATGGAGTGTGGTAGTGGACAATTTTGTCTTATATTTTTATCTTACATCACATGCAAAATCTTGTATAAGATAAATTATGGTTGTATACAAAATAAGGTGAAATGATTATGTGAGTAATCATCCACTACTCTTATTTTACACGGTCCACTTGACCATTTACGGGTCCATGTTGGTTCTTATATTTGTCGCACAAATCCGTGTAATTTTTATTTTAAACATCGTATCATGTTTAAATACTTCCATAATTAATTCGTCCAATTCACTCCGTAAATATACGTGTACCACTACACATATTATTTATGTACTAATATTAATCACATTAATTCAATTAGTACAATTTTAGTAAATTAACAGTTAATTAACTAATACCCTTCTCCCAAAACATATTATTCAATTATCGCATAATTAAATAATAACTGCCGCTCCTCGAGTTCGCAACTCGAAATCTCTCTAAAAATAATCGACTAACCTCTTAGTCTATAAATCAAGGGACTAAACAAATTGTATCTCATACAATTAATTAGTTATCAATTGGGATTCGTTCCTTTAGGTGTGACGGAAAGGGGTCAGTTGATCACCGCCGTCTCACGACAATAACGTCAAACTCTAGTAAGCCAACCGTCATCGATTTACGTTAATCAACTGACGAGGATCAAATAAATAAATATCTGATGATATTCCATTAATGAGATTTAATATGTTAACGCACTATTGTGGAGGACACTAACTCCAACATTTATGGCATAGAAATTTGGTAGGAAGAATATTCTTACCAAGTAGTCGGTGAAAGATAAGCCTTTGAACATCGTTCACAAATTCAATGTTGGAAAAATCGTCAAGCTTGGTGAGATCCACAATCTCTTCATGTTCCCTTCTTAGAGTGTTGATGTGAGAAGTAGATGAGCTTCCTCTCACTCTTGGCCTTCTTCTTTCCCTAAATGAAGATCCTCTTGGTCCCATTCTTTGATTGTAGAGTTGGAATTTTCGATTTGTTGAAGTATGGAGATGCTCTTTGTGGATTAGATCTTTGCTTTTGAATCTTTTGAAACCCTAGAAATTGGGGGTTTTTATTTATGTGGAGTGAATGAGTGCTTGGGATTTGTTTTGGAGTCATGAGGGAGGGGGTTTTATAATATAAGTGGAAGGAAGGATGAAGTGTCACAAATTGTGTGGTGGGGAATAAATTAAATTGCGAAAACCGGAAATAAAGGCCGCAGGGGGACGAGCGGATTCGACCTTAGGACGCTCGAATTCCTTCGTTTTGGGACGAGTGGATTCATTGGAAGACGCTCAGATTCTCTCACAACGACTTTTCCCAAAATCTGAAACAGCCAGGACGAGCGGATTGAATTCAGGACGAGCGTCTTTGCTGGAATTGGACGAGCGTATTGTCTGGGGGACGCTCGGATTTCGTTACAGGAAATATCCCCAAAATCTTACAGCAAAAAGACGAGCGGATTCTAAAAATGACGGGCGTCTGGGTTGCGACGAGCGGATTGTCCCAAAAGACGCTCGGATTTCGGATCAGCTTAAAACACCTGGTTATCAGCTCCTTTTGGACGAGCGAATTCCCTGTTGGCCGCTCGGATTCCCATTTGGACGGTCGTCTTTTCCTTCGGGACGGGCGGATTTCCCTTGCTTTTCCTTTACTTAAATAAAAAGGCTTCCCCACACTTGAGAACTAGTTCCTTCATCCATCAAAAAGATTAGTGACCCTCCCTCACTCACTCTCATGGAAAGAATCATGTTTATGATAAAAGGATGCAATAAAGTTAAAAATACAAGTTAGGGGGTTAGTATATTTACAAGTGGTAGTTTAGGGAGGACTCCACCAAACTCTACCTTTGATAATTTCTTCAAGGATGAGGAGGCCTGAGGTAGGTGACCTCGACCTCTCCAATAAATGATCCCTCATAGTATGGCTTTAATCTTTGGCCATTGACCTTGAATTTGGTTCCATTTTCCGCTTTGATATCAAAGTCTCCATAATTGCCTACCTCGGTGATCACATAAGGACCCATCCATCTAGAGTTCAACTTCCCGGGAAAGAGTCGGTATCGGAAATTGAATAGAAGGACTTTATCTCCTTTGTGCAAGGCTTTTTGCTGCTTTATTTTATCATGGAGCAACTTTGTCCTTTCCTTGTAAATCTTGGCATTCTCATAAGATTGTAGTTGGAATTCTTCTAACTCTTGAATTTGCATCATCCTTGATGTGAATACGAATCACCTTGATGAAATAATTCTCGAAAAAAGCGACCAAGACAACCCGAGTCACCAAGCATGGATCAGTTCGAATAATAGTCGAGAAAAGTGCATGATCACCCGCCAATGGGACGGGTAGAACCGTGTGGAGAACCGTGTGGAGCAAGGAGAACCGTGTGGAGCAAGGTCCAACCTCGAAAATGGGCTAGTCCAAGGGCATTGAATAAAGCTCACCTAGTTTTTCTCATAGCCTAGTTTTTACAAAAGTCTTACCTAGTTTTTGGCTTAGTCTTACCTAGTTCTTCCACCTAGCCTAGAACTCACCACAAAGCATTAAAGGCTAGCCTTGGGCATCAAGGATTTCGGCCTATATAAGGCTTGTAGTCCTCATTTGTTTAGGATCCAATTTTGAAGTAAAAACTTGAGAGTATTCTCTAAAACTTGTCTTATCTTCTTGTGTTGTTACACGAGTAGTTTGGCTTAAGAGGTCGAAACGCGATTTCGCACCTTGCTTGAACGAGGGACGTGATCCTAAGTTTAAGTCGGATTGTTTGACGAGTATCAAACAATTCACCCATTGGCGTAGCTATAGGTCTAGCTACGACAAATATCCCATTGTTTTCGAGGTCTTCATTGATCTTGAAACAAATATCCCCTTTATTTCAAAACACAAAAACAACCCTACAAAAATGTCTTCCGCTTCCGCCAAAATTCACATCAATCCTCCTTTGACCACTTAATTTGAGGTCAAGGTTGAGAGCTTTGATTGCCCAAAAAGCTTTGTACTCTAACTCAATTGGCAAGTGGCATGCCTTCCCATAGACAAGTTTGTAGGGAGAGGCTCCTATGGGAGTCTTATAGGCCGTCCTATAAGCCCAAAGAGCATCATCAAGCTTCATGCTCCAATCTTTACGAGTCTTGTTTACAACTTTTTCAAGAATTTGCTTGATCTCTCTATTTGAAACTTCAACTTGACCGCTTGTTTGAGGATGGTATCCCAAGCCGGTTCTATGTTGAACACCATATTTGGTCAAAAGGGATGCGAGCTTCTTTTCGTGAAAATGCGTTCCTCCATCACTTATGATTGCTCTAGGGACTCCGAATCTTGGGAAGATTATCTTCTTGAAGAGCTTAGTAACCGTCTTTGCATCATCGGTTGGGGTGGCAATTGCCTCCACCCACTTTGAAACGTAGTCTACGGCCACAAGGATATATTTGTTTCCCTTGGATGTCACGAACGGCCCTTGGTAGTCGATCCCCCAAATGTCGAAGATCTCCACCTCTAGTATGCCTCTTTGTGGCATTTCATTCCTCCAAGAGATATTCCCCGTCCTTTGACAAGCATCACAATGAAGGATGAATTCCCTTGTATCTTGGAACATCGTAGGCCAATAGAAGCCCGATTGAAGAATTTTTGCAATGGTTCTCCTTGCTCCATGGTGTCCACCATAAGGTGATGAGTGGAATCCTTCCAAGATTCCTTGAACTTCCCATTGAGGGATGCACCTCCGGTAGAGCCCATCACTACACTCCTTGTAAAGATTTGGGTCGTCCCAAAAGTACCTCTTTACTTCGAATAAGAATCTCTTCCTTTGGTTATAATTCAAATTTGGAGGGAGTACTCTTCCAACAATATAGTTGGCATAATCGGCGAACCATGGGGTGCTATGACTTTCAAGTTGTGTTTGAATGGCCATCAAGATATCGTCGAGAAATGAGTCATTGATCGGCGTTTCTCCTTCCTCATCATGAAACCGGATCCTTGACAAGTGATCCGCCACCACATTCTCGGCTCCTTTCTTGTCTCTTATTTCCAAGTCGAATTCTTGAAGAAGAAAAATCCATCTCAATAACCTTGGTTTTGCTTCTTTCTTTATTAAGAGATGTCGGAGAGCACGGTGATCCGAAAAGACAATCACCTTGGATCCAAGTAAGTAGGAACGGAATTTGTCCAAAGCATAGACAATGGCAAGAAGCTCTTTCTCGGTGGTATCATAGTTTACGTGGGAAGGATCAAGAGTCTTGCTTATATAGTAGATATCATGTAGAGCTCTCCCTACCCGTTGGCCTAGAACCGCTCCAACGGCGTAGTTACTAGCATCACACATAATCTCGAACAGTAGTTTCCAATTTGGAGGTTGAATGATCGGTGCCGAGATTAGTGCTTCCTTGATTCTATTAAAGGCTTCAACACACTCATAAGTGAAATGGAATTGGGCATCTTTAAGTAAGAGTTGAGTGAGGGGTTTCGCTATTTTTGAGAAATCTTTTATGAAACGGCGATAGAAACCCGCATGACCGAGAAAACTTCTCACCCCTCTAACATTCACGGGAGGTGGGAGTTTCTCTATCACCTCAACCTTAGCTTTATCGACCTCGATGCCCTTTTCCGAGATTAAATGTCCCAAAACAATTCCTTCATTGACCATGAAGTGACACTTTTCCCAATTTAAGACAAGACTAACATCTTCACATTTTTGCAATACAAGAGAAAGATTACGCAAACATGAGTCAAAGTCTTTTCCATAAACGCTAAAATCATCCATAAAAACTTCAATTATGATCTCTAGGTAATCGGAGAAGACAATCATCATGCATCTTTGAAAAGTGGCCGGGGCATTACACAAGCCAAAAGGCATTCTCCTATATGCAAAAGTACCATAAGTACATGTGAAGGTGGTCTTGTGTTGGTCATCCGGGTGTATAGGGATTTGAAAGAATCCCGAATACCCGTCAAGGTAGCAAAATAACTTGTTGGAGGCTAACCTCTCAAGCATTTGGTCAATGAATGGTAGGGGGAAATGATCCTTTCTTGTTGCGGAATTCAATTTTCGATAGTCAATACACATACGCCAACCGGTGATCTTCCTTGTGGGTATTAGTTCATTCTTTTCATTTGTCACCACCGTAGTACCTCCTTTCTTAGGTACCACTTGCACGGGGCTAACCCACAAAGAGTCCGATATGGGATATATGATTCCCGCATCAAGTAATTTCATAACCTCTCCTTTGACAACTTCTTGCATGTGGGGGTTTAATCTCCTTTGAGATTGAATGGTAGGTCTATGGTCCTCCTCTAGATGAATTATATTCATACAAAAGTTGGGACTTATCCCCTTAAGGTCATCTAGACTATAACCTATAGCCTTTTCATGTTTTTTCAATACATCAAGCAATTTTCCCAATTGGTTTTCATCAAGTTTGTCATTAACAATTACGGGTTTGGTCTTGGATTCATCAAGGAAAACATATTTCAAATTTGGGAGAAGGGGTTTTAAAGTTGGGATTTGTACCTCACTTTCCTCCTTTGAAGGTTCATTAAGAACTTGCTCCATCTCCATTAGACACACCATTCTCATGGCATATTCAACTTGTTCTTCAAGCTCATCAATCTCGTCATACTCGAATTCCATGACAAATTCCCCGTGCCCTTCGGCTTGTAAGATGTCTTCTATGATTGCTTGCTCTTGTTCCATAGGTTGATATGCTTCCACAAGGATGTTATGTACTAATTCGGATTGCTCATGAGTAAGTTCTTTGTTAGCTAGAGCGGCCTCCAAAAGATCTACGTCTAAGTCCCAATGCATATTTTTGGCCTCACTTGCTTCCAAGGCTTCCAATGCTTGCATGGGGTCTTTGAAGAAGGGTATACTCAAATGGTCCTCAACAAAACAATCTATAATATCCATCTTGAAAAATATCTAACAACTTGAAAATAATTAG
This sequence comes from Silene latifolia, assembly GCF_048544455.1. NCBI lineage: Eukaryota > Viridiplantae > Streptophyta > Magnoliopsida > Caryophyllales > Caryophyllaceae > Silene > Silene latifolia. The sequence goes on along the minus strand of NC_133529.1, from coordinate 61,381,792 downwards.
ACAAACCTTGAGAAGTTTTACTTCCCCAAGGCAAAGAAAGACACAACTAATAACAATCTAAGAAAATCAAATCAAGCTAACACCGTCCCCGGCAATGGCGCCATTTTTGGTCGGACTCACTTGGAGCTTTAATTTTCGGTTACTTGTCGTTAAGAGCACCTAGACCAAAACAATATTTATAACTTCACAAACAACTCTACTATTAGTAAAGAGGCAAGTAAAGGTCGGATCCCAAGGGACGGGTATTGATGTAGGATTTTCGATTGCAAGTAGTGGTGTCTAGGGGTGTCACAATTTGGGTTGATGTAAGAATATCACTAAACTAAATAGCAATAAAAGTAAACAAGCAAGATGACTAAAATGAGATGTAAACAATTGATTAAAAGCACTAGGGTGTCATGGGGTCATAGGGGATTCACGGGAATTGATCATACAAACATATTCTCAAATTATAAGCAAGCAATTATTGTTGTGATGGATCGAGTTGGATTATATCTTACAATCCTAGGAAGGTATGGGTCCCGGAGCCGAATCGATTAGATTGTACAACACCTACAAGTCGACTTAATCCTCCCTACTCAACTATATGCATGGTCTAATGAGACTCGAGTTGGGTTATGTCTTACAAGTCTCATTGAAAAGGTCAGTGATGGGTAAAAAATGCAAGGATTCATAAGCTCGCATTTCATCAAACATAACATGTGCATAAGTTGAGATCACAACAAGCAAGCAAATAAATTATGAAAACATATTAAATTAAGCATGAATCATCCCCCATGTTGGTTTCCCCTAATTACCCATTAACCATAGTTAAGGAAACTACTCACTCATTATCAAGTTTAGCATGTTAACAAGGTTGTCAATCATAATAACAAAGCAAAACATGATGAATGAATGAAGATGATTAACAATAATTAAAAAGGGATTAAGAGAATTATACCTACTAATGATTCCAATAATAAAGCAAAGAATAATAGAAGTACTTGATGATTGATTGGAAGGTTGTCAATCTCCCAATAATAACCCAAATAATCTTCAATTACCCAAAATAAAAGATGAACAAAAGAGAAATTAAGGAAATGAGATTTGTATTAATATTTGATTAGAAGTTGATTAAAAGATTAAAGAGAGATTAGAATGATATAAACTACACTAAATATTGATAAGAAGAACATGGTTATCTAATTAGACTAATGGGGTATTTATAGTGGGGATTAGGTACACAAATTAGGGTTTACTAAGGGCTTAAATGACGATTAAGTCCTTGAGGAATCGCTCCTCTCAAAGGAGATGCCGATCTCCTTTTTGCCGGTCTTTCATAAATATGCGCATCTTTCATGGAGGGAAGAAGAGGACGTAAGGTCCTGTAAGGGAATCCGAGCGTCCAAGGTGTCGGGACGGGCGGATTGTGTGGTGGCTGGACGGGCGTCTTATGGCAAAGACGAGCGGATTCCTCCAGTCTTGGACGGGCGGATTGATGGCAAAGACGCTCAGATTCTTTGTGTTGGACGGGCGTCTTGCTATGCTGGACGAGCGGATCTTGTCACAGCTTTTCTTTTCTTCTTTTCTTCTTCTCTTCTTCCAATAATCCTCCGGGATTTAGTCGGGGATGCAAGGATCTTTTTCATCATTGCCCATCTACTATAATATGTACAAAGGCCTTCTAGTCTTGTCTTCTCTTTGATGCTTGGTCATTAGATTCAATCAATTTAGCTCTATTTTGTCATGAAAATACAAGGTTTGCACTCCTCTCCTACCAAGGGAACAAAACCTCAAAGAATATGCAAAACAAAGGACTAAAGATAGTAAATGACCCAATTATGCACTAAAAAGCATAGGAACGAGGCTAATTCGGGGACTAAATATGCCCAAATAATGGTCACATCTAGACCTGTCAAAACTCGATCCGACCCGACCCGTTTTCTTAGGGTTACAAACCCGCGACCCGTTTGACCCGAACCCGAAATGACCCGTTATTTTAGGGTCGAGACCCGACCCGAACGGGTCGACCCGTTGGGTCAAGAGAAAATCATGAATTTTATTTAAAATATTATTATTTATATATTATATTTGAAAATATAGTTAAAAAATTATTTTTTTATTACTTAAAATTAAAAATTCAACTAAAAAGTCAATTTTATATAACTTTTATAATATTTAATAATAAAATAATTATTAAAAAAACTTTATTTTAATAATTATATCAATATAATTATTGTATATGATGAATATGACTAAAATAATAATTTTAAATATATTTTAATTTTTTAAAAAATATTTTTTAAATTAAAAAAATCGTTTAAAAAAGGCGTTAAAAATTATTTCTTGACCCGTATTCTGACCCTAACCCGACCCGTGACCCGTATGACCCGACCCGTATTTAACCCGACCCGTATTATGACCCGACCTGGAATCCGACCCGCCCGACCCGTTTGACAGGTCTAATCACATCATATATCCAACTTTTTACACTTACCACTAAATATCACGGTTTCTTTCCTATCTTCGGTTAACATCCCAAATAACGAACATCAAATCCATCAACAAAATTTACCTCAACATTCATTCCAATTTTATCCTTAATTGTATCGTCACCTAACTCACCACCAAAATCTCATATCATGCAAATACTCTACCAACTTTTACTCCCCTTAATTCCTCAAAACTCATAGCTAACATGCTATCCTGAAACTCCTATATAACCATTAACTCACATCCTCATGATAGTATCATACATCTCGACGATTCCTTATTTCTATATCACATAACTCCGGTCAACATTCTCCTAGTTTACTCCCCTTATTCTTTTCTTTTTACACTCGACAAAATCAATTAACAATTCAACTCCTTATTCCTTCTACCCAACTCTCTAGTAATCCAGTTACCTTTTCGTTGCTCCGAAACTCAAATTCCATTAATTCATATCGGTACCTTCTCACTCTTTCTTACCATGGGTCCTCTCTCATTATGCTACTGACTCACACTTGCCACTAATCAATCCAGAAAATCAACGTTTACTGTTCAATCAACTGCATCTCTCTTTTTCATCTCTAGAAATCAAAATTCATTTCATACCATCAATAGCCTAAGGAAATTACACACTAGGCTCACCTCTTGATAATCCAAATTCCCAAACTCGGCCGCTACCTACACATCGCGGCATAACTCGATCTCACTATACACCATTCGTTTCCATCCCTCTATATAACGACCTTCCCTCACATATATCCTTAACCAACACAATCCTAAACATCTCCCTCCCTAAATCCTTACACATCCCAATTTGCCACTATTCATATCCCTCATCTCATCCTTTTCATTCTCACGTTCCTTATACTTACATCATCCCTTGCCTATATACACTTACCTTATATTTCCCGAACTCGCAATCATATTACTCACCACATCTCACAAAATATGCTCTATGCCTCAATAAGCTCATTAACCTCCCTTTTCTTTTTCCACTATCCATCACAACTACATATAACTCATGTGCTCCCCACCAAACTCATACCCATCATAAGGTGCTACTCTTACATCATAATATTGGGTAACTTACGCATCAAGACCAACACATATGTAAAACAATGCATAAAGAAATAAAAGAACATCTTTGAATTAAACATGATATACAACGAAGTCAAAAGATAAGCATATGACCCAAAACATGGGTTACTAGATCGAATACAGCCTACTCGGTCGAGTAGGTGAAGGTCAGAATCACGTATAACAAATCACCAGGGCTACTCGATCGAGTAAGGAGTACTCGATCGAGTAACAAGAGGTACACTCGATCGAGTACCCTACGCATTTCTCAGCACTGTCCAATTTTCGTAAAACGGTCATATCTCACTCGTTTCTTGGTCATTTTGGGCGTGTGGCCTATCGTTAGAATATTTAAAGAACAAGTTATCACCTCCAAGTGGAATCACATCAATATCAGTTATACATCTCAAGTTATAACAGTTTAAAGACAACTTCTCTATAATCGGACAACATAACTACTTGATTTTTACTTCCAAACAACTTAAACATCACAAAGTAAACAAAACCAACTCGATACTCGTAAAACCAGTATCCCTAACCACATGTTACTATCTATAAAAGTCAAACAATAACATCCATCATGATCATATACTATTCAATTTACCACTCATGTAATGCCCGCATGCTTTTATTCTACAACCTTACGTAAGAACAATAACATAATATACAACATCAAATTCCCCATTCATATGTTGCTAACATAACAACATTAGAAAAAAAAATTCACTTCCATCATATAAACATGCTTAAATTATGAAATCATATTCTTATGCAACATTACTTCACCTTTTTTTCCCACCAAATCATCCAACATACACTTTATCCAACCTATACATATGAAATAACAGTAAACAAGTAGCTTAACCACAAATCATATTAACATGTAAGATTACTTTCATCCTTTACAGCACATCCTCCATTCAACCACATACTATTCATCCAACAAATTCATATATACATATTCATCCAACATATGCAATTGAACATTAGTAAACACATAGCGATCCCATGACACCTCATAGTTACCGGCTCAAAGTTGTAGGGCGAGTTCGCGACTTTAGGACGTCTCCCAAGTCTTTGCATTAGCTCCTAGCAACACTTACTCCGGTTCATTTTATTTTGACTCCCTAGATTCATTGGGTTCATTAGTTACTGGTTCCTAAATCATCGCTCTGATACCACTTTGTAACACCCCCGAACACCAAGGTGCCTTACCATGACCACCTAATGCATGGAAGTGCTACCATATTGGTTACCCGAGGCAATGTATATCAAATTGACCATAAAAAAAACACTTTAGATAAATATGTTTAAAGCGTTTACATTAAAACCGACTGTAAAGTAAAGTAGAACTATTCTAATTAAAATAAAACTACAACTAAAGTAACAAAAGTATTATGATAACACAATGAAAGACTACTATCAGACTCTAGGCGACTCTATCCCGAGCTAATTCCGCGCGCATCCATAGTATACCTGCTAGACAACTGCTCACCACCCCCGAATGGATCACCACAGTGTTTAAAACATTTAAACGGGGTCAGTTACTGATTACACAAAACACAAAACATAAGATACAACACACAAATTACCCAAACTCCGTCACAACTCCACACACCTGACTACACACTAAAGTGTGTAGTCCTGCCAGAATACCCATCGTAACAGATATTCCACGCCGCCAGTGGGGGACCGCAGCCGTACCCACCAAATCCTCGCTCATCTATTCCGAGCGATAACCCATGTTCCATAATGTGCACATCCCCTCTTGTGGCGGGTTCTACAGAGGGTGAATCAAGGGCATGAAGCCACTCCCGCAAGTGAGTCCACTCAGCCGAGGACACGACTCAAGAACCACAGACAATTACTCAATCAATTATACAACAACAACGCCAACACAAAACCAACATGTTATAGATAAAAATGAACACAACCATCATCAACAGTTATGTAATCAATAACCGAGTAGGGAAACCCTACCTGGAAAAGCAATCACCAAGATCGTCACAATCAGCTAATCAAAACCGTTCTTCAACGAAATCACCTCCTATCAAACATAAAATCATACCATTACCATCTAATAATCACAATACTCCCAAAATCCCCCAATTTACCCAATTAGGGTTTTAACCAAAATCAAAGAAACGATATAAAAATTATATTAGGATCTTACCCACAATATGACGGTCTCAACGGCGTAAAGAACACAAGGATCCGACGACTCTAACCCTTAGGATTTCATAGAAATGTGTGAGAATAATGCAACGTAGTTTTTTTTTTTCATTTGTGAAGGTTTTAAAATAATGTAGAAAGGTAAAAGAAACTTACGGAAATCTTTATATAACCTTTTCACGCATTACTGTCAAACCCGGCAAAACCCGTATAACTCGACTTACTCGATCGAGTAAGTCACTAACTCGATCGAGTGACACCTACTCGATCGAGTACCCCACTTACTCGATCAAGTACCCATTAGACAGTACACTGTTTCGAAACCAAAACTTACTTAATCGATAGAGTAAGCCTTACTCGATAGAGTATCCAACAATACAAAAAACTGTGGTATTACAGAAACACCGCTCAATTGGAAGAAAGATGTGGATGATATTGAAGTGGCTCTATTCGGAGAGCATGAAATTTTTAATAACAAGAATGAGAGCTTGCAAAGCTCACCCATCATGACAAGTATCAATGAAGGCATCAGATAAACGTGTCGTTGTACGCTCTCAAACACATTTATACCCAACTACTAGAATAGCCAGCAAGTCGGGGTCGAACCCAAAGGACGGGAGTACTCAAATTGTTCAATCTAATTGTAGTTGCACTAGGGTGTCACGATTGGTTTGAGTTCAAGATTCTAAACTAATGAAAGCAATGGAAAGCAATGAAAGGTAAAACAAGCAATATAAACAAGGGTGTGATCAAATGATAAACAATACTGGGGAATCATGGGGGTCATAGGGGAATAATGGTGAGATCAAGCAAACAAGTTTCATAGACGCAAGCAAATATTATTTTTGGAATCAATTTAGTGTTGGAATATGTGTCCTCCGACAATAATGCGATCACAACTGTTGATCATGATGATCACATGTTTAAATCTCATTTTTAAGAATACATTTGGGATGTAATTTTTACAGTCAACTGGTCCACACATATCGGTAATGATTGGCTGACTAGAGTTTGACATTACTGTCGTGCGACGGTGGTGATCAGTTGATCCCCTTAGGTCATACCTATAGGGAAATACTCTTAATTGATTATTTAATTAATCGTATGCCGATACGAGTTAGTTAAATTGCTTAAAATTGACGGATGATTTTGTGAGTAAAGTTAACGTGTCTTATTGTAATTCGATTAAATTAGATACGGTCTAAGTAATTGAATTGTTTTATTACTTAGATAAAATTATTGTTTACGAAACAATTTGGAATTGAAATTGAATGAATAATTTATTATAAATACAAGACGTTGTAAATTATAATTTGATAAACCGTTTTGGTACAAGTGATTACGAATTACTAGTCGATTTTATAAATGACATATTTTATGAGTATGTTGATTTTTAATATGTTAAAAATACATTACAATTTCACATGTCAAGTAACATGTCACATATGTCACAATTGACAAATGACAAAAATAAAATAGACCTCCCATTTTATTAAGTGTACCGAAATAGGAGGGTTAGGGTCTTTAAAATTGTGTTAATTATTTTTAAGTGGAAAACACAATGATAAGACCTTGCTTGTAGCCTTGCATGCCTATGATTCTTGGGTAGAAAAACTAGCCCATGTATTGGGCACTCTTACTCCTCCAACCGGTTTTAACAAGAGGTATGATAGAGTTTTTCCTCTACAATTTCATTTGACAATTTCAACTCATTTTCTAGTGTAAGAAAAACAATTCTCTCTACTATTTGTGAGAATCTTAGAGAAATAAAATCACAAAAATTACTCCCTCTTGGACCGATTTTTCAAGAGCAATTACAAATATTTTTGTGTCAGTTTTTATAGTAAGACTTATATTATTACTAGATCATAATAATATTAGTTATTAAGAGGTTTCCTTGGGTATATGCTTTTGGGAGAGATTCTAAACTTGAATCTTGTTCATCCATTATTGGAAAGCTCAAGAACTAACAAGAAGGAGATCTTGTTGGTGCCCATAAAACCGAAATCATATAGTAAGAACAATGATTTCTTCTCTTATCTTATTTATGTTTGCATGCATAAGATCTAGTTTTAATTTTATGACTAAATTAAAATGTAACATATATGAATATGTTGAATAATGAGATTAATTTCTAACATTTAGTGTATATCGTACGATTCCTAGAGGAAACTTAGGTGTCAGAGCCGAGTCGGTCAAGACTTTACAACACCTACAATCGACTTAATTCTTCCTAATCAACATTTATTCGAAATTTGGATTTAGCTCAACGGAAGTATTCGTGACCGTAGTCGCATGTGTTCCGGGCTATAGATAAATATTAGAGTAATTTTATCGACCGAGAGTTCTAAAAGTAGAATCAATTAAAGAGTTAATCCACCGAGTTATATTGATGAGGGATGAATCGGCTACCCCGTGCCCAAGTTAATATGAATTTGGACCTCGGAATCATTTATCATAGTTGGGTAGAGGTCACTATGTAAATGCTTTACTTATTTACAAGTATTAATAAAACGATCAATGTTAAGTTTTCCACTATTCTGTTATCATATTATTCTATTTCTTTACCACAATTCATATACGATATCATTTCGATTTTTTTTTCAAATCTCCATTAAAACATCGTAACTAAAGACAAATATGAATTTACTTCTAAAACCTCATATGAACCATTGCTAAGGATCTCTTGTGAAGAGTATAGATAAAAGTTATTCGTGATCAAAAGGGTTTTTGATTCTTGACTAACATATCTACTTACAATGAATTGTTTCTCATATGCTTAATTAAGTTAAGTACCTTGAAACGTTACATCATTTTGGTAACTAGATTTGTTTGAAATCAAAATTGACCAAAATACCGCAACCACTTCAATGAAAGTTTTAAGACTAAACAAACGAATGAAGAGTAGTCTTCATGAATTTCAATTTTGCTTCTCTTAGCAAAGACTCATTGAAATGAGTGGGAGCATTCTCTTAAACCGTTAAGAAAAGGATAAGGTTTTAAAGAAGTAAAATTAGAATGGAATTGATACAAGGTAATGTTAAAGGTAATGTTATTGAGAATAACGATATTAAACCTATCAATCCCGACCGATAAAGTTTCCATTGTCTTAATTGTTGGACGCTAGAAAGGAAACTACCCCAAATTATTGAAGAATCAACAAGTTAGTTGTGGGACATCTAATGGGACCTTCTTCTTTAAATGTTTATTTGATTGACATAAATTTTGCTAGTACTACTTTGTCAATATTAGAAACCGGTGGTGGTTTTCATCTTTGTATTTGATACATAGGATGATTATAATATGACGACTAGCATCAAATAATGTCGAGAGATAGAGTCATTGTGTAATCAATCTAGTTTAGGGTTTATAGTTGTACTTAATTATGACTATTAAGTTCATAAACTCTAAATAAGAATATAAACTTGTTAAGGTACAATAGAGGTTTCACTTTTGTGACCCTATACACCATGATTTGATGTATGGCTAGCCCATTATCAAGGTGATTATATTCTAAACCAAACTAGAATGACATATCATGTAGATGATGCAAGACTCAAATTGGTAACCCAAGATTAAACCTTAAATTCAGGAATGATGAGCGCAAAGAGTTATCGAGTACTCTTGAAACCATTAGGTTGTTAATCTTATGGTATATGCGTATCTTGTATTCAAAGCAAGATGTCTCGTGCCTTTTGGTTGAAAAGGAGATAGAGGTTGTAAATCATTGATCCAAAATAGGTTGATCATTTTCTTTTACCAACGATTTAAGTTGACGCTAATGTGTTCACTTAATAAGGTAAATAGAGAAATCTTTGAAGAAGTTCAAAGAATTCAAGGAATCACGATTTAGTCGTGATGGGATTATCAAAGTGAAGACTTTGATATAAGACAAATGAAATGTGATATAGTATCACAAGTTAATCTCTCTTGACACACATTATGGGATAATGTGTGGTTGGATAAGAAATCAAACGCTATTCGATATGTTTTGGACTTCAATCAAGTTACTTTGAGTTACTTGATCCTTTTGGGGATTTTATCATTTTGTCTAAATTAATTTTCCACTAAATCTAAAACGAATCATATGAGATATGAAATGGTAGGGTACCATGTTTATAAGTTTTCAAAAGAAACAAATGCTCATTTTTCTTTACTATAATCACGAGTAAAACGGGTTTGTGGCTCGTGAATCTGTCTTTCTAAAATACAAGTTTATTTCTAGAAGACAGTGTGGGAGAAAATATTCAAGAGCCACAAAAGAATTGGTAAAAGAGAGCCACAAAAGAATTGTGTCAAAAATTGTATGTTGCAAGAAACTGGTCTTTCTTGGCTACATGAGACGTTTTGTGTAAGACGTTGTTTCTTCAAAACCTAGGAGGTTAAAGTCATCATTTGTTGAAGATGATGAATTAGTGTTACTTTTAGAAAGTAAAGAACTTGCAACTTACAAAGAAATTGTTTGATTCAAGTTGATTACTTCTGGAAAGTAATGAACATATGACTTACATGAGAGTGTTTAAGTCACAACTCAATACAAGGCTTAGAGCCATGAAAATCCGACATTAATTCCAAGTGAATTATTAGATATCAAAGCTTGATTGGTAGCAAAGGGTATTGCACTAGTTGAAATTCTCAAGTCTATTTGGATCTTCTTAGGGATTGTGTTTCATTATGAAATATATAGTGAGTGAATCTAAAACCCACTTCTTCAATTTAAAGGAATGTATTCAAGATATGTCTTGAGTTTTGTAGATTCTTGCAATCCTAAGATAATGTGAAACTTAAGAGAGGGTCTTAAGTAGGACATCAATGAGTTGGAATCAATGATTTGATCATAGTATAAAAATTTTCCCGATAAGTCGAGAAGTTGTGTTTGTACATGAAGTTTAGTGGGAGTTACGGAAATTTTAGTAGTCTTATAAGTGGATGACATATTGAGCATTGCGAATGATTTAAGACTTTGGAGAAATGTAGTACATCTTTAATATCCGGATTTATGGAGATAAATCTACATGATATTAATGTCAAATAAGGAGTCTTATGTTGATAAGATTCATGACTAGTTCAATCAAGTTGAACATATTTGATTGATTCCATTTGCTTCCGCTGCCGAATCAATTAAATAGGAAATGATGTATAACACATCATATACTTTGAGTATGATGAATTGTTTCAAATCGAATTTAAGTAATAGTTACCAAGTAAGCCATAAAGATTACCCTTAAGTGCTTGCAGAAGCATGAAGGATGTAAAGCAAAGTGTTTTTGATGCAATGTTGTGTAAGGGTGTTACACAAATGACAATTGACAATTGAGATTGCGCATGGTTTCCGACAAAACCATAATCAAAACACATTAGGATGGTTAAGATACCATTGTGGCTATGTTATTTAAGAAATAGAATTGCTAGAATCGTTCTAGGCAATAAAGAACAATGAGAGATATTTACAACGGAAATTGAGTACACTTGCAATCATGAGATGTGCAAGAGGATGGATCCCACACGCTGTGAAAACAGTGGGAGCTATTCTAAGATTAGAGAGCTTATGTCTAGATTGGATCTAGACACGTACTCAGAAAGTTTTGTAATGCAAATGTATACATTACAAAGGAAAACGAGTATGTAGTAAGGTTGAGTAAGGTACAAGAAGTTGATAAAACCTACTAACCAAAGTCTTCTCATAGGCTTAACATGATGAGTCATGTCATATGTCATTTCAATTGCTTTGAGATGAACAACTACATATAAGATGAAAAAGGATTATAAAAATATGAAGTAATATTCAGGCATTAACTATTCATATGTGATAATCACATTTGTCGTTCGAGTTTTTAAAAATCTAAAAACTCCTTTTATACCTTGTTACATCCAAATGGGTTGTAGAGACAATATTGAACCCCGTTAAAGTGAACCCGGATTAACATAGTATTCGCCCATAGTCACTTATATGAGGTGACGTCTCGAAGTGACTAGAGTGTGATGCAATTGATGGCAAGTTCAGTGCCATACAGTCATGTGAGATGACTAGTCGATCACATATGCAGACTGTTAGGAACACTTTGTCGGGCCTTATGACCGCTTATAGAGTTCTGGCAAATTTATATAGCCTGGTCGTGGCGAGAGCTACTATAGTATTCTAATGAGTCGATTCTTTTGACTAAAGACTGTTTGCCTAAGATGGCACAGTTTCAGATTAACTTTGATTTGTGTTACTACGACCTTCGTAAATGGGGTCAAATGGGCATATTTTGGGTTATGATGGTTGTGGCTAGTCGAAGGGAATAAGTGCGATAGGAATTGTCCACCCCCTTGTCAGGGTTAAAACAATAACTCAGGGCTACTCGAGGAGTAATGAACTGGAAATGCGTGACCACGCTCGGAAGGTACCTATGGTAGATAACTCCGGTCAATTAGTTATTCTCCAGATCGAGGAAACCACTCTCGATATGATCACTTGCAAGTACGACCTGAAAGACACCTTGCATTGAGTGGGAGATAGTAATAGGACAAGAGAATTGGTGACGCACACTTGTCGAGGACAAGTGGGAGATTGTTGGAATATGTGTCCTCCGACAATAATGCGATCACAACTGTTGATCATGATGATCACATGTTTAAATCTCATTTTTAAGAATACATTTGGGATGTAATTTTTACAGTCAACTGGTCCACACATATCGGTAATGATTGGCTGACTAGAGTTCGACATTACTGTCGTGCGACGGTGGTGATCAGTTGATCCCCTTAGGTCATACCTATAGGGAAATACTCTTAATTGATTATTTAATTAATCGTATGCCGATACGAGTTAGTTAAATTACTTAAAATTGACGGATGATTTTGTGAGTAAAGTTAACGTGTCTTATGGTAATTCGATTAAATTAGATACGGTCTAAGTAATTGAATTGTTTTATTACTTAGATAAAATTATTGTTTACGAAACAATTTGGAATTGAAATTGAATGCATAATTTATTATAAATACAAGACGTTGTAATTTATAATTTGATAAACCGTTTTGGTACAAGTGATTACGAATTACTAGTCGATTTAGTAAATGACATATTTTATGAGTATGTTGATTTTTAATATGTTTAAAATACATTACAATTTCACATGTCAAGTAACATGTCACATATGTCACAATTGACAAATGACAAAAATAAAATGGACCTCCCATTTTATTAAGTGTACCGAAATAGGAGGGTTAGGGTCTTTAAAATTGTGTTAATTATTTTTAAGTGGAAAACACAATGATAAGACCTTGCTTGTAGCCTTGCATGCCTATGATTCTTGGGTAGAAAAACTAGCCCATGCATTGGGCACTCTTACTCCTCCAACCGGTTTTAACAAGAGGAATGATAGAGTTTTTCCTCTATAATTTCATTTGACAATTTCAACTCATTTTCTAGTGTAAGAAAAACAATTCTCTCTACTATTTGTGAGAATCTTAGAGAAATAAAATCACAAAAATTACTCCCTCTTGGACCGATTTCTCAAGAGCAATTACAAATATTTTTGTGTCAGTTTTTATAGTAAGACTTATATTATTACTAGATCATAATAATATTAGTTATTAAGAGGTTTCCTTGGGTATATGCTTTTGGGAGAGATTCTAAACTTGAATCTTGTTCATCTATTATTGGAAAGCTCAAGAACTAACGAGAAGGAGATCTTGTTGGTGCCCATAAAACCGAAATCATATAGTAAGAACAATGATTTCTTCTCTTATCTTATTTATGTTTGCATGCATAAGATCTAGTTTTAATTTTATGACTAAATTAAAATGTAACATATATGAATATGTTGAATAATGAGATTAATAATTTCTAACATTTAGTGTATATCTTACGATTCCTAGGGGAAACTTAGGTGTCAGAGCCGAGTCGGTCAAGACTTTACAACACCTACAATCGACTTAATTCTTCCTAATCAACTATATGCATGGTCTAACAAGCCTTAAGTTGGTTTATGTCTTACAAGTCTTGTTGAAAGGATAAGAGAATCAAGCTAGGTTCTCAATCAAGCAATTCATCAAACATGACATGTGCATAAGTTGAAAATACAATAAGCAAGCATTCATATAAACTCATTAAGCATAAATCTTCCCCATGATTAACTCCCCTAATCCCCCACTAATCCCTAGTTAAGAGACTACTCACTACTCGTCATGATTATTATGCTAGCAATGGTGTCAAACATTACAACAGAAGTGACCATGATGAAAGAGTAAAACAATAAAAAATAATTAACAAAAGAGTGAAGGAATTATACCAATCTTAAGAAGAACAAATGGAAAGGGAAGAATAATAGAACTCAAAGGATCATCTACAAAAGAATAGTCACTTTCCTCATCTAAGTGGCGAAAAACAAGTCAAAGGATGCATCTACAAAAGAATAGCCACTTTCCTCATCTAAGTGGCGGAAATCATCTACAAGGAAAGCAATTTAAGGGTACACACTCAATCATAGATATTATTTCTCCTAGTTACTAAGTCCAAGAGGATACAAACAAGTCACCTCCAAGTTTTGTTAAACTAGGCTACTTTCGTCCAGAATCGCTAAATATTAGTTCCCCCTCTTGCCTAGACAAGAAGAAGTGTCATACCCTCTCCACCATGCAACAAAGAAAGGATCATCAATGGATAAAAGGGATTTAAAGTGTATGAGTTTCATGATAGTTGTTTGCTTTTGGGTTTATCCCCCCCCCCCCTAATTTTGTAGCATTTGACGATTAAGAGCATTTCATGCCATTTTTTATGTTTTGCGTTTTGATACTTGGAAATTTCAATTTTGCATTTTTGAACATTTTTCGAAGTAACCCCATTTCTAGCAAGGGTACTTGTATTAAAGCATATGAGTCTATTTTTGCTCCTCATTTCATTTGATGCAATTTGCAAACATTTGACTTTGATTTGGTACTTGAACTCAATTTGATATTTTGTGCCCATTCCCTTTTTGTTTGACAAAATGATGATAGAAGTAAAAGAACGGTTGTATGGCATCAAGGGTCACCTTGGAATAAACGGTAGCCAAGGAGTTATCACACCACAAGGCACTCTTGACTAGGCCTTAGAGCATGGGACAAAAGATACTAGTATGACACATCCTAGGGTGTCTTGAGAGTATTCTAGCAAACAAAGTCTCAAGGAGAAAAATTATATACAAGGGCCTTATATACACTTGTCAAGCTTCCCAAATAGGCATTTTCACAAAGCTTTCTATCATGCAAACTACATGCCATGATGCAACTACCATATATACAACTCTAATGCATATGCTTCTATCAACTAAAATGCCATATAATCTAAATCCAAACTCTTAACGACACATTAGTTCATACCACATCAATTAAAATATTGCCACATTGTCCTTAACATATAAAAAGGAGGAAGGAGATTTGGAAAGATCATACCATACGGTCTTCTATTTCCTTCATACCTCGAATATGGCGTAGTCGACCCAATGTGATAAGAGTGATAAACAAACAAACAAATATATATAGTATATACAATTCTACACTACAAAGGAAAGAAAAAGTTTTTGGTTTTGGAAATTTCAAATTTTTATGGATTTTGCTTTTATGAAATTAAAGAACATATTTTTGAGATTTTTGAAATCTTTCAAATTTTTGTAAGTTTTTGTAATATAAATTCCCACCCCCACTTTATTTTTGACATTGTCTTCAATGTATAAGTAGGAGTACGAATGAAAAAGAAATACATATTTTTGGATTTTTATTTTTTTATGGAAATTGATGTACAAATGCAATGATATGATATGAATGCATGCTCTAATTAAATGCAATTCTATATGACATATATAACAAATGAATGCAATCTAAACTACACTAGATCATGCATGCTCTCTATTAAGCTATGGTCACCTATGATCAAACCTCCCCAAAGCGATCTAAGCACTATTTATAGTGTAGAAAGGAATAGGTTTGGTCATTAGTAACTATGCATGAATTCAAGTCTATATGCAACTAACTACATGAATCATGTGAGATATATTACAATGAAAATATACTATATGAACTAACTAATATGCAAGAGTGATATGAAATATTTTACAAATGCAAGTCTTTTCTAAAGTATCAACTAAGATGTATGTCACTTCATGGTTTAACCTCCCCAAACCGATTTTAAACACCATTGCTAATGTAGGAAGAAAGGGGTTTAATCATGAGGTAACTACATAAATGCAACTATACATAAAAGATAGGTAAAGAAAGGGTTCTTACAATCATGATTTCAATGGTTTGTATATTATAGAAGATGAATATGGTAGATAGGATGCCTACATAGCAATGTCATGAGCCAAATGAGAGAAAAAGTGGTTTCATGCTCAACCCGCTCAAGTTCAGATTGACACGCTCGATTTGGGGCTTGACTCGCTCGAGTCATTTTTGACCCGCTCGAGTTGAAGCTTTGGGACGCTCGGGTTCTCTGGAACTCGCCCGTTTTCTCGGGCACGGAACTTTTTTTCCTCTGTACTTCAACTCGTGCGAGTTGAGCTTGGTCCCCACGGATTGGCCCAACACTTCTATAATGATAAGTAGGATATGCACAAGCCCAAATTCTCCATTTTCTTCATTTCTTTACATTTCCAATCTTCTCATTTGAATCAATTTCCATCAAAAAGCTCAATTAATATATGAGATCCCTCCCTTTCATCTCTCATGCACTTTATTAAATGAATGCAAATCTACACTAAATGCATATATACAAGTTAATGGTTATTTAGGAACTCCATCAAACTAAAGATTGTCAATAAACAATTTCATAGAAAATTATCACTAGCACTCAAAGCACGTAGAAGTCGGTCATTTTTTTGGGAGTGGGATATAAATAAACATGGATAATAACACAAAATTATGCAATTGAAAAAAGCCCAAGTAATAGACCGAACAATCTTGTTAAGAACACTATGACATAAATCATAAGAGATGTGATGGATGTTAGGAACATGAAACGAGTAATTTAACATTTCACTCAACTCTTCCTCCAAATAGTCAAAGTCATCACACTCAAGGCAAGTACTCTCATTATCATCCAAGGTGACTTCAATAGTGTCTATTTGGGGTTCCCAAATGTCATCATATTCCTCATCCCAACAAGGACCATTATCAAAGGGGTTGTCGTAATAAGGCTCACCAAGCTGAACACAATTGTCTCCCTCTAACATGTCATCCTCAAAGGGTGAGTTTTCACTCAAGCTCACATCCATCTCACTCTCACTTTGCCCATTAACGTCACATTCCATGGAAGTTGATTTCATTGTTACACAACAAGAGTAAGGTGACGACATCCAAGCATTGGTTTCACAATCAAGAATGTACTCCTCATCATCATCACTCTCTTCATCTATCAATCCATCTTCCCAAGGAGGGGCAAATTTGTGAACATAGTAGGTTGGCTCAAAGTTATAGGAAGCTGTCTAATTCTTACAAATCTCATTTTCATCATAGGTTTCCTCAATGAATTTTTGAAATGTGGTTTTTATTGCTTCCAACATACCTTCCTTGGCTCTTTCAAAGTTGTCATGTACAATTTGCTTAAGACATTCGGTGGCCATGAACTCAACAAATTCCCAAAATTCCTCACAACTCATCTCACATATCCTACCACCACTCAATTAAAATGCTAAGTTGCGGATTTCAAGGTTCATGCCATTATAAACAACACAACATGCTTCATAATTTGAAAGAGTAAAACCATGATGCCAAGCATGAGTCACATAATCTTCAAATCTGGCAATATACTTATAAAATGACTCATTTTCAAATTGCCAAAAAGTAGACATGTTGAACAAATGAAATAAAGCAAGTAAAAGAAATAAAATTCTCAAGGAACCAAGATCCCTCAAGATGAAGCACAACTAAAACTAGACAAAAGAACGATTCAAATACACAACACCGTCCCCGACAATGACGCCATTTTGATGAGAGTGTCGTTGTATTCTCTCAAACACATTGATACCCAACTACTAGCATAGAAAGCAAGCCGGGGTCGAACCCAAAGGACGGGGGTAGTCAAATTGTTCAATCTAATTGTAGTTGCACTAGGGTGTCACGATTGGTTTGAGTTTAAGATTCTAAACTAATGAAATCAATGAAAAGCAATGAAAGGTAAAACAAATAATAAAAACAAGGGTGTGATCAAATGATAAACAATACTAGAGAATCATGGGGTCATAGGGGAATCATGGTGAGATCAAACAAACAAGTTTCATAAATGCAAGCAATTATTATTGTTGGAATCAATTTAGTGTATATCTTACGATTCCTAGGGGAAACTTAGGTCTCGGAGCCGAGTCGTTCAAGACTTTACAACACCTAAAAGTCGACTTGGTTTTCCCTATTCATGGTGAGATAACCTACAATCGACTTAATTCTTCCTAATCAACTATATGCATGGTCTAACAAGCCTTTAGTTGGTTTATGTCTTACAAGTCTTGTTGAAAGGATAAGAGAATCAAGCTCGGTTGTCAATCAAGTAATTAATCAAACATGACATGTGCATAAGTTGAAAATACAATAAGCAAGCATTCATATGAACTCATTAAGCATAAATATTCCCCATGATTAACTCCCCTAATCCCCCACTAATCCCTAGTTAAGAGACTACTCACTACTCATCATGATTATTATGCTAGCAATCGTGTCAAACATTACAACACAAGTGATCATGATGAAAGAGTGAAACAATAAACAATAATTAAGTAAAGAGTGAAGGATTTATACCAATATTAAGATGAACAAATGGAAAGGATAGAATAATAGAAGAGAACTTGATTGATTGATGAAGGGTTATCAATTCTCCAAATAATAACCTAATAATCTTCAATTACCCATTAAGAAATATTGAACAATAATTAAGGAAAGATTTGAGTGCAATTTGTGGAATGATTAAAGGCTAATCTATTCTAATCTACTCCTAATCTAATCTAAGAAAGCTTTGCCTACACTAAGAGGGCTTAATCCTTTGATTATTGCCAATGGAGTATATATAATGCTACAAGGATTAGGTTAACTAAGGGCTTAAATGACGACTAGACCCTTTAATTTTCCTTCAAGGCCTTGCAAGTCCCGAGGAGGGACGCTCGACCTCTTGCTCGAAGACAGACATACTGTATAAGGAGACGCCCGACCTGGCATGAGGGACGCCCGTCCAAAGCTTGGGGACGCCCAGACCGACTTTGGTCGCCCGTCCTCAAGGGCTTTTCTTCTTCTTCTTGCTTGGCTGCCTCGTGATCCGTGGGGATCGTTGAGGAGCCGTGGGGGTCCTTTGCCATTGCCCGTTTTATTGTTTTATTGTCTTAGGCCTTTAGTGTTAGTATTCTCTTCGGTGCTTGGTCGTTATATGCTATCAATTTAGCCCCGCTTCACTCCATCTAGGCAAGGTTAGTGCTCCTCTCCTACAAAAGACACCAAACCTTATAGAATATGCGTAGAAGGAAGCTAAAGACAAGAAACGACCCTAATACATACTAAAAAGCATAGGAACTAGGCTAGTTAGGGGACTAAATGTGTGCAAATAGGGGTCACATCAGCCTCATTGGCCATGATAAAAAAAGGGTTGCTCTTGCCAACTCATGATCCTCCCAACATGGGGAAAGAAGCAAAGGAAGTATATGGTCGATGGGATGACAAATTTTACGGACTTGTTAACCCTTATATTGGAAATGCTATGACCCTAGACAAAGGCTTTGTAGATCCTTGTCACCACAACATTGACTCAGACTACTACATGAATGAATACAACAATGTGCCAAGGTCTATGCAAGACCTCTATCATGACAATGAATAAGCCTTTGATTACTTCTACAAGGCGTTGAGCAACATCAACAACACCCTTGTTTTACCCCCATGACGCCTCTCAAATGAAGGAGAGTCTGGTGGTGTCTTCCCTAAACCACCCTTTGTAAATATTCTAACCTCTTAACCTGCATTCCATTTAATTTGTACATTATTCAATTTTTGCATTGCATCTTATATGCTTTGTTGTAGAATTTTTGTGACATGAAAGCAAGTGAGGGAGGGATTTTAATGTGTTTGAAATGTGTAGTGTTTGATGATCAAGTGTAGGGAATCAATTGTCTAGGCTAACCAAGCCTTTGTAGTACAACCCCATGATGGAAGACTAGGAAATGAAGAAGCAAAGTCGCAGGAATGGGATCCCCATGGGCAGGCCCGAGCTCGTGGTGACTGAAGCAAAGCAAAGAAAAAAAAGAGCTATAACAGAATCCGCCCGAGTTGATATCGAGACGATCGTCCCAGAGGTCAGCTCGAGCGTCCTGTTCCCAGGACGGGCGTCCCCAAGGAGTAAACTAAAAAAATCTGAAGCAAAATCCGCCCGTCCCCAACAGAGGTCGAGCGTCACCCCCTGCGTATAAGACTTAAAACACGGGATTTTCACCTTCAATCCTCATTTCTATTTCTTCAAAAACAAACACAAACATATTCCCTCACTACAACAATCAAACCCATCATCCAAAATCACAAAATACTCAACCAAATTCATCAAAATCAATTGCAAACTTGCTCAAATCCAATTCAAATCACTCATTTGTCAACATTAAGACCATTAAACATCAAAATCAATCAAAATCAATCAAAAATTTCTAAGGTTTAGGCAAAATAAAAAAACCCCAAATTAATTGAGAAATTGATTGAAGGAGGAAGAAAGCAAGAGCATTCAAGCTTATTCAAGGTTTGTTGACATCAAATTGCAAGGAGTAATCATCGTGGAAAGAACAAAAGGTAACACCAAAGCATCAAAATCCCAAACTCTATCAAAAAGGCAAAAAGTTATAGCATCAAATGCTTTAGTGGTAGTGCAACAAGCTAGGTTGAAACCAAGGGTGTCATTGAGGCCATTGATGAAGTTACTACTACTTTATCGGATATTGAGCAACTTAAGGATTATCCGGAGGTAACTTTTATTTCTAATGAGCATAGAATTGCATTTGAATCCCTTGCTAAGAAGAAAGTTATTGCCACTAAGTTTGTATGCCAAGATACTTTGGAAAAATTGAGAGTGCTTGACCAAACCAAGGCATTTTTCAGGTCCATGGGGTTATCTACCCTATTTGAGATGAATGAATTGACTTACCCCTCACTCACCTTGGAATTCATTAGTTCTTTGAGGAAGTATAAGATTGAGACCCGAAAATATGTTGAAGTTCGGCTTGAAAACCAAAGTAGGAGGATGATTACGGATGATTTCGGAAAGGTATTTGGACTTTGTGACCTTTGGGAGTTCCACAAGAAACCCCACAACTTTGATGCCAAGCTCCTTTGGAAGGCAATTGCCGGAAGGGAGTTGACTACATTTAAAGAATGCAATGCGTTGTATATCCACCATTCGGGTATATGGTATTGGCATAGGTCGATTTCCAACACCTTGATCGCAAGAAAAGAAGCTACCCACATGACCGAACTCGACCTTACCTACTTGGATTCTAAAATGAATGCCCATGGGAAACCAAAGAACGACTATAATATCCTCCAATTGTTGATTGAGAGATGGTTGGACATTAAAGTGGGAAAAGAAAAGATGTCTTTCATTGTAAATGGAGGCTTGATAACGAGATTGGCCAAGCACTTTAACCCGAAATTCAATGAAAACAACACCTACAAACCGGTTAAAGGTGGCAACTTCCTTGACATGAGCACATTGATTCACAAGTTCCATTAGGTAAAGCATGATAACTCCGCCCAAGGATATGAATGGATGATCAAGGATGCCAATTCAATTTTCTTGCCCGGGAAAATATGTCAAATTTCCACTCGCTGAAGCCACTACCTTATCCTCGTTTCCAAGCTTGCCAAGAACATCATCAACCAACAACAAAAACCGATTGAAGAGCCCTGCTTCATTGTTGAACCGACCTATCCTTTTGCCTTTGAAGAGTTCACAACAAATGACCCAAATGTTGTGGAAGGCAATGACTATTTGACCAAGTTAATGAAGCATATCCATAGAGAAGCTTACAAAGATCGGGTGAACGCCTATTACGCCCAATATCCACCACTTTATTATCTTTCTAGGCAAGGACTCCTTGATCCTAAGAGTCCTTTGCCGGATTGGGTGGATAAAAAGGTGTTTTTTCCTCAAGCTTCTCAATATGAAGAAAGGGATATCCAGAGAGCTAGTAGTGAGGAGGATGTTGATGCTGAGGATGGGGAAGGTAGTGAATCAAGCCATGATGATAATGAGCAATGTTCAAGTGGAGAAGATGATGATGATGCCTCCGGGTCCATGGAGGAAGATGATGATGATGATGAAATGAGTGAAAGTTGATTGTTGACAAAGCATGAAGGAGGACGACACAAATCCAGGGTTGATGGCTTACATTAGCATCTCAACCTATACTATTGTGAGTCTCATACCCCTCCTTTCGCTTTGTTTTTATCTCATGTTTACATAACTTTCATAACTTGTATAACTTAAAGTTTAGAGCATTTAGAGAGTCATTTTGGACTCTTTGATGGCTAAGATTTTTTAAGTCCTAGCACCATCAAAGGACTCACAACTCGGCAACATTGAGGTGACTATCTTTTTAGCTCCCACCATAAAGAATCCAAAATGACAAAGTGACTTTTCATGCATTGCATTGCATGCCTTGTGAATAAAATTCCCCATTTTTGCACTAGAAATAGTGTTTTGTTTGGTTTGGGGAAGTTCATTCATAGGCAACCTGAGTTAATTTAAATAAGCTCTCCGACCAATCGAAAGCATGCATCATCGAGCTTAGTTAAGTTTGCATCATATGTAAATATATTCCATGTAGTATGCATTTAGTGTAGAATCATATATTTCATACAAAATAATGCATTTGCATAATTTCCTATCGTTTTGTCCATTCAGGACAATGTCCATACTAGCGTGGGGATGAGAAATTATAACATTTAACATTCTAATATCGAACCCTTATTTCAAAAATGATAAAAATTTGAAAATTTTAAAAAAATCAAAAAACATGTTCTTTCCCTTTGTAGTATAGAATTGTATATATTTGTTTGTTTGTTTGTTGCTCTTATCACATTGGGACGACTACCCCACATTCGAGGCATGGAGGATATAAAAGACCGCATGGTATGATCTTTCAAAATCTCCTTTCTCCTTATATGTTAATGACAATGTGGCTACATTTTGATTGATTCAATATGAACCTTTGTGTTGTTAAGAGTTTGCATTTAGTTTATATGGTATAGTAGTTGATAGAAGCATATGCATTAGAATTGTATATATGTTAGTTGCATCATGGCATGTAGTTTGCATGGTAGAAAATTTTGTGAAAATGCTTATTTGGGAAGTTTGACAAGTGTATATACGACCCTTGTAGATAATTTTTCTCCTTGAGACTTTGTTTGCTAGAATACTCTCAAGACACCCTAGAATGTGTCATACTAGTATCTTTTGTCCCATGGTCTAAGGCCTAGTCAAAAGGTTTGTGTAACACCCTCATACACCAAGGTGTCTTATCAAGACCACCTAATGCAGGTGAATGCTACTATCTCGGTTGCCCGAGGTAGAGTATATCAAATAGACCATAAAAGAATGTACTTTAAAAAATAGTTTTAAGTGATTACAGGCCAAAACCAAACTGATAAAATACAATACAAGTTTTCAAACCAAAATCCATCCAAAGTAAATATATAGTCTCGACATAAGAGCGGAAGACTACTTTCTGACTTGCGGTGACTCATCCCCCGCTAACCCTCACGTATCCAAATCATACCTGCTCAATAACTGCTCACCATCCCCGAATAGATCACCACAAATTTCAAAACATTTAAACGGGGTCAGTTACTGCATACATAATATAAGATAATATAACAATAAGTAAACAGTCACAATTCTCCAACACCGTCACATCACCAATCATTTGACTAGTCTGAAGGTCTAGCCCTGCCAGATTACCAGTCGCAACCAGTAATCTACTCCGCCAGTGGGGTACCGCAGCCGTTCCCACCTAAGCCACGCTTATCTTTACCGACCGAAAACTCATGTTCCTTAATGTGCACATCCCCTCTTGTGGGGGGTTCCACATGGGGCGAATAAAGGGCGTGAAGCCACTTCCGCAAGTGTTTCCACTCAACCGAGGGCGCACCTCGCGAACCATAGGGAAATAACAACAACTAATTACAATACCAACATTACCAAATCAATTACGATATAATCAAATGCCAACAACCAATAACCAACAACCATCTCATAATCATGTATGCAATAACTGAGTAGCAAACCCTACCTGGAAAGCAATCACCACAAATCGACACAAGCAGCAGATCAATAGTGCTGCTCTACGAAATTGCCTCCTATTAACATATAATCATATAATCATAATCTAATACCAATAATACTCCCAAAATCCCCAAATCACCCAATTAGGGTTTAGCCAAAACTAATGAATTAACATAAAAATTGTACTAGGATCTTACCCACAATACGACGATCTCAAAGGTGTAAAGAACTCCGAAATCCGACGACTCTAACCCCTTGGAATTGATAGCAATGTGAGAGAGGACTCAACATAGTTTGTTTTCTCTTATGAAATGTTTAGAATAAGGTAAAAGTAAAAAAACACTAGTGAAAATACTTTATATATTATTCTCACGTTGCTATCGAAATCCCGGCCAAAAAACAGTAAAAACCCACGCACTGGATCGAGTAAGTGAGGTACTCGATCGAGTGGCCCCTACTCGATCGAGTTTCCCCTACTCGATCGAGTACCCATCAGGCAGAACACTGTCCAAGACGCAAAACTAACTTACTCGACAGAGTAAGCCTTACTCGATAGAGTACTCAACAATTCATAAATCTGAGGTATTACAGTTTGCATGTAAGTCCCATATCCAACCTTATGATGTGATATGGACATGATCCAGTTATCTAGGGGACCTTGATTGAATTGGTGGTTTGGCAACCCAAAAATACTTTTCTCTAATAAGTTTGAAAGTGCTCATTTCAAATGTTTTTGTGATGTGGAATCATTTTTATTGTCAAGGAAACCTCAAAAGTTTTGAATTGTTGAAATGCCAAAAATTTTGATGGAGGAGTACCACTTCAATGTGCTTTGGTGTAGGATCCATTGACTTGGGCCCCCACACGGTTGTGAATTCGGCCGCCCAAAGACAAAGTGATTATCACCCCCAAGAGCTATTGTCTAGAGGTTAACCGGTTGCCTAATAAGCGATTGGCGAAAGCAAAGGACACTAGCAAATGACGGACAAACCCCATCTCAAAGTTTTGAAATGTAAAATGCGGAAGTTGAATTGAGGTCAAATTTTGAATGTTAGTCAAATCCACTAAAGTTGTTTTAATTGACTTGAGCAGTTCATTCCCAAAAATCATTTTTATCATGTCACCTTGTAGAGCTTGGGACGATCCTTGGCCTTTACACTTGTACAGAATCCGAGATTTGTCATGTCATATGCTACTAATATCATAAGGATCATCCTTCCACCCCCATCTGATCGCCCTTGACAAAAGTATTTTGAAATTGTGGACGTAAGTAGCCGAGTTTAACACAACTTGGAGGTGACTTGTTTGTATCCTCTTGGACTTAGTAACTAGGAGAACTAATATCTATGATGGAGTGTGTACCCATAAATTGATTCCCTTGTAGATGATTTCCGCCACTTAGATGCAGAAAGTGGCTATTCTTTTAATTTGTAGATGGATCCTTTTACTGGTTTTTGTGTGCTTAATGCTAGGATGCATCGCCAATTTGGCAAGCCCCACCTCGCCTTGCAAGAAGGCATCTTACCTCATAGATGTCTTGTTGTGAGTTGAAGGGGTGGAGTGAGACCCGCTAATTGTCTCACATCGGCTAGGTTATAAATAAAGGTCATAGTTTAAGTCACCTCTTTACTCGGAACGAGAAAAGGTTCGGTTTGGGGATATTTGATGTGACTCATATTCACACACATTTAGTCCCTTAACTAACCTCGTTCCTATGCTTTTTTGCATGCATTAGGGTCGTTTCTTATCTTTAGCTTCCTAATTTGCATATTCTATGAGGTTTTGTGTCCTTGGTAGCTAGGAGAGGAATGCTAACCTTGCTTATATGGAGCAAAACGGACCTAAATGGATCGCATCTAACGACCAAGCAACAATGAGGAGACCAACACTAAAGGCCTAAGTCAATAAAACAAGTACTTGGGCAATGATAAAGGACCCCCCACGGCTCTTCACCGATCCCCACGGATCATGAGACAGCCAAATGAAGAAGAAGAAAAGCTGACCCTTGAGACGGCATCCCAAGCTCGGCCCGAGCGTCCCGAAGAAGAGGACTGGCATCCCCAAGCTCAGCCCGAGCGTCCCTTGAGCAAGACGGGCATTTTTTCTTACAGCATGAGCGTCCAACAAGGGCAGGTCGAGCGTCTCCATGAAGGACTTGCAAGGCGTTAATCTTCATTTTAGGGACTTAATCGTCATTTAAGCCCTTAGTTACCCTAACACTTGTACTTAGTATAAATACTCCATTTTAATAGGAGATTAGCACAAAGCTTTAATCATGTTTTATTAGCATTAATTATGTTATATTATGAGGTTATCTTATATTAATCCAAGTTATTAATACAATCCAATTACACAATTCAATCTTATTCACATCTTAATCTTTCCTTAATTATTCAAGTGTTCTTAGATCTAGTTGGGTAATTTGAAGACTATTTGGGTTTATTGAAGAATTGACAACTCTTCATCATTCATCAAGTTTTCTTCTATTATTATTTGCTTTATACTGGATCATCCTAAGTTCGTACAATTTCTCTACTCTTTAATTAATCGTTGTTTATTGTTTTACTCTTTCATCATGTTTAGATTTGTTAATATGATTGACATTATTGTTAGCATGTCCACCATGATAATGAGTGAGTAGTTCCTTAACTAGGGTTAATGGGGGATTAGGGGAATTAATCATGGGGTAAGTCTTTACTTAATAAGTTCATATGAATGCTTGCTTGTTGTAGTTTCAACTTATTCACATGTTATGCTTGATGAAATGCTTGATTGACAACCTAGCATGAATCTCTTATCCTTTCAACAAGACTTGTAAGACATAAACTAACTCAAGGCTTGTTAGACCATGCATATAGTTGAATAGGAATAATTAAGTCGACTTGTAGGTGTTGTAAAGTCTTGACCGACTCAACTCCGAGACCCAAACCTTTCTAGGAACTGTAAGATATAAACTAACTCGATTCCACTACAGCAATAAATTGCTTGCATCTATGAAACATGTTTATGTTATCTCACCATGATTCCCTTATGAACCCATGATACCCTAGTGCTTTAATCAATTGTTTACAAACCCCATTTGCTTACTTTGCTTTACTTTCATTTTTTTACATTTTCTTTGTTAAGTAGTTTAGATTGCAAACCTCAAACTCAACCCAAATTGTGACACCAAAGACATAGCTTTCTACAACCGATAAATCAATGCAATACCCATCCCTTGAGATTCGGCCTTTACTTACCACTCTACTACGAATAGTTTGTTGAGATTATAAATAGTGTTTGATAGGGAGAATTGTAGATACCACATTTCTACACCTTCCGCCAACCACCCAGTGATGATTGGGCCGCATGTTTGGTACACGGAACGATTTATGACAGTTCGTAAGTTTATCATCAAGTGATAGCTCCAACACTTGTTTCTACCCCTTGGTCATCATCTACGCGCTGATATGGTCGTTTTGACAGTAATTAGAGTTCATTTGGAGTCCGGGTCAAAAACCGCTTCATTTTCTAAGAAGCCGTTTAAAATGCCGAGTCGGAATGTGCTAGAATATTCTGGATATTTATTCCATATTAAATTTTATATCTTTTGGTAAAATATCATCCATAAATCATATTTTACGGAATAAGGAAGTAGAGATCTACCGCAATTCCATAAAAGGAACGCGGAAATCTTTCTTCCGCAGGAGGAAACCTCTGGGGAAATGACGCAGCAAGTGTTGCGCCTCTTGAAAGGACCGCAGCAGCTGTTGCGCCATTTCTCTAGCCCTCTTTTGATGTTTACGGAATATTTCCGTGATTTCTTTCCAAAGTTTGAGTCATTCCATAACTCCTCACATATTTTAGTATAAATAGAGACCTCCGGTCTCCATATTTTTCACGCGAGTGTCCGCCCTTCTCTTCTCTCTTTGCATTCTAGACCGTGCTCTAAGCTTTCGATGCCTACGTGCTTGATCAATCGACTACGTAAGCTCAGATCATTCTGAGTACCAGTCACGTTGCATGACTGGTCAATTTGACCACTACACATCCATCAATCAATTAATCTAAAATCCTCCAACGAGGGCACTTTCTCCATACATTCGAGTCGAGCAATCACTAACGTTAACTTAGTTAATCTCGTTTCGTCAAACATGTAAGTCTGAGGGTGTAAATCCTATCATTTTTATTGTATTTTATTTTTTTGTATCAATTAATGTAAGATTCACGTCGAAAGTACACTTAAAACCGACTTTAAAAACCTTTATTACAAACTGTTTTCATGAAACAGCAGTTACCAGATGTCGAGAAGAAACGCAGCAGCAGCTGCGCCTCTTGGAAGTGTCGCAGCATCTGCTACGCCTCTTCCAGAGGTTGCCGCTGCTCCTGCTCTTCTTCTTCTTCCTCGGGTTTCTGTGGGTTTATTCCTTTCGTTTTATTTTTCTTATTTTCTTTCCTTCTTCAGTATATAAACCATGTTTTAATAAATCCTTTCAATTATTACGTTTGTTCTCGACTTAAATCTCTTATAACTCGATATTTGCGGATTTCGTCATTAAATCAAACTCGGATTTTAGAGACTCGATTTGTCCATATCAAGTTTCTGGGATTCGCCCTTTGTACATATTTCCATTGTTTATTTTCAGTTTATCAATTTCTTTTAAAGTTTGTTCCTTCATCGTAAATAAACCTAATCCGATCTAATTCGTTCTTAATTCGTTTCAAACCCGTTTTAATTCGTTTTAATTCGTGTTTATCGCTTTTACGACGGTTCCAGACGTAGTTAATATGCTAAGTAACTTTCTCTTGAGTCTAATGTCAATAATCAATCGTAAAACATACCAAAGGACGCTAACTACCCGCGGTTCTGACTTCACAGCCTGAGCTCAACTCAAGAACAGACGCAGGAATAACCGTGCCTCTTCTAAGGGACGCAGCAGATGCTGCGCCTGTTCTGAGATGATCTCTGTCCCTGAACTTTCGTTCTCGCTTTGACGTAGCCTTTAATTACGTACTTAATTTATTAATAATTGTAATATCACCCTTAATCTGTCCTTTTTTGTCACTTTAATTTCTATCTTTTATTTTTTCTTTTCTTTTCTTCAAATTTCCGTTTCGAGTGTATTTTTGACGTAAATCAATTAAATAATTGTAATTCATTGTAATCTTAATTATCGTTATTTATTTATTGTATTTATTTATCGTTTATTGTATGGTTCATTTTCTTGTCGTTCGCATGTAATCAATCCTAATTCCCAATTCGACATAATTGTTTGCTAAACTATTGGTTCAACGACGTAGTTTAATTCACATGTTAGGTTTAAAATGTTGGATGTTTCATTGCATGCATATAATCGACAACATATCAAATACGAACGATTTCCCTAATCATTATTAGAGGCCGCTATCGAGGCGGGCGGGATTAGGTGTTCAGTAAAAGGACTTCCTAATACGTACCCTCACCCCTTACTCCAGATCTCTGTGAACATCCCTGTTCATTGGCATCCACGAGAGTCATTCTAGACATAGAATGCTAAGGGTAACGAGTTATTAGTGTTCATGTCACTATTTTGTGTCTTGACATGACACGAGGTATTCGAACGGTTCCAATTTCCCATAAAAATTGGTGGCGCCTCCACAAAGGCACGCTTATTTCAAGCGCTTCCGCGCGCGCCGCGGGTGGCCCATGTCCACAGTTGGGCGACTCCGCTGGGGATTATACACTTACATGTTACCCAGGGTAAAACTTGAACGAGGTTAGGGAATAGTTTATATGAGACAGTTGTCGGTTTTCATTACTCGGCCTTCTTAGGTCATTTTATTCGGCCTTCCTAGGCTTAACCCAACCCATTCGACCAATCGTCCCGTCTGGATGGTCCAAATTTTTATCTGGGCTTAAGGATAGATAACGATTGACGTCAACCATACCGTGGTACATACTCTTGTTTGTATCAAGGTCTTTCACTACTCGAGGAAATGGACTAGGAACCGACCTTACTCTTGTTTGGCACGGACCTCTCCACAGACCAGGGTTTGATTGCTTGGTATGGCAACCCACCTTTTAAGCCCATACCCTTTAAATGCACTCAGCATGCTGTTATAATGCATGTATGAATGTTTGTATCATATGTGATCACCATTTTGTAAACAAAACCATGACGAAATCCCTTTTAAAATGTAAATATTTTCAAAAGTGGCCTAAAATAGCGCAAAATGAGTCGAAACTCTGTCCAAATGTCCAGTCAAAATTCGGGCCTCAAAACCCATTTCAAAAACTCACCTCGAGTCAGCACTCAACTACACTACAGTTGCCTAGGACAAACCTTTCAAAATTTGTCATTTTCAAACCTCACTTAACACAGTGGCACACTCCCACTTCATAAGTCGAGTCTTTTTTTGAGTAAGTGTGCTAAAATGGTCGATCGTGTTTTGATTCGTCATCGATCTCTTTTCCCAGTTTCCAAGATGCCTGGAACTTGTCACGCAAGCGTTAATGGTCAACCCCAGCAACCCGGAAATGGTAATGATCTAATCCTAGCTGTGCTCATCCATTTCCAAACAAGCCAAGTGCTCGCCTCAATGCTATTGAAGGCCGAATTGTCGCTGTAGAAACTAGGCTTCCTCCTGTAGAGAACGATGTTCCCGACATGAGCGTGCATGATAACCTTCTACCCTTTGTTGGACAACCAGAAGTCAACCCCCACTAGGTCCTACTGAAGTTGAAAAGCGACTCCAATACTTGGAGGAGCAACTAATGTACCATAAGGGAGATGACATCTACAGGGAGAATAATCGCAAGTATGAGGCGGTAAATGCTCAATTGCCAACCAACTTCAACATGACTGACATCCTAAAGTTCAAGGGGCATGAAAACCCTTTGAACCACATTCGTGCCTTCAAAGATTATATGTCTATCAAAGGCATCAAATCCGAGATGTTCCTAAGGATCTTTCCTTCATCTCTCGACACTATTCCTAAGCAATAGTTCTACTCTTTGGAACACAAGAATATTGCCACTTGGGAAGATGCCGCAATTGAGTTTTCCAAATAATACGCGGATAATGCTGAAATCCAAGTCAATATGCGCACTCTAGAGGTTCTTACCCAAAATGAGAAAGAAGGCTTCACCGACTTCCTAAGTAGGTGGAGAAAGACTAGCACACAACTTGTTGAACGTCCAGACGAAGCCACTCTTGTGGAAAAGTTCGTGGATAATCTGAGACCCATTTATGCAAACCATTTGATATACCAAAACATAAAGTATTTCAAAGACTTGACTATGCTAGGAACGAGAATTGAAGACGACATCCGTAAAGGACTCTTGTCCAAAACGGTAGATCGTGGATATCAAGGTTCAACGAGTCGTTCCTATGGCTCTACTAGCAAGACTGATGAGGTTAATCTTGTCGAATATGCTAAGAAGAATAACCCGCAAAGAAAGTTCACAAACATTGGCGATTCATATTCTAACGCTATGAAAAGGTTGATGAAACGAGGTAAGCTCCAGCCCATAGGACCTACGCCTGACCCAGAGAAGAAGTCTAAGTTCTGGGATGAGAATGCATACTACGAATATCACAGAGGCAAGGGACACGATATGGAGAAATGCTTTAAAATGAAACATGTCCTTCAGGATATGATCAAAGATGGTCATTTACCCATACCTGTCGGAGGCAAGCCTAACAATACTCAGAATCCTCTTAGAGTTCTGATGATCACAGATGAAGAATCCACCTTGGATTATTCACACCTCATTTCTCCAGTCGAAGAGGAGATTCATGCACTAGAAGAGGAGGGGAGTTATTCCACGCATGGGTAAAGAGTTTGAGTAGGCAGGTTTCAGAACTAGAAGTTGTAGTGGCATCCCTACGCAATCCAAGCACCGTACCTAAAGGAGACACGCCACTGGCTCCAATTCTATCTCAAGAGTCCACGATGCAAGAGGTAATCGCGGTAGTTGACAATCTAGTCAAGCAAATAATCAGTCTAGAAGCTGAAATCATCAAGTTAAGAGAGCTCAGTGTCGTCAACGGAATATCGGCTGATGACGATGAAGATGAATACCTCACGGAACACTATCTAGTCAAGGCCAGTGAGGATATAGTCAAGGCTAGCGAAGATCAAGATATAGACTACCTTACTCGCTTAGGACGTCCATATCAAAATGTCTCTCAGAACGGTCCTACCGTTAATGGTCCAGTTACTAACACCAATGTCATCACACCAAATGATGGCGAAGATACCTCTATTGACCATTTACTAAAACAACTGCAGAAGAGAAAGGCTAATCTTTCAGTCTGGCAATTAGTTGCGAGTTCATTTCCCCATCGTCAAGCCTTACTGCAAGCATTAGCCAAACTGAACGTAGCGCACAATTATACGCCTGACGAAGTAGTCAACCTAGTCTTACAAGACTCAGTTAAGCTAAGTAACCCAGTTACTTTTTCAGATGAGGATTTGCCTCCCTTCGGCGCCACTCATAACCTCGCTCTATATATTACAGTCACATGCTTAAAGAAAAACGTACCAATGACTTTGGCGGATGATGGCTCCGCAGTCAACGTCATACCATTGAAGACCGCATATAAGTTGGGCATAAAAGAATCAGATTGGGCTCCTACCAACCAAGGTGTTCGAGCATACGATGGAACACGACGTAAAGTAGTAGGGCTAATCAACCTCCTAATAGACACAACGCCAATTAAGCGAAAGTTTAATTTCCAAATAGTAGACATCGAAGCATCCTTCAATATACTTCTAGGAAGGCCTTGGATTCACGCTTCCAAAGCGGTAACATACACCTTGCACCAGAAAATCAAAATTCCTCTAGACCGCAAAATAGTGACGATCACTTCGTCACCTATCAAGGCTGTGATAGAGAAAATGTCAAGAAATCAAGTAGTCATAGACCCAGTACATGAGCTTGGGGGTTTTCAGAGCATAAATCTTGTAGAGAGCGAACTGGCGCCTCAATACTTCAACCCATACTCCAATTTGGTGGTCAGCCACATACTCAAGTCCCAGGGATACTTCCCAGGAATGGCATTAAATCCCACCAAGAAGAATACCTTTGCACCTTACAAAGAAGGAAAGTCTCAAAGGATACCATTAGGATTAGGATACAAACCCACGAAGGCAGAAGCCTTAGAAATGCTCACTCAGTTTCAAAACCGTAAAAACAAAGGAATCGAAAAGTTATCCTATCACCCTACCCTAAACGGATACTTCGTCAGGGAGGGGAGTCAGGAATGATTTCATGGGTTTCCCGAACCTTGGCATTATAAGGGAATACAACTAGTTGGAATCGAGGTCTTCCACGATTGCTATTTCATCCCGGCCTTCAGAAACGGTTCCTACCCTCAAAACTCGTCAAACACCGTGTTTAGACGAACAAGCTGTTAGACTTCTGTTTGGAAGAGACCGATTCGTCAGGGCAGCACATAATGAGATCATTACCATGATACTTCAAGATAACCATTTCAACCCGACAGCAGTAATTACCGACACCGGCTCGAATCAGCAGAAAGGATGGAGAAAGTCGATCAAGTGGACTAACAACCAAGGAAAACTCTTCAAGGTCACTGCTGGAGAAGGAGAGATGTTCAAAGGAGAACCTGAAGAAAACGAATTCGAGTCAGAGTCGGAGTCCGAGTCGGAATTGTTGGAGTATGTGTCCTCAACAATAGTGCGATCACATGATTTAAAATCATAATTAAATCTCATACTAAGAATACATAAGGGATGATTCATTATATAGTCAACTGATCAACATTAATCAGTAATGATTGGCTAACTAGAGTTTGACATTGCTGTCGTTTGACGGTGGTGATCAGTTGATCCCTTAAGGTCACACCTATAGGACGATTCCCAAACTGAAAAGTAAATTAATCGTATATTGATACGGATTAATTAAATCTTTAAATTGAACAAATTTATAAGAGAGAGTTATATATCTTATTGTAATGTGACTAAATAAGATTCAATTTAGTAATTAATTTGTTACATTACTAAAATTGATTAATGTTCGTGAAACATTTGAGATAAGAGTAATTAGTTAGTTATAATTACAAAATATTGTAGATTATATTAACTAGGCTTAATGTGACCCATTTTATATACATGTAATTGTGAATTACTTGTTAATTTGTTAAATGTAATTTATATAAATATATAATGATATTTAATTTATTAAATATGCATTATTATGCCTAATGACATATTACTTGTCATAAGTCACACAATTTACAAATGACAAATTACAAAAGATAAAATGGAGTCCATTTTACTTATGGGTGCCGGTTTTAACTAGGTTGTTTATGATTTTATGATTTATTGTTTTTTAATTGAGAAAAACCATCATGACTACCCTAAACTAGACCTACACCTAGCCTCTCTTGTGAAGACAAAAAGTAAATTGAGAAGAGCAATTTTGGCACCCAAGGAGAGGTATAACCGGCACCCCCCCCCCCCCCCCCCCTTCACCATTTGATGTGGTCGGTTCTCAT
Source organism: Silene latifolia (assembly GCF_048544455.1). Lineage (NCBI taxonomy): Eukaryota > Viridiplantae > Streptophyta > Magnoliopsida > Caryophyllales > Caryophyllaceae > Silene > Silene latifolia. The sequence continues at coordinate 61,347,331 of NC_133529.1, read as the reverse complement.
TTTTCATTATAGAGAAAAAAACCTCTTATGCTCTTCCTCTCTCTATAATCTCACATAAAAATAGTTTTTATGCATCATTTTGTTAATAGATCTAATATAGAATATTACTAAATGTGTAGTAATTTTATTAGATTAAAATTTAAGGTAACTAATACAGTAGTAATTTTATTAGATTAAAATTTAAGGTAACTAATATTATTATCTAGTTAGTAATAATATTAGTTTTGTGGGATAGTCTTGGGTGCAACTAAGAGGAGTGTTCCTATACTTGGAACTTGGGTTGTGGAGGATCATCCAAAATATGTTCTAGCTCAAGATCAAGTGTAGGAAGGAGTCCTACACTTGTGCCCAAATTTTGGTCAACATGCATATAAGTAGAAATCGATTTTTCTCCTTATTTGTTCATTTTATCATGCATGCAACTAGATCCACATAAATATAAATTATAAGTAATTTATAAAATGATTATATTAGTCTAATATGGGTATATGAACCTAACAATTGGCATCAAGAGCTTTGGTGTTGCATGCATAATCGGTTTGGTTTTTCCGAGTTAAATGTAACTTAACTAAAACTACATATTTTGTGATTTATGAGGATAAAGCCACGAAATTTTTTGCATGTTATACATTCTGGTTCTAATATATTTTTTGGTCATATTGATGATTTATGGATGATTATTGCTTATTTTAATGATTTTTAGTGAAATAATTACATTTTTATGAGTAAAATGAAATTTTATTCACTAAAAATAGTTAAACTTCACTACTGGCCGTGATTTTTTCGTCTGACCTCACATGAATTTTTTATGTATTGTATGAAAAATTTGGTATTAATGTGATTAATATTTCATGATTTATGATTTTTATGTGATAAAAATGATATAAATGGAGGTTAAATGACTAAAAATAGTTAAACTTCGAAATAGGCCATGAAATTTTAATATGATGTCACATGCATATTTTACAGATGGTATGTAAAGTTTTAGATAAATTTGATTTAATATGCATGATTTATAATTTTAATGGTTAAAATGATATAAATAGTGACTATTTTTAGCAAAAATAGCTAAAATGAATTTTATGGCATGAAATTTTTTCCTAATGTTTTATATTTGATATGAACATCATATCTAAAGTTTCATGTTAAATTTTGATTGATTTAGTATGTTTATTGATTTTTATGTGATAAAATCGATAAAAGGGCAACTTTATTAGTCATAAAAATAAATTCGAAATTTTTGGTTGAAATTTTGCCATTTCCAGGTCCTGGAAATTATTTAAGAATGTTCAAAATTTTGATTTTGATTTTTCCATAATTTTTATGTTTAATTTTGAATTAAATGGTAAACGTTATGGTTTATACGATTTATTAATGAAATAAATATAATTATTTTGTGGGAAACTTTTATTGAGTTTTTGAAATCTTGGTAATATTCCAGTATTTACAAAATTGTGATTTCGAATTTTTCCAAACTTTTATGATTTATTGGGAATTATTTCATAATTGTTATGGTTAAAAGAAGATTAATAAGCAATAATACAAAACCAAGTTGAATAACAGTCAAAAATTGAGTGAAGACTAATTTTTGAGTCCTAAGAGAGTTGGGATAATTAACTTGGGCTTAAATTTGATTTAAGTATTGATTGATAATTTTAATAAGTTATTATCACGCATTTCCATAAAACCGGATTATATACGATATAAGGTTGAAGTAGGGGCGATTTGGCACAATAATTTGGCATGTTAGTTCATATAATAATGCTGCATATTTCATTGTTGAATGTCATATTTTATTTATATAATTTTGAATTATGTAATTTTATCTTAGTATGCATGGCCTTAGTTTTTAATTGGTATTACCCGTAATGAAAGGGAATATCGATTTGATTGTAATTTTAATGTGATTTTGCATCACCGTTTTGTAATTTAATAGATTTAAATTTTTATTACAAATGTATAATAGGAATAGACAAGTATTTGTATTATTATTTTGTAATTCCGGGGTTTCCTAAAGACGGAGCCATTCGAAAAAGAGTTCCGGTCAAGACGGTGTTTTCCTTGGGAGGCGTGTCACATAAAGTTCAAGGGACCAAAGGAGTTGGTTTCCGAATTTGTAATAGATTATTTGATTTTCTATTTTAGGAAGGCCATATTAGGAAATTTATGTATTGCTTTGCATTTTTCATTATATGTTGCATGCATTGCCAAATCGCAATAAACAACACATGCATATCATATTAAGTAATCGACCGTGACAATTATAATTATCGATAATTCAACTTTTAGCTCACTTTAAATTGATAGATAATAAATTGACAAGACCTTTACTTTTAAAAGATTGAGACTTAGCCTTACCAAATACTAGGAGCCCATGAATCTCAATTTCATATAGGTACAATATGGTATTGAAATATTATACCGGGGTGCTTGCTTTGACGTTGGATGAGTGGGGTAATAAATAGTTATTACACTTCGAAAATTTGGTTGATCTCAACGAAGGTATTTTGCGACCGTAGCCGCAAAAGGTTCGGGCTAAAGATGAACTTAACGTAAATTCATCGACCGAGAGTTCTAATTGTAGAATCGGTTAAGAGGGTTAACCCACCAAGTTGTATTTGTAAAAGTTGTAGAGGGACCGTTGTCCCACAATCGAGCTAGTATGGATTTGGATCTCGGAATCATTTATATAATTGGGTGGAGGTCATTATCTAAATGCTAGAACATGCTAAAATGTTTTAAATATAACGATGAATGTTTAAATCTCCCACTATTTCGTTGTTTTTAATGTTTTTCAATTTCATTACTCCTACTCATATGCGATATCATTCGATTGTAACACGAGTCTCCGCTAAACCACTATTGCTAACGACAAAGAATCTCTTTCTAAAATTTGAACCGTATCATAGGTTGTGGACTAGCTCCATAGGAATCGTTCTATTCCGTAGAACTCGATAGAATTCATCCTATGCAATTATAAGATTAGCATCTTAAATTCCTATCATACCTATGTATGATTTCTTGTGAAGAAATATGACTAGAGGCAATGATTAGTCAAAATATGTTTTGATAATTCTTCTATACATTCTTGGTTCAAAAGTCTTATTGCTTAACCTAAACACTTGTCATCAAGCACTTAAGTTGTTAAGAACATGACAATGTTAAATTTGTAAATTAATTTGTTAGAAATTTTGATTGACCAAATACCACTATAAGAGTTCATCCTTGTGAAGGATTAACTAGGAATTTATATGAAGATAAGTCTTCATCAAGTAGAAATTCTTAAAGTGAGTGGGAGCAATATGAAGTAAAGTTCCTATCTTAATTGTTAAGGATAGAACTAGGCTCGAAAGAGAAAGTGTTAGACACTAAAATAGTTACAAACCCTAAATAAGTAAAGATCTAGGACATTGGTCGTGTGACTGCAACATATTCCTTCTTGAATATCTATGACATTGGCATTGCATTATTACCAAATACCACATCATGAGTATTTGATACAAATTTATGAATTTCATAATATTTGGTATTATCATGTGATGACTAGCAAGAATAAGTTCAGAAATTTGCATGAATGGAACTAGGGTAGTTGCCATTTCATCCATGAACATATGAATGTTGTAATGTACTCATTTTAGTTTTGTATTTAGAATTGTACCTCAATAATTTATATGATGTATAATATGTCTAAATAAGAATATAATTTGAGTTTTGCACATAAGGTAAAGGGTTTTACCATTAAGCAATTAAAACAAGCGTTGAACTCTTACATACCACAATTAAGTTTATGATAAGACCATACAAATCAAGGTAATTATATTCAAACTAAAAATAAATGTCATATATATATATGACTCAAGTTGGTGACCCCAATCATTTCTCAATTCTTGATTGAAAATCGCATTTAGAAACTAGTTTTAACTAGTCTCCCAAATCATTTGATTGGGAATCTTTTGGTGTATGCGAATCTTGTATTCAAAGCAAGATGTTTCGTGACTTTTATTGAAAAGTATAGCGAATAGAATAAGTTATTCACCAAATTACACTTCAATGTGTATGGTCGAATATAATTTCAATCAGAAGAGGTTATTATATCTTCATCTATTTTACCGACGAACTAGGTAGATACTTGGTATCCACTTAATGAGGTAAGAAGAGAAATTCTTTGAATAAATTCAATGAATTCTTCTTATGAAGTATAAAACCAAAGTATTAGTATTTTGTTAAAATGGGGAACAATAAAGTGATGACTTTTATCTACACCAAAAGAGTGTGATATCGTATCGCAAGTACACTTTCATTATGATATGATTGAATCTTTACATTACAGTTGGAGGTAGTTTCTGTTATAAAATTTGTGTGGCATTTAAATTTTCCACTAAAATAAAACATGAATAAAGCAATCATCTACTTTTCATATGAGATATGGTTAGGCATGGTACCTAAATTGTAGCTCGTTTCGATAGTAAACATGTGCTCATTTTTCCTACAAGATCACGAGAACAACGGTTTGTGGCTCGTGATGCTGTCTATTAAGAAAAGAGGATTATTTATTAAAGACAGAGTGGGAGAAAATGTTATAAGAGCCACAAACTGAGAATAAGACGTAGAAAGATGTTCCTTCTTGGTCAAAATCAGTATTTATTTCTTCGAAATCTAAAGTAGACAGGAGTCATGTTATTTTTGAAAGTAACAAACCTGTAACTTATTAAGATGCTTTATCTAGTTTCAACTCCACAAAAGTCCGAAATGAGCATACACATGAAAATGTTGGTTGGTTGGTGGCAAAGGGTTTTGCACGCAACAACAACGCTTCATTAAAATTCGGATTTTATAGTTGGATTTAAAAATCATCGTGTATGAGTTTTTGAAAATCGCAACTATCCTAACGTAGGATCAAAACTTAAGAGAAAGTTTTCAGTAGAAGTTAACAAGTTGAATGGTACGTTTTGATCATGTGATAAACTTTACTCGAATTATCGAGTAGTTCTGTTTATACATCAAGTTTAGTGGGAGTAATGTGGTGTTACTAGTCTTATATGTAAGGGACATATTGATCATTTTGAATTATGGAAGACTTAGGAGAAGAATAATACATCCTTAAGGTATCCAGACCTATAAAGATAGTTCTAAGATGATATTAGCGTTGAATGAATATTCTTATGTTAATAAGAATCTTGATAAGTTCAAAAGTATTGAACATATAGAAATTGAATCCACATGCTTTCGCTGCGGGATTAATTCATTACGCTAAGATGTATCTCCATTCTTAAACTTCGTATACTTGGAGTATGACGAGAAATTGCAAATTGAATCTTTGACAGAAGTCTCTATATAGCCACATAGTTCATTAGTTAGTACTCAGGAAGTACTAAAGATATGAAGCTAAGCATTTAGAATTGAGATGGATTTATGTGCAAGGAGTTACACAAAAACCATATTCTAAACACATAAGGATGGTTAGAGAACCATCTTGGCTATATTATTTAAGGAGGATATCTTCTAAAAACATCCTAGGCAGTTGAACAATGAGATATACACAACGGAAATTGAGTACACTTACAATAATGAGATATGCAAGAAGGAAGGGATGATATTAGGATTCGGTTTTATAAATTGGAGGAACTATAGGAGTTCGTTCCAATAACCGAAGGTCCTATCCCTACACACTGTGAGGACAGTGGGAGTTATTCAAAGGCAAGAGAGCATATGTCTAGATTGGATCTAGACACGTGCTCAAAGAAGTTCTTATAATACTAGATTATTCACAAGAATGGGAAATAGTATATAGTAAGGTTAGAGAAAGTGCAAAGTATTGCTAAAACTTGCTAACCAAGGCTTTTTCACAAGCTAAGCATGATAAGTCATGCCATTTCAATTGAGTTGAGATGTATAGTTATATACAATATTAAGTATGGATTATAGATGATGTAGTGATTGATATGGTATCAAATTTACATATGTGATAATGCATTCATCGTTGGAGTTTTATTAAAAAAAAACTCCTTTATTGCTTTTTTATATCCAAATAGGTTGTAAGGACAACGTTGAACCCTATTAAAGTGAACTGGATTAACATAGTATTGGCCCCTAGTTGCTTATATGAGGTGACGTCTCGAAGTGACTAGAGTGTGATGCGATTGATGGCAAGTTCAAATGCCATAGAGTCATATGGGATGACTAGTCGATCACATAGACAGACTGAATGGGACACTCTGTCGGGCAGTGACCGCTTATAGAGTTCTGGTAATTTTTATAAAGCCTGGTCATGGCGAGAGCTACTATAGTATTCTTACGAGTCAATTCTTTGACGAGAGACTGTTCGCCTAAGTTGGTACAGTTTCTGATTGGCTTTGATTTATACTCTACGACTGTCGTAACTGAAGTCAAATGAGTGTATTTTGGGTCATGATGATCTGTGGCTAAACGAAGGGAATAGTACGATAGGAATTGTCCACCCCCTTGTCCGGGTTGTTGAAAATCTCAGGGCCACTCGAGGAGAAGTGAACTGAAAATGCGTGGCCACGCTCGAAAGGTATCTACAGTAGATAATTCCGGTCAGACAGTTACTCTCCAGATCGAGGAAACCACTCAAGATATGATCAAATGCAAGTACGACCTGCAAGACACCTTACATTGAGTGGGAGATGATGTAATAGGACGAGAGAATTGGTGACGCACACTTGTCTAGGACAAGTGAGAGATTGTTGATGTATGTGTCCTCAACAATAGTGCGATCACATGATTTAAAATCATAATTAAATCTCATAATAGGAATACATAAGGGATGATTCTTATATAGTCAACTGATCAACATTAATCAATAATGATTGGCTAACTAGAGTTTGACATTATTGTCATTTGACGGTGGTGATCAGTTGATCCTTTAAGGTCTTACCTATAGGTTGATTCCCAAACTGAAAAGTTAATTAATCGTATATTGATACGGATTAATTAAATCCTTAAATTGAACAAATTTATAAGAGAGAGTTATATATCTTATTGTAATGTGATTAAATAAGATTTAATTTAGTAATTAATATGTTACATTACTAAAATTGATTAATGTTCGTGAAACATTTGAGATAAGAGTAATTAGTTAGTTATAATTACAAAATGTTGTATATTATATTAACTAGGCTTAATGTGACCCATTTTATATACATGTAATTGTGAATTACTTGTTAATTTGATAAATGTAATTTATTTAAATATATAATGATATTTAATTTGTTAAATATGCATTATTATGCCTAATGACATATTACTTGTCATATGTTACACAAATTACAAATGACAAATTACAAAAGATAAAATGGAGTCCATTTTACATATGGGTGCCGGTTTTAAGTAGGTTGGTTATGGTTTTATGGTTTATTGTTTTTTTAATTGAGAAAAACTATCATGACTACCCTAAACTAGACCTACACTTAGCCTCTCTTGTGAAGACAAAAAGTAAATTGAGAAGAGCAATTTTGGCACCCAAGGAGAGCTATAACCGGCACCCCCCCCCCCCCCCCTTCCCCATTTGATGTGGTTGGTTCTCATTTTTCATTATAGAGAAAAAAACCTCTTATGTTCTTCCTCTGTCTATAATCTCACATAAAAATATTTTTTATGCATCATTTTGTTAATAGATCTAATATAGAATATTAGTAAATGTGTAGTAAGTTTATTAGATCAAAATTTAAGGTAACTAATATTATTATCTAGTTAGTAATAATAGTAGTTTTGTGGGATAGTCTTGGGTGTGACTAAGAGGAGTGTTCCTATACTTGGAACTTTGGGTTGTGGAGGATCATCCAAAATATGTTCAAGCTCAAGATCAAGTGTAGGAAGGAGTCTTACACTTGTGCCCAAATTTCGGTCAACATGCATGTAAGTAGAAATCGATTTTTCTCCTTATTTGTTCATTTTATCATGCATGCAACTAGATCCACATAAATATAAATTATGAGTAATTTATAAAATGATTAGATGAGTCTAATATAGGTACATGAACCTAACAGGAATCAGAGTCTGAGTCTAGAGAAGTCGCTAGAGAGTCTTGTTCTGTCGTCACTCCCCATCCCCTTGTTTCTCCTAGCATAGCGTCGCATAGTAACAGCAGCTTGGGAAATGTCCCAGCAGTTGTCCCTTTACCGCCACTGACTACTGAACAGATGGCTTCTTTGTTTCAGCTATTTTCAAAATTTAATATGAATAAATCAGATTCTGCTTATTCCTTTTGTTTTTCTGAATGTAATTCTATTTACGATGATAACGAGGATGATCCTAACCCAGACTCAGTCGAATTACTTCCCTATATAATTAAAGAGATGTTACAAGAGGGGGAAGGGGCACCAGTTATAGAGAACATCGAACCCATCAACGTAGGAACCGAACTAGAACCCCAAGAACTTAGGATAGGGATGACCTTAAACCCAACTGAAAGGGCAAATTTTATCGAGATCCTTCACGAGTTCAAGGACGTTTTCGCTTGGTCTTACAAGGATATGCCAGGGATCGACAAGGATATTGCAGAGCATCGAATTCCAATCAAACTAGGTTTCAAACCCGTAAAACAGAATCTTCGTCGAATGAGGACTGAATGGGCTCACAAAATCAAAGAAGAAGTCGATAAACAATTCAAAGCCGGGTTCATCAAAGTTTCCGAGTATTCAGACTGGGTGGCTAACATAGTCCCCGTACCCAAAAGGACGGGCGAATCCGAGTTTGTGTTGATTTCAGAGACTTGAACAAAGCAAGTCCCAAGGGTATAATCAGATCAAGATAGCCATATAAGACATGCATAAGACAACCTTCATCACTCAGTGGGGCACATATTGTTATACAGTTATGCCATTCGAGCTAATCAATGCTAGGGCTACATATCAACGCACTGCGGCCACCTTGCTATATGACATGATGCATAAAGAAGTAGAAGTATACGTAGACGATATGATTGTCAAATCCAAAGATAGGAAGGGGCATATCGATAATCTTTGCAAATTCTTCCTCAGATTGCACAAGTACAACATGAGGCTCAATCCTCAGAAATGTGCATTCGGAGTTACGTCAGGCAAGCTTCTAGGATATGTTGTCAGCCAGAGGGGAATAGAAATTGATCCATCCAAGATCAAAGCTTTAATCAAAATGCCACAACCTCAAACGGAGAAGGAAGTTAGAGGATTTCTAGGCAAAGTGTAGTATATAGGCCGATTCATAAAAAAGCTCACTATGATCTGCGAACCTATTTTCAAGAAGCTCAAGAAAAGAGATCATGCCATATGGGACGATGACTGTCAAAAGGTGTTTGACAGGATTAAGGAGATACTGGCTAAGCCACCGGTGCTAATTCCTCCCCAACGAGATCAACCTCTTGGTATATATCTCACAGTCACCGAAACAGCCATGGGGGCTATGCTCGCACAAACTGTTGGAAAAGAAGAAAGAGCTATCTACTACCTTAATAAGAAGTTCTTAGAATACGAGTGTAAATAGACACCTCTCGAAAAGACATGCCTCGCTCTTGTGTGGGCAACAAAGAAGCTACGCTACTACATGCTTAGCTACTCTGTCAAAGTGTATTCTAAAATGGATCATGTCAAATACCTTTTCGAGAAACCCGTTCTCAATGGACGTTGGGCAAGATGGACCTTAATGCTCTCAGAGTTCGATCTCAAATACGTACATTTGAAAGTCATAAAGGGACGCGCTATTGCGGAGTTTTTCGCAGATAATCCTATCAATGATACCCAAGCAATAGACATGTGGTCATTCCCAGACGAGGACATCCTACAGACCAGTGTAGACTCTTGGGACCTTTATTTTGATGGAGCGTCGAATTTAAGAGGCTTTGGAATAGGAGTATTGCTCAGTTCTCCTATAGGCGAGCATACACCACTTTCTGTCAAACTCGACTTCGAGGTGACAAATAACGCAGCCGAGTATGAAGCTTGCCTCATTGGTCTACAAGCAGTAGTGAGTTTAGGCATTAAGAATCTTCGAGTTCACGGAGACTCATCCTTGATAATTAACCAAGTTGCAGGTTCTTGGAAAATTCGAAGTGAAAGTCTAGCACCCTATCAGGCGAGGATAGATCAAGTCGCCCAATTGTTCGATCAGGTCACTTATCTACACCTACCTCGTGAAGAGAATCAATTTGCAGACGCTCTTGCGAAACTTGCAGCCTTGATCAATATGCCAGACAACATGGTCAAAATGCCTTTATGCATCAAACGGCGGTCAGAACCAGCATATGTACACCACCTGACGAATGAGGAAGAAAGCCCAGAGGAACCCTGGTTCCAAGCCATTCTAAACTTCAAACTCAATGGTACATACCCACCAGATATGCATAAGAGGGGACAACGCGCCATACGCCTATTAGATTCTCAATACCTCCTCATGCAAGGAGAGTTGTACAAAAGAACACCTCTTGGTGTCGTCTTGCGTTACCTTGATCATTCACAGGCACAGAAAGTGATGGAAGAAGTTCACGATGGAGAATGCGGTCCTCACATGAGTGGACCCATGATGGCAAAGAAAATTACGCGCCTAGGATATTACTGGACGACAATGGAGTCAGATTGTATTAAATACGCCAGACATTGCCATAATTGCCAGATCTTCGGGAATGTGCCACATGTTCCTCCCTCAATGTTTTACACCATTACATCTCCTTGGCCATTTTCTGCTTGGGGAATCGACATCATTGGGAAGATCACTCCACCTAGAACTGGAGGTCAATGTTTCATTTTGGTAGCTATCGACTATTTTACCAGGTGGGTCGAAGCGGCATCCTACACCGCTCTTACAGCTAAACATGTGGCCAAGTTCATACAAACTAATATCATTTGTCGATATGGTTGCCCACATGAGATCATCAGTGACAATTGGTCATATTTCCAAGCCAAAGCTGCACAATTGTTAGCCAAATACAAAATCAAGCACCACCATTCCTCGCGTTACAGACCTCAAAGTAACGGCACGGTGGAGGCAGCTAACAAAAATGTCGTCATGATTCTCAAGAAAATGATCGACAATTATCGAGATTGGCCTAGCAAAATTCCTTTTGCGCTATGGGGTTATCGCACTTCAGTTAGGACGCCCACTGGGGCTACTCCTTTCTTTTTAACCTATGTTATGGAAGTTGTGCAACCAGTAGAATTAGAAATTCCATCCTTACACATTTTGCTCGAAAGTCAAATCCCAGAAGCTGAATGGAATAAGGATCGGTATGAAGAATTCATCCTCTTGGATGAACGAAGGTTACGCGCACTACATAATGTACAGACATATCAGGCACGTATCAAACGAGCTTTTAATAAATGGGTTAAGCCCAGGAACATCAAAAAAGGAGATTTGGTGTTCAAATCAGTCAGAGCTCTCCTACCTGTCGATCCACGAGGAAAGTTTAAGCCTAACTGGGCCGGACCTTTCTTAGTCAAGTCCATACTCTCAGGGGGTGCGGTTAGGATTACAGACTTAGATGGGAATGAATTTTCTAATCCTACCAACTTGGACCAATTGAAACGATACTACCCTTAGCATAGGACAGAAAACGCGCCTCGCGTAACCCACGTGCCGCTCATGCGACACGAAATAAAACAGGCCCCTGGTTAGCTAAAACTTATGTCTCTATGCTCTTGCGTTTTGACATTTCGACATCCTCATATCATCAAATAAATTGAACTGTACTTCCTTTAGGAGTAAGCAAAAAGCACATGCTTATTTTTCTAAAGTTCATTACAAGCTCTTGCTTCGAATAATTATTCTTTTACATTTACTCGAACTACGCACACGGTTTGATTTCATTTTTTCTAATGAATACGTAGGCAATCCTTTATAGGATACAACCCGTCATTTTAAAATGTAAATAGAAGAACATTTGCAATCGCATTTGAAATTCGACAAAAATAATAAAAGAAAATCATAATAGTTTCTTAACTAATGAATCTTTTATTCATTGTTCCATAAATAATAATAATATGCCAAATACATATAAAATAAAATGCTGAAATAAATGCAAGGCTAGGATTCTAAAAACTCCGCCGTTTATTACAACTTAAATAATATTAAATAATATTATAATAATGACTAAGGCTATTCTTCCATTTTTCCTTTGCCTTTGTCACCCTTGTCATATTTCTTGTCTCGACCACGAGTTGGGTGCTCTTGTGTTATTTCCGACCTAATCACCAATGATCTTTCTCGCGGTCTAGCCTTACCATTTCGATCCATCACCATTTCTACGACAGGAGCAGCTCTCGTTTTCTTCGCCGGACGAGTAACTAGTAACCCGACTTCTTCTTCCTCTTCAGTCAAATACTTTTGATTCTCCTTCGCTACTTCGCGAATCTTGTAATCCACGGGCTCGTGTTTCCTCAGCTTCTCACGTTCTTCAGGGGTACCAGCCTTTCTCCATTGCAAGTATGAGTCAGATACCCATAAGGAGCCAATAGGAACTGGTATGAACCACATGTTCCCCTGAGCCCACCTGATTACCCACTCTCGACAAGACTCCGAAGTATGTGCCAATGCAGTTTGAGGAACGGTATCAAATTTCGGGATTTTCTGCCTAAGGCCCAGCTGCCTCATCAATCTCTCCGGGAAAATACAAATCATAAATTCCAAGCCAGGGATACGAACTGACCGTGTCGGGTCTAAAGATGAGACTCCGGTGACTGACCTGAGATGACACCACGGCACAATCCATCGAATCAAGGGACCACCTTCGCTATTCAACTTATTTTCCCAGTAGTTGCATACCCGAGTGAAGTCCGCCATGTAGAGCCTAGTTCTCATTGCAATTGATCGAGCATCATATCCTGGCACATTAACTGGGGGCTTGATCAACCGCAGCCGTTCCATTAGCCACACCTGCAAAAGAAGAACGGGAATTAATGCCCATATTTCAACACAACAACAAAAACAACACAAAACGAATGAAAAAAAAAAAAGAAAAAAAACGGTTGAGTAAAAATGAGAAAGTAGGCTCTTACCTGCAGAATGACGGGACTTCCCAAATAAGGAAGCTCGCGGTTGGCCTTTCTGTTATCTAAATTAAGAATGGTCTCCCCTAAGCAAACGCATGCTGGGCTCTTGCGCAGCTCCATTTGTTCCACTAGGCTCAGAAAACGAGGATCCCCTCTCATCTCATCATCAACATGTCCTCGAAAGACATAGCAATGAAGTAGACAAACCCCGAAGGCCCTACGTCTCGCAACATAAGAAATAGAAGGGTCCTTTCTATTTATAAATTGATCGTAAAGTCAAACATACGGACACCTTTTGAGGTCACAAGACGGTCCACCTCAGCCTTGGTCAATCCAAGCAAGTCCCTAAATTTGTTTTTATATCCTTGCGAGCTAAGGGGTATAGCTGGTACATTTTATGGGTCCCATCCTCCAATAGCAACTATTTCTTCGGGGAAAGGACAAATATCGCCTCCAGGAAAGGCAAACACATGAAAATTTGGGTCCCAATACTCAAGACAAGCATCCAAGAAAGGCTTCACAACTTTCACTAATTTGAGACTCGAGATCGATCCCAAATTAAAAGTACCCATGTCGTGTTTCTCAACATTTGTGAACTCATTCGTCCACTCCTTAAGACGGTTTTCAAAGGCATCCATAATTTTGAAATTTTTTTGAGAAGATATGAGAGCTTTTATGTAATAGACGGAAGAAAGAAGAAGGAATTATGTGAATAAAAGCTTCCTCGAAGTCTCTATTTATACTATTCGTTATTTCCTAATTTCTGTCGAGGTCTGACTAACTGGAGAAATAACGCAGCATCTACTGCGCCTCTTCCCCAGGCTTTTTTCCGTGTTTTTCAGCTTTGGATCTTTCCTAAATTACTTCTGGCTATAATTTCCTATTCCTATAGGATCTAAATTTGGTAATTCCGTCAAATTACAAAGTTTTATGTTTCCTAAATCTTTTCGGATTCGCTTTTCGAGACAAAATCAACATTTTCGCCAAACGAGCACACTTACCCATTTTTTTATTTCCTTTTTTTAGGGGAATCATTTCACTCCAATTTTTCACTACATTTCACACTTAGACATTTCTTTTTAATATTTTTTTAGGGGAGTAGCCCTCCCTATTGTCCGGTCATTTTACTCATTTCTGGGCATTTTTGCGCATTTTTCGAGCACTTTTTGTCATTTTTGCTCATTTTGGGGCACTTTTCTACTTTTTTCATTTTTGCGCCAATTTAGGCCACCTATATGCTATATGTTTTAGGTGTAAATTCTATGTAAATTTTGGCAGCATGACGGCGTAAACCGTCACCTACCAAACCTGTTTTTAAGTTAACCTGCAGGAACAACGAACACCCAGCAGCAAAGGCGCTCATGCCGTTATATACACAACCAAGAGACAGTATCTACATCAAACTGGGGGCTGTCTCCCAAAAAAGAGTCCAAAAAGTCCAAAAATGTACAAAATGTACAAGACAACAACAAAAAAGGGAAAGCAGCTAGTCCTGGTAGCCTCTCAACTCAGCCACGATCGCCTCAAGGAAAGCGATTTCAGCGTCTCTGACATCTAGCTCCCTCAACAGACGAGTCGTCTCCTCCCGAGACTGCGCCAGCTCGCGCTCCAGGTCACGCTCTCTCTGCATACAAATAAATAAATAAATGCCTCATTTCAATCATTTCAATAAAATGCAAGAAATTGCAACAAAATTCAAAAAATGAAATAAGTAAGGGAATGAGAGGTTCATACCTGTCGTCCTCGGCCACCTACGAGTGCCTCGATGGCCGTAGCCCGTAACCGGTTGGCCATCCTTCACAGCACCACGTACCGAGACGGTGCCACCTGCATTCGAATAACAAAGAAGGTTCAAAAGGAACAAACGCATTCTTATGCAATAAAACAAAAAAAGACCGCCAAAGCTGGGGGCTTACCCTCCTTACCAAGTGCTGTCCCTCCTCCAAACCCGCGTCCGTCACCTCCTCGCCGAAGTCGCGGATCTCCGAGATCGTCGTCATGCCTGCCGCGTCAGTGTACTCTAGTGTCTCTGGGTAAGCTGGGGGCTCGACGCCCGCCACCTCGATCTCCTACAGGGTTCAAATGGCTCTTTATTTGACGATCGTTCGTCATTTGTCAAGTCAATTCAAAAATGAAAAGAAGGTAAAATACTTACCACAATCGGCCAGTACGCCAACCTCGGGTGAACGAACTCGGAGTACTCCTCGCCAGGAAGAAGGAGGGCGTCACCGCTAGCGTCAGCCAAGTCAGCCTCTCTCTCAGCGTCAGAAGGCTCCCTAATCATTGTCCGTAGAGGATCGATGGGAACCGTGAAGGTGTCACGAGAGCACTGCCGAGTCAAACGCTAGCCCAGGTACCACCCAGGTCCCATGGCGTCCTCAGCATCAGCCGACTCGAGCTCCTGGGACGAAGGACCTCGGCCACGAAAGCTGGAGACTCAGGGTAGTCCTCCTAAGGTCTAGGTACCCACTAAAATAAGCAAACAAAGGGTCATTCTTATGCCTATGATCGGCTCTAAGCGGGAGGGGGTCATTCCTATGATCACTTCTAAATAAAAATGAAAAGAAATAACCAAACAAGGATCAAAAGCACTTACGCCATCCAACCTCGGGGAATTCACGCCCCTCCGACAAACATCGTAAGAAGAGCGCTGGCTCTTCCTACAGCACACCACCCAGTCCCGCACGACAGGGTACGCCTTCGGCTCGGGCTCCGTCCTCTTGGGCGCGAAGCTGAGAAAGTAGGAGTACACCCACGCCTGTAGACAGAATAATCATTTACTTTCTTACGATAATGATCTTTCATAATTCAATAGAAATAAAGAAGGGAAGAAATGATGATCTTTCATAATGCAAATAAAGGTTCATACCTCCAATAAGAGTCCAGGACCGACAGTAGCAGGAGAAGTCCCCTTCTCCATAAACTCCGGACGTACCATGGCCCTCATGTAGCGAGTGAGGACCGCAAAACCAGGAGTAACCCAGTCCCACCAACTCAGGCTACTCAAGTCAGACAGAAAAGGGAGAAGTTTCGTCGACAGCCTCTCCCCCTTGTCTCCGAGGTAAATCGAAGACAAGAACCACCACAACCACAAGCGGGCCCTCTGCTTCGCAAAACAAGGAGGAGGAGACATCATCCTCCCATCCATCCTCACCCCCGCAGGGGTCCTACCCGCAAAGTAGTCCCTGACGTAAGAACTCGGCACCAACCCGGGAACGCTGGCAGCACCTGCCGCCAGCTTCCAGCCGACCAGCCTCCTCACCTCGGCTGAGTCTACTCTCATGGCCGTCAACGGCCACACCAAAGCCTCCTCTCCACACGGCAGACCCGATATCATGCCGTAGTCCTCCAAAGTGACCCCGACCTCTCCAAAAGGCATATGGAAAGTCGAGGTCGTGTCCCAGTACCGCTCAAGGAAAGCTCGAATCAGGCTAAGGTTAGCCCGAATCTTCCTTTCCCTGATCGCCCTCCAAGCTCCCACCAAAGCCCCGAAGGCTCCCAACTCGATGATGGCCTTCTCCTCCTCTGATAGTCTCTCAAAGGCATCCATCATCGTCGTGTAACCGGAAAAGGACCTCATGTTCTCGGCCTCCTGTATCAATTCAAAACAAAGCTATCTTTAGCACAAGACAAATAAGAAATGAAACGGCAGACAAATAGGAAAGGTAATAGGAAATGACAAGTTTGAAACTTACCAGACTCCTCGCCGTCCTGTAAGACAGGTGGCTCTTTGCCGCCCAAATGAGATGTCTACCATCCCATTTCTCGGCCTACTCGGGTGCAGCTACAAGCTGGCGACCACCTCGTCCCACGTTGGCCCTCCTCGGGACCTCCTCAACCTCCTCCTCGATCTCCTCCTGCCTCTGTCCACCCACGAGAGCAAGAGAAGTGTCAAAGTCTACGTCCATGGGAGCCCTCCCCGACGTAGAAGGTACGTCACCTGCAAATCAAGGTAAACCAGGCCGTGTCAAGACACGACAAGCCTCGGTTAGGTCATTCCGAGCACTTTCAAGCCCTAAAAAGGGTTTTATTGCCATATTTGGCCATTTCATTCAAAACCCGACCACTCATGTGGTATGTTGGGGCAAGTCAAGTCTAAGGTCAAGCCTAGTCGCGGGTTTGAGTCGAAAAATCGGCAGCATTTCGCTACAATAGCGATTATGCCCTAGAAAAGTGTCCTGAAAGAGTTGTCACAAATCAAAAATTTGACATGATGGCAGGTTTACCCATTACACAAGGATTCCAAAACATAAAGTTTCATCAAAAATGGATAATACTAAGGTTATTTTCGAAGCAATTTTCGAAACGGCTGAGAAACCGTCTCATTTTCGCTCAAATGCTCAATACTTGACGAAACTTCAAAAAGAATACATGGTTATGTTCCTAATATTTCCAATTATCCATTTCTAATGTCAATTTCATCAAACAAATCCATTAGAGGCAAAACCCCCAATTTTTCGACATTAAGGGAGGGGAAACCCAAATTTTTTTCGGCCCCAATTCAAATAAAAAACGCAAATTAAAAGTTAAAAGCAAGAATGTGATACATACCTCGATTAGTCATGATTAATGGCACGAATTGATCAAATTTTGACGAGTTTTTGTTGGGATTTGAGAGAGTTTTGAAAGAATTTGTGTTTTGTTATTATGAATAAAGCCTACGGTTTATCGGGTTTTTACCCAGGCAGGGATAAGCCTAAGAAATGACGCAGCATTTGCTGCACCCTTTCCAAATGCCGCAGCTTTTGCTGCGCCTATTCCCCAGCGTCTTTCCAGCTCAAATTTTGAAAATCCGTTATAAGTTTGTTATTTGTGGGCCCTAGTTTTATGCGCCTCTTCTCCGACACCTTATATCATATATTTGGTTTCTTTGGGCATTACTTTTCACCCGGACCCGTATTTTTCTAAACAGACTGCAAAACCGTCACGATGTTTTATCTCCCTGCAAGGATTTTTTGTTGAAATTAGTTCACAAGTTTATTCCTTTATTATCGGTTTTTCGCTTGCAACAACCGAGCGGATTTCCAGCGGTGCTTAGGACGCGCCACTGTCAGTCAATCCTCTTTATTTTCCTCGATGGTGTTTAAAACACATCTTTATGATCGATACATTTATTATCTCAGCGAGAGTCCATGACATCCGATGCACTTCTCGAGAGATGGAGTTTGTTTGGAAGTAGATACAAGCAGATTTCCCAGGAATGATTCAATCCAGACAGAGTCATCCATATTTTTCCCAGCGCAGCATTATTTTGCAGTATTGCTCACCCAAGACTTCTTCCATAATGATCAAGATGTTCCTAATCGTCACTATGTTCCCCAACCAGAGTTTGCTTGAGACCGACATAAGCAGATTCCCCAGCAGTTTCTACCGACGTCCTGCTACCCTCAATATTGTTGTTTCCTCACGGAGTTCGGCAAAGGTGTCGTTCTCAAGAAGTTCCTAAACCAGTGCCTCCTTCCTTAGGTTCATAAACCCAAAGTTAGGATTCTTAACCCTAGTATCCCAATTCCTCTTAGGGTGTCGTTCTCCAGAGGTTCTCATACCAGCCGTCTTTTCAGGTTCATACGCCTACCTCTTTAGGGTCCCACACCCTAGCGCAATCCTTACATATCTTTTAGGTCTTACCCTTAGATCCTACGCAACTCCGGAAACATCTCGAGAAAGAAGTCTCAGGTATGGTTTCTTCTTATGGCTGGCGAGCTTCCTTACGTAGTCTAATCGACATTAAACGACCCTCTCCGATAGTCGACAGACTCTAAAATGTTCCCGACGACAGGTCCTTGGTTCAGACCCCTTGAGCCGCCTCGCGTCGCCATAGTCGTCAGGTTGTAATCTTCGATTGACCTGATGGCTATACTTTGACTTTTGCCTTGTCCAAGCCTCAGTCAAAGTGGGGGCTCTGTAGATACCTCATTTATACACCTTCCACCAACCACCCAATGATGATTGGGCCGCATGTTTGGTACACGGAATGATTTATGACAGTTCATAAGTTTATCGTCAAGTAATAGCTCAAACACTTGTGTCTACCCCTTGGTCGTCATCTACGCGCCGACACGGTCGTTTTGACAGTACTTAGAGTTCATTTGGAGACCGGGTCAAAAACCGCTTAATTTTCTAAGAAACCGTTTAAAATGTCGAGTCGGAATGTGCTAGAATATTCCGGATATTTATTCCATATTAAATTTTATATCTTTTGGTAAAATATCATCCATAAATCATATTTTACGGAATAAGGAACTAGAGATCTACCGCAATTCCATAAATGGAACGCGAAAATCTTTCTTCCGCAGGAGGAAACTTCTGGGGAAATGACACAGCAGGTGCTGCGCCTCTTGGAAGGACCGCAGCAGCAGCTACGCCCTTTCTCCAGCCCTCTTTTATTGTTTACGGAATATTTCCGTGATTTCTTTCCAAAGTTTGAGTCATTCCATAACTCCTCACATATTTTAGTATAATTAGAGACCTCCGGTCTCCATTTTTTTCACGCGAGTGTCCGCCCTTCTCTTCTCTCTTTTCATTCTAGACCGTGCTCTAAGCTTTCGACGCCTATGTGCTTGATCAATCGACCACGTAAGCTCAGATCATTCTGAGTACCAGTCACATTGCATGACCGACCAATTTGACCACTACACATCAATCAATCAATTAATCTAAAATCCTCCAACGAGGGCACTTTCTACATACATTCGAGTCGAGCAATCACTAACGTTAACTTAGTTAATCTCGTTTCATCAAACATGTAAGTCTGAGGGTGTAAATCCCATCTTTTTTATTGTATTTTATTTTTTTGTATCAACTAATGTAAGATTCACGTCGAAAGTACACTTAAAACCGACTTTAAAAACCTTTATTACAAACTGTTTTCACGAAACAGTAGTTACCAGACGTCGAGAAGAAACGCAGCAGCAGCTGCGCCTCTTCGAAGGGTCGCAGCATCTGCTGCGCCTCTTCCAAAGGCTGCTGCAGCTCCTGCTCTTCTTCTTCTTCCTCGGGTTTCTTTGGGTTTATTCCTTTCATTTTATTTTTCTTATTTTCTTTCCTTCTTCAGTATATAAACCATGTTTTAATAAATCCTTTCAATTATTACGTTTGTTCTCGACTTAAATCCCTTATAACTCGATATTTGCGGGTTTTCGTCATTAAATCAAACTCGGATTTTAGAGACTCGATTTGTCCATATCAAGTTTCTGGGGTTCACCCTTTGTACATATTTCCATTGTTTATTTTCAGTTTATCAATTTCTTTTAAAGTTTGTTCCTTCATCGTAAATAAACCTAATTCGATCTAATTCGTTCTTAATTCATTTCTAACTCGTTTTAATTCGTGTTTATCACTTTTACGACGGTTCCAGACGTAGTTAATATGCTAAGTCACTTTCACTTGAGTCTAATGTCAATAATCAATCATAAAACATACCAAAGAACGCTAATTACCCGCGGTTCTGACTTCACAGCCAGAGCTCAACTCAAGAACAGACGCACGAATAACTGCGCCTCTTCTAAGGGACGCAGCAGATGCTGCGCCTGTTATGAGATGATCTATGTCCCTGAACTTCCGTTCTCGCTTTGATGTAGCCTTTAATTACGTAATTAATTAATTAATTATTGTAAGATCACCTTTAATCTGTCCGTTTTTGTCACTTTTATTTCTATCTTTTATTTTTTATTTTCTGTTCTTCAAATTTCCGTTTCGAGTGTATTTTTGACGTAAATCAATTAAATCATTGTAATTCATTGTAATCTTAATTATCGTTATTTATTTATTGTATTTATTTATCGTTTATTGTATGGTTTATTTTCTTGTCTTTCGCATGTAATCAATCCTAATTCCCAATTCGACATAATTGTTTGCTAAACTATTTGTTCACCGACGTAGTTTAATTCACATGCTAGGTTTAAAAGGTTGGATGTAGTATTGCATGCATATAATCGACAACATATCAAATACGAACGATTTCCCTAATCATTAGTAGAGGCCGCTATCGAGGCGGGCGGGATTAGGTGTTCAGTAAAAGGACTTCCTAATACGTACCCTCACCCCTTACTCGAGATCTCTGTGAACATCCGTGTTCATTAACATCCACGAGAGTCATTATAGACATAGAATGCTAAGGGTAACGAGTTCTTAGTGTTCATGTCACTACTTTGTGTCTTGACCTGACACGAGGTATTCGAACGGTTCCAATTTCCCATAAAATTGGTGGCGACTCTACAAATGCACGCTTATTTCAAGCGCTTTTGCGCGCGCCGCGGGTGGCCCATGTCCACAAGAATAGACGACGTTCCGACCCTCATCACACTCCTCATCCCTTTTTTTCTCCTAGCTTAGCAACGTCAAGTAACAGTAGTTCGGGGAATGCCCCAGCAACTGTCCCTTTACCGCCATTTACTGCAGCACAGATAGCATCTTTGTTTCAACTATTTTCAAACATTAATATGAATAAATCTTATTCTGCTTACTCTTCGTGTTATCTTGATTACAATTCTGTTTATGATGATACTGAGGATGATCCTGACGCAGACTCAATCGAACTACCTCCCTATATAATCAAAGAAATACTAGAGGAGGGTAAAGGGATACCTGTTATAGAGAACACTGAACCCATCAACTTAGGAACAGATTTAGAACCCCGGGAACTTAGGATAGGGACGACTCTGGACCCAAATGAAAGAGCTCGCTTCATCGACATTCATCACGAATTAAATGATGTCTTCGCATGGTCCTACAAAGATATGCCAGGGATAGAGAGGGACATTGCAGAACATCGAATACCTATCAAACCAGGTTTCAAGCCTGTAAAACAGAAACTTCTTCGAATAAGAACAGAATGGCTCTAAAGATCAAAGAGGAAGTGGACAAACAATTCAAAGTCGGGTTCATCAAAGTTTCCGAGTACTCAGAGTGGGTGGCTAATATAGTCCCTGAACCCAAAAAGGATGGGCGAATCCGGGTTTGTGCTGACTTTAGGAACCTAAACAAGGCCAGTCCAAAAGACGATTTTCCAGTCCCACACATCGATATATTTGTAGATAATACAGCTGATCATGCACTCCTTTCTTTTATGGATGGGTACGCAGGGTATAATCAATGGCTGAAGAAGATATGCACAAAAAAACGTTTGCCAATGGGGTACCTACTGCTACATCGTTATGTCGTTCGGATTAGTCAATGCGGGGGAAACATATCAACGCACCGCGACTACCCTGTTACCTGACATGATGCACAAAGAGGTAGAGGTATATGTCGATGACATGATTGTCAAGTCCAAAGATAGGCAAAGTCACATCGCCAATCTTCGCAAGTTCTTTCTCAGGTTGCGAAAGTACAACATGCGGCTTAATCCACAGAAATGCGCATTTGGAGTCGCTTCCGGCAAGTTGTTGGGATATGTAGTAAGTCAAAGAGGTATAGAGATTGATCCATCCAAGATCAAGGCTCTAATCGAAATGCCACAACCACAGATAGAGAAGGAAGTGATGGTGCGGGTCGTTGTCCGCCATCAAACACATTTATACCCAACTACTAACATAGCAAGCAAGTCGGGGTCGATCCACGGGACGGGGGTACTCGAATTGTTCAATCTAATTGTAGTTGCACTAAGGGTTGTCACAATTGATTTGGTTTTGATTTTGTTCTAAACTAATGCAAGCAATAAAGTAAAACAAGCAATAAAGCAAATAAAGATGTAAACAGAAAATAAAGGATACTAGGATGTCATAAGATCATAGGGGAATCATGGTAAGATAGCATAAATGAGTTATATAGATGCAAGCAATTTATTATTGTTGGAATTAAGTTATCTCATGTCATATAATTCATAAGAAGATTTGGGTCCCGGAGCCGAGTCATTTGTGACTTTACAACACCTACAAGTCGACTTAATTCTTCCTATTAAACTACATGCATGATAAACCAAATCCTAGGGAAACTTACGTCTCGGAGCCGAGTCGGTTAAGACTTTACAACACCTACAAGTCGACTTGGGTTTTCCCTATTCAACTATATGCATGGTCTAATAAGGCTTGAGTTGGTTTATATCTTACAAGCCTCATTGAAAAGATAAGAGATGGGTAAAAAATGCAACGTTTCATAGTCTAGCATTTCATCAAACATAACATGTGCATAAGTTGAAGAACAATAAGCAAGCATTCAAATGAACTCATTAAGCATAAATTTATCCCATGATTAACTGCCCTAATCCCCCACTAATCCTAGTTAAGTAACTATTCACTCATTATCATGGAAGACATGTTATCAATGGTGTCAATCATCACAACAAGTATAAACATGATAAAAGAGTGAAGTAATAAACAATAAAGAGTAAAGAGTAAAGAGATTATACCGAACTTAAGATGAACAATTCGAAAGGAAAGAATAATAGAATAAAACTTGATTGATTGATGAAGAGTTGTCAATTCTCCAATAATAACCCAATAATCTTCAATTACCCAATAATAAACTTGAACAATAATTAAGAAAAGATTAATGTGGAATGATTGAGATTAATCTATTCTAATCTACTCCTAATCTAATCTAAGAGAGGTTTCTATCTAGGAGAGAATTGGTAATTAGCTAGGTAATACAATGGAGTATATATAGTGGTACATCATTAGGTTAAGCAAGGGTAGATTAGTAAATAACAATGCTTAAGTGTTGAATAGAGCTTTGCAAGTCCTGAGAGAAATGCGCGGATCATGTAGCAAGTCCCAAGGAAATCCGTGCGTCCTGGCTTGAAGCACGGTTGATCCTGTAAGGGGATCCGCTCGTCCTGGCATCGGCTCGCTCGGATCCTAAGCTCGAGACGCTCGTCCTGTGAGGGAATCCGCTCGGATTGGGATATGATTCCATCTCCTTGCTTTTAAGCCTATGGTCCTCCTATATACTTTTTATTCCTTCATCCTTGGTCACCATTCTTGCATCCTCTTCATACTAGTCCATCCAAGATCGTCAACAAGCTTCCGAATGTGCACTAGAGACGGGAATTCCGCCTCATTATCTCCTTTCCTATAAGACATATAAAATGCACTAGGAAAGCAAAATAGAAAGGATTTGACGGATAAAATGGCCATGAAATGTTATATTAGTATGCAAAATGGGTTCAATTAGGGGACTAAATGTGCACAATTAAGAGTCACATCAGGAAGTTCGGGGTTTGCTGGGCAAAGTACAGTACATCAGTCGTTTCATTTCAAAGCTCACTATGATTTGTGAACCTATATTCAAGAAGCTCAAGAAAACAGACCACACCATGTGGGATGACGATTGTCAAAAGGCATTCGACAGAATTAAGGAGATATTGGCTAAACCACCAGTTCTAATGCCACCACAAAAAGATCAACCCTTATATCTGTATCTCACAGTCACAAAGACAGCCATGGGGGGCTATGCTCGCGCAGGTTGTTAGAAAGGAATAAAGAGTTATCTACTACTTTAGTACGAAGTTCTTGGAGTATGAGACTAAATATACACCACTTGAGAAGATATGCCTCGCTCTTGTGTGGGCAACCAAGAAGCTACACCACTATATGCTTAGCTACTCTGTCAAGGTATATTCAAAGATGGGTCCTGTCAAATACATTTTCGAGAAGCCTATCTTAAATGGACGCTTGGCGAGGTGGACTTTGATGCTCTCAGAGTTTGACCTCAAATATCTGCCTCTGAAGGTCATCAAGGGACGAGCAGTTACCGAATTCTTCGTAGACAATCCCATTCATGACACCCAAGTAATAGATACACGGTCATTTCCAGATGAAGACATTTTGCACACCGATGCAGAATCATGGGACCTCTACTTCGATGGGGCTTCCAATCTAAGAGGATACGGTATAGCAGTGTTGCTCATTTCTTCTAAAGGCGAGCACACACCAATTTCTGTCAAACTCGACTTCGACGTGACTAATCACGCGGCAGAATATGACGCCTGCCTTATTGGTTTACAACCAGCAGTTGGTTTAGGCATCAAAAGGCTTCGAGTCCACGAAGACTCATCTTTAATCACCAATCAAATCACTGGGTCTTGGAAAATCAGAAGTGAAAGCCTTGCGCCATATCAAGCCGGGATAGATCAAGTGGCTCAATTCTTTGACCAAGTCATTTACTTACATCTACCTCGAGAAGAAAATCAGTTTGAAGACGCTCTTGCGAAACTTACATCCTTGATCAACATGCATGACAACTTGATGGCAATGCCGTTATGTATTGAACGACGATCTGAGCCAGCCTATGTGCACTTTCTCACTGATGAGAACGAAAATCAAGAGGATCCTTGGTACCAAGCCATTCTAAATTACAAGCTCAACGGCATTTACCCACCCGACATGGATAAAAGGGGGCAACGAGCGATTCGTCTACTACCATCCCAAAACGTCCTAAATCAAGGGGAGTTATACAAGAGAACGCCACAAGGCGTCATTTTGCTTTGCCTTGATCATTCAAAAGCAAAGAAAGTTATGGAAGAGGTCCATGATGGAGAATGCGGTCCTCATATGAGTGCACCAATTATGGAAAAGAAAATAATCACTACTACAGATACAGGCTATAACAACGGTTAAAAACCGTTGTTATATAAAAAAGCGGACGTTGTTAATGCGTCCGTTGTAAAAGCTTTTAACAACGGTTGGTTTTTTTAAGGAACCCGTTGTTAAAACTATTAACAACGGTTTTAAGTATAAAAACCCATTGTGGAGAGTGTGACTCAATTTTGGGGGGAAAGTTATAACAACGGGTTATAATATACAAAACCGTTGTTATAACTAAAGACAACGGGTTGTTTATAAATAACCGTTGTTGTTTGTTTTTAAAAAAAAAAAAAAAAAAATTAAATATTACTAGATGTATGCATAATTACGGCCCGTTATAATTCCGATGCATGCATTATTACTGTCATCCCTGTGCATATGAATGGACGATATGGAATGAGAAGGGTTAGTAATAAGATTTGAAGCAGCAGAGAGAGATATGATGATGATTATGGCACAACTTCCTAACATATATAATAATTAAAAAACAACTCAAACCACACATTGCTTAGTATAAATACATGCATTATCTCAACTAACATTCCATTATCTCACTATACATGTCCAAACCCTAACTGCTAAAAAAACTCCAAATAAACCCTAATTAATCTTTCAAACAAACTCCAAACTCCATCAACAAAATGAATGATATCATCCTTAAGACTCTTACTATGATCGAGAACAACAACAGTTTCATCCGCCGGTTGCTCCACGTTGAGGAAAGTTTCAGGAGCTACCTTGTGGATGCTCGATCCGTACTGAAGGACGCCAAAAAAGATGACTTGACAGAGCAGCAGCAGTTGCAGCTATATGACGATATAGCAACTGCTGAACGGAACCTCCAAATAGCCAAGGAGGAGAGGACGGATATCATAGAAGAGAATAAGACTCTCTATGAAAATATAAGAATTGCATTTTTATTAATGTAATTTTTTTTTTTAATTTATGTATATATATATATATTAATTATGTTTATCATGCATTCCTCTCTATCATCTTGCTTCTTCTTTGTTTTAGTTTATTTAATTTGTTTTACTAGCTAATTAAGCAAATAATACTTAAAGAAATAACATAATGGTCGATAAAAACACATACATGCAAATGAAAAAATTAGAAAAATAAAATAATGACGATGAAAGACGATGAAACCAACAAGGATTTAGAGATTTACCTGATAATTAGAGAAAGTAAGAGACGATGAAATCAACAGTGACGGCGAAAAGATAAAGCGACGATGAGAAAGAGAGAAAGAGACGATGAGAAAGTGTGTGTTGTGTTTGTGTTTGTGTTTGTGTTTGTCTGCTGTGTTTGTGTTTGTGTATTAAGGTTTGTGTTTTGTGGCTGTAGCTGATTTGTGTTTGTGTGGTTTATAGTATGGAAGGTATTGACAACGGTTATTAAACAAAAACCGTTGTTAAAACGTTTTAACAACGGTTGTAAAACAACAACCGTTGTCAAATAAGTTTTAACAACGGGTTTCAAAAGTAACCGTTGTGATTACTTTTCACTAACTTTGCGTCAATTTTGCGCCAAATTATTAACAAACGGTTGTGCATGTGTGACCCGTTGTTAAAACTTATAACAACGGTTGTTATAACCATACCCGTTGTAATTAATTTTAGTAAAATTTGCGCCATACATTCTACAACGTCTATTGTGATTTTCGTGAATAATCGTTGTTAAAGGGGCGTTGTAGTTGCCTGGATTTGTAGTAGTGAATGCGTCTAGGATACTATTGGACAACGATGAAAACAGATTGTATCAAATACGCATTGCCATAATTACCAGATCTTTGGGAACATACAGCATGTCCCACCATCTCTACTATATACAATGACATCTCCTTGGCCATTTTCCACTTGGGGAATCGACATCATTGGGAAGATCACTCCATCCGGGATGGGTAATCATTGTTTCATCTTTGTAGCCATCGATTACTTCACAAAATGGGTCGAAGCGGCATGTTGTACCGCCTTAACCTCTAAGGATGTGGCCAAGTTCATACAAACCGATATCGTTTGTCGATATGGGTGTCCACATAAGATAATCATTGATAATGGGTCCCATTTTCAAGCCAAAACCGAACAATTGTTAGCCAAATACAAAATCAAGCATCATCATTCCTCGCCCTATCGACCTCAGACTAATGGTGCAGTAGAGGCAGCTAACAAAAATGTCGTCATGATCCTCAAGAAAATGATCGATAATTATCAAGACTGGCTTAGCAAGATACCCTTCGCCTTATGGGGATATCGAACCTCAGCCAAGACGCCCACTGGGCTACTTCTTTCTATCTAACTTATGGCATGGAAGTTGTACAGCCAGTAGAGCTAGAAATCCCATCTCTACGGATTCTACTCGAAAGCCAAATCCCGGAAGCAGAATGAAATAGAGACAGATATGAAGAACTCATCCTCTTGGACAAACGAATATTGCGTGCCTTGCATAATGTTCAAACATATCAAGCACGAATTCGAAGAGCTTTCAAGAAGAAAGTTAAACCTCGAAACATGAAGGAGGGAGATCTAGAGCTTAAATCTGTTCAAGCTCTTCTACCAGTCGACCCAGGGGAAAATTCAAACCTAATAGGGTTGGTCCATATTTAGTCAAAACCATACTCTCGTGGGATGCGGTTAAAATTACAAATTTAGACGAAAACGAGTTTTCAAACCCGACTAATCTCGACCAACTCAAATGATATTACCCTTAGAATAAGAACTAAAATCGCGCCACGCGGGATCCACGTGTCGCTCTTGCGACACCAAATACACGGCACTGGCCAAACTTCAACATTCGTGCCACCTCGCTCTTGCGTTTTGGCATTATTTTTATTTTTTATCTTCAGTATCATCAATCTAAATTGCATTTTCTAAGAGTAAGTAAAGCACCATGCTTATTCCCTATGTTTATCACAAGCTTTTGCTTCGAACAATTATTCTTTTACATTTGCCATTTTCGAACTATGTTCTGGGTTTGATTTCATTTTCAATGAATCCGTAGGCAATCCTTCACAGGACACAACCCAATTAATTTCTAATCAAAAATGTAAACAGGACATTTGCTTTGGCACTTGGAATTCGAAAGAATAATAAAAGGGAGCTAATTTTAAGTTCCTAACTAAAAACAGTCGATTTATTCATCTATTAATAATACGCCAAATAATATATAAATGCTGAAATGAAATGCTAGGCTAGGATTCTAAAAATCCCGCCATTTATTACAAACAATAATAATAATAATTAATAATATAAAGACTCGGGCTATTTCTATTCTTCCATCTTCCCCTTGCCTTTGTCATTTCGATCATACTTCTTGTCTCGACCTCGAGAGGGATGCTCTTGCGTTATCTTCGACCTAAACACCAACGGTCTTTCTCGAGACCTAGTCTTCCCATTTCGATCCACAATCGTCATCTCAACAGGAGCACTCTTTGGTTTCTTCTTCGGGCAGACGACTCGGAATCCAGCTTCTTCCTCTTCTTCAGTCAAGTACTTCTAATTCTCCTTCGCCACCTTGCGGATCATGTAGTCAATCGGCTCATGATTCCTCAACTTCTCGCACTCTTCTAAGGTGCTAGCCTTGACCCACTGCAAATAAGAGTCTGACACCCACAATGAACCAACCGAGACAGGAATAAACCACATGTTCCTTTGAGTCCAACGCAAAGCCCAGTCACGACAAGTCTCAAGCGTATGAGCCAAGGGCATATGTGAAACCGTGTCAAGCTTCGGGATCATTTGCCTCATGCCAACTTGCCTCATTAGCCTCTCCGGGAAGATATGGATCGAATGGGATCCAAGGATGATACTCCTGTCAATGCCCTGAGATGCCACCAAGGGATAATCCATCTGATCAGCGAACCTCCTTCATTCTTTAGTTTGTTCTCCCAGTAGGTTCAAACTCGAGTGAAATCAACCATATAAAACCTCGTCCTCATCACGATCGATCGTGATCGATATCTGGACACGTCAACTGGGGGCTCGATCAGTCGTAGCCTTTCCATCAACCAGCGCTGCAAAAAGGTGACTAGTATTAATGTCCCCATCATCGAAAACAACAAACAAACAAACAAAAGGAAATAAACGGGAGCATTTTACCTGTAAAATGATGCGACTTACAAGATACGGGAGCTCACGATCGGCCTTCCGACCATCCAACCCTAAGATAGTCTCTCCCAACACCAGGCAAGCTGGGCTCTTCCGCAGCTCCATTTGCTCGTTGATACTCAAAAACCGCGGGTCACCTCTCATCTCCGCGTCAACATAAAAAAATAGTATGGTCCTCCCTGTCTATAAAGCGGTCACTAAAATCAAAGATCCGGACACCTTTGGAAGTTACAAAATGATCAGCCTCAGCTTTGGTCAATCCAAGAAGATCCCTAAATTTATTCTTATACCCTTGGGACCTAGTACGGAACGCCGGGAGACTTTCGGAATCCCATCCTCCAATCACTGCAAATTCTTTGGGTAAAGGACAAATTTCAACTCCAGGAAAGGCGAAACCATGATACTCTGAGTTCCAATATTCAAGACAAGCATCAAGAAAGGGTTTTACCACTTTCACCTATTTAAAATTCATAATGGATCCGAAAATACCCATATCATACTTCTCCACACTTGAAAACTCGTTGGTCCATTCCTTGAGTCGGGATTCGAAAGCAACCATTTTTTTTCTTAAAAGATCTTTTTTTGAGAGAAATATTATATTTGATGAATTATGGAGTAATAGAAGGGAGAATTGTGAGAATAGAAGCTAACCCGAGGCCTCTATTTATACCATTCGGCCTTTTCCAAAAATCGCTCAGGAAGAGAACACCTGGGGAGAAAACGCAGCAACTGCTATACCATTTAGAAGAATCGCAGCTCATGCTGCGCCTCTTCCCCAGCTCAATTTTCTGCTATTTTCGCAAAGGATCTTTCCTAAATCCGGATTTGACTTGAACTTTCCTATTCTTATAGGGATATGTATTTATTTTTACGGAAATTCTTATTTCCTCACTTGTTTATTCCAAATTTGTTATGGAATCTTATTTCAACGCGGGTTCGCTCTTCGAGACGTTATCGTCATTTCACATTTCGTCAAAATGCACACTTATCCATTTTTTTTTATTCTTTTTTATTTAGGGGAATCATTTCCATAATTTCCTCGTCTCAAATTTTTGAAACTTATTTGCGTTTTCTTTCTTTTTATTTAGGGGGAAGCACTCCCTTAATCCGTCGCGCGTCGAGTCATTTCGCTTTACTCACTAAGATGGGGCACTTTTTTTCTTTTTTTATTTTCATTTTATTCGACTTGGTCAAGTTGCATTTTTTATTTGAAGCCAAAATTTCGTGTTATATGTGCTATGCTTGTTTTTTCTGTATGAATTTCAGCAGCATGACGGCGTAAACAGTCAAAATGCCAAACCTGTTTCCAAGCTAACCTGCAGGTACCGGCATATTTCACACCCACCATCAACAAATGGCTCGCAGGCCACGACATATATACAAATAAACATTCATATGTACAACAAAATTCGGGCTCATGCCCGAAAACATTAAAATGTACAAATTACAAGACTAGCCGCGACGATCAGCTAGGCGACTTCTTAACACAGCCACCATCACCTCGAGATTGCCAACGTTAGCATCTAGAACCTCTAGCTCCCTCGACAAGTGAGCCATCTCCTCATGCGACTCCTCGAGCTCACGCTCCCTCTAAAAGGAAGGAAATTTATAAATGACAAAGCAAGAGAAAGAAAAATACTTCGAAAAAGCTCCGAATGTTCATACATATCAAGAAAAATAAAAGGGGAGGTTCATACCTGCCGACGCGGAAAGAGCCTCCACGGCGGTCGCTCGCAGCCGGTTCGCCATCCGCCCTGCTCCGCTTTCCTCGAGTATGTCATTTCGATTTTCAAATATTCAAAAGGAGTTATACTTACCACGATCGGCCAGTACACCATGTGTCCCAGTACAAACTCCGAGTACTCAAGATCGGAAAGAAAGAGAGCGTCACCACTCGCTCCTGCGAGGTGAGTCGTCCTCTCAGCCTCTGAAGGCTCCCTAAACATCGTCCGTGGAGGATCCATGGGAACCACAAAAGCGTCACGGAGGCACTGTCGAGCTAACTGCTCACCCAGGTACCACATAGGTCATATGGGCGCCGCCAGAAGAAGCCTACTCGAACTCCTAGAACAAAGAACGTCGGTTACGAAAGCTGGAGCGCCGGTGTAGTCCTCCCAAGGTCGCAGAACCCACTAGAAAGGATGCCAGGAGGTCATTCCTATGTGTGGACATGGCCCAACTGCGTATGCCCAGCCGATCTGTGGACACTGCTGTGGTCTTTTTGAAAGCCATGCTCAGCGGCGTAAAAATGCTTTCGACCGGATCGTTTTAGATCGGTCGGTTTCGTCTCGGCAAGGGTCTCGAAACGATGCAAGAGATGTTCGGAGTCGCCACCAAGCATTTGTGGGATACTTGGAACCCGTTCGAATCCACTTTATACCTAGGTCAACCAAGGCAAAAAGCGGTGTTTGACATAGGTACTAAAGATAAGGAATCGTCCCTCTTTAGCATCCTATCTCAAGAATGACTCTCGTACGCCCTGGATAAGGTCGTCCACTATCCAAAGTTTCTTATTAAGAGGTGAAGGTACGTATTGGGAAGCCCTTTAATCAGACACCCAATCCCGCCCGCGGTAGCGGCCTCTACTGATCGATCTTGGTTGGTTAAATGCAAAAATTGATAAAACGGGTAAATGCATGAATGTGCATCCACTAGTTTGAAACTAACATGTGAGCTTTCTATGTCGGTTTGTTTAATCCAAGTATCAAGTATTTGATCTTAAGTTGGATTTAATGTTGATTTGCATGCAAGACGAAAATTAAACATCCATTTACCGAATTAGGTTTATGGTGCATAACGTGATCCGTTTGTCTTAGTAAGGCGTTTTTGCAAATATGA
This sequence comes from Silene latifolia, assembly GCF_048544455.1. NCBI lineage: Eukaryota > Viridiplantae > Streptophyta > Magnoliopsida > Caryophyllales > Caryophyllaceae > Silene > Silene latifolia. The sequence goes on along the minus strand of NC_133529.1, from coordinate 61,314,883 downwards.
TGTAAAATGAGCAGATTTGTCATCTGATCCGTCCTGTATTCGGGTTAACCGAATCGGGATCGTCCTAGACAAATGCTGGAAGGGGAACAGACCCTGCATCATGCAGCCATAAGAGGAGCGAGCCTATTGGCAATGCAAATGGGTCTGCCCTGGTTTGAAAATGGAAAGATAAGTGGCCTATTTATGCGCGGGTCAACAGACGATGAAAGACGTCTTATGACCGTTGAAAAGGTTCATTAAATGTATTGAAAATGGGTGTTTAAACCCGTCTTGATTTGAAAAGGCCGTTTAGGCCGCTTTTGTGCTAATTTGAAGAACGAGACTTGAATAATCGTCATTGTTTTGACAATATTCGATGTCGGGTTCGGTTTTGCAAGCTTGACATGAATAGTTTTGAAAATGATTATGAGCTAATTGTTTTAAGTTCATTTGTTTCTAATTAGTCAACGTTTATCATCGTACTCGGGTTAAAATCAGACATGGTATGTAGAACCAAGGATGACTTTGTGTTGGTGACTAATACATTTGTTTTAAAAATGTAAAGAAATGAAATAAAAGGTTTTAAAATACCTTTTATAATGTAATTAACCAAATATTATCACCGAAATACGGATTGAACCGTCATGGTATTAGGAACCAAGGGTGAAAAATGTTTCATGGTTAAAAACTTGTCACAAGAAAAATGGTTTGAAATATTTGAAATGGTAAAAACCGATTACAAATACGAAATAAAATTAAAAGAGATAAAGAGACCAAACACGGTTTGGATTTAAGGTGAGGGGGTGCTTTAGGCGCGAGCCTGTGTGCTACATAAGTAGCCCCTGGCTCAACCAAAAATCCGCTTTTGGCTCATTCGTCCCATGTTTTGGACCATGTTATGCATGATTTAGCATGTTATAGTCATGAAACAAATGAAAAACATGATAGAAGAAGGTTTTTACACCCTCATACTTACATGCTAGGCTTGAGACGAGAAACCGACGAAAGTGTATCAACTTGTTTGGCCGGAAAACTCGGTTTGAAAACCGTTTTAGCAAGTAAAAGAGTGTTTTGTTTTAGTTTAGTGGTGGTGTAGTGGTCGAGATGGCCGGTCAAGTGATTTAATGCACGATGACGGTACAAAAGAATGTGTAAGGCTTGTGTTTACGATCGGTAGGTCGTAAACACGTGTCGGTTGGTGACTTGAGAAGTCGAGTCTAGAATTTTAAGGGAGAAAAGAGGGGGCGGACACTGGCATAACTCTCAAATGGTGGCATTTGAGAGGTATTTTTAGGAAAATGGGTGATTATGCGTGTTTTGAGCGACGTGGCCGCATGGACTGCTCAAAGAGGCGCGAGCCATTTCGCGCGTCTTCGGTTGTCTTGTCGCTATCACACAAGTGTAATCATTATTTGTTCTATCCTAGGATTTGGAAGAAATTGATTTGTACTTGACCATTTAGGATTCCGGGAAATCTTAACATGGAAGCATTTTAAAGGTTTGTTTTTTGTGTTTGACTCGGTTTGACTTGTTGTTGGAGTCGGGATTTGAATTTTGAGTCGGTTTTTGGTCCGGTGTCGGTTTTGACTCTAATTAGTGTTATTGCGACCCCGTCATCTTGCATTAAACACTCCAGGTACTTTTGAAAAGTTTTCAAATGTTTTATTTTCGAAATCGTTTTAAGTTTTCCGACGTATAGTTGTACACAAACTGTCGATCAAACGCTGCGATTCCTAAGCATGTTGTAGTCCGATAATCATCGGGTGTTTGTTGGAGACTCAACAGAGACTGGGTATCTACAGAGCCCCCACTTTGAATGAGGCTTGGACAAGGCGAAAGTTAAAGTAGAGCCCCCAGGTCAATCGAAGATTACAACCTGGAGATCGAAGCGACGTCGAGGCGGCTCGAAAGGATTTAGGCCAAGGACCTGCCGTCGGGAAGGGCGCTGCCAAGGCGACTCGAGGGTACGAGTCGAGGACCTCTCGTCGGAAACAGTTTAGAGTCTGTCGACTGTCCGTGCGGGTCGTTTAAAGTCCGTTAGACTATGTATGAAGGCTCGCCAACCATAAGAAGGAGTCATACCCGAGGCATCTTCGGGATACGTCCTTGGGTTGTTTCTTGTTTGCGGACAAAGGCTCGCCAGCTGTGTTACGTGTATGAAGGGGCTCACCAGCCGTGGTGCGTACATGAAATGGGCTCGCCAGCCGCGTTGCATATATGAAAGAGGCTCGCCAGCCGCGGTGCGTACATGAAAGGGGCTCGCCAGCCACGGTGCGAATATAAAAGGGGCTCGCCAGCCGCGGTGCGTACATGAAAGAGGCTCGCCAGCCGCGGTGCGTACATGAAAGGGGGCTCGCCAGCCGCGGTGCGTATATGAAAGGGGCTCGCCATCCACGGTGCGTACATGAAAGGGGCTCGCCAGCCGCAGTGCGTACATGAAAGAGGCTCGCCAGCCGCGGTGCGTATATGAAATGGGCTCGCCAGCCGCGTTGCGTATATGAAGGAGGCTCGCCAGCCGCGATGCGTACATGAAAGGGGCTCGCCAGCCACGGTGTGTTATAAGGCTCGCCAGCCACGTGCGTTGTAAGGCTCGCCAGCCATGTGCGTTTTAAGGCTCGCCAGCCATGTGAGTTGTAAGGCTCGCCAGCCATGTGTGTTGTAAGGCTCGCCAGCCATGTGCGTTGTAAGGCTCGCCAGCCACGTGCGTTGTTAGGCTCGCCAGCCACGGTGCATTGTAAGGCTCGCCAGCCATGTGCGTATTAAGGCTCGCCATCCATGCTGCAGGTCGATTGATCGACCGTGGAAATAGCCCTGTTGGATGGGCTTATTTCGGGAAGTTGTTCGAATTAGCGGGCTTCGTGAGGAAGCCTCCGATATCCTGTTGGGGAATCTCGGTGTTTGTATTGAATGTTTGTGGTGCCGGAAAGGGATAGGTTTGTGAGTCTAGTCCCCATGGTCAGTGGTGAATTTCGAATCTCGAAGAGAGATAGCGGTTTTTATTATCGTTGGTTTTGTAGGAAAGGGACAGATGCGTACTCTGTCGCTTGATGTGTGTTTTGGGGAGGACGATTTTAGTTTCGTCTTCTCATGATTTGAAAAATTTGTGGGAATAGCGGGTTTGAATCCTGCTATATTCTTGACGGATGGGGGCTTTTAATGCCGCCATCAAAATTTGAAAAATAGCGAATTTGAGTTTCGCTATCTGAGCCGACGGTTTTTTATTGCCGTCGTCAAAATTTAAAGAAATAGTGACTTTTGAATTTCACTATTATTGTTCTTGAAATGACGGTTTTCATTGCCGTCGTTGAAATTTGAAGAAATAGTGAATTTTAAATTTCACTATTATTGTTTTTGAAATGACGGTTTTTATTGCCGTCGTTGACATTTGAAGAAATAGTGAATTTTGAATTTCACTATTATTGTTTTTGAAATGACAACTTGTTATTGCCGTCGTTGAAATTTGAAGAAATAGTGAATTTTGAATTTCACTATTATTATTGTTTTTGAAATGACGGTTTTTATTGCCGTCGTTGAAATTTGAAGAAATAGTGAATTTTGAATTTCACTATTATTGTTTTTGAAATGACGGTTGTTATTGCCGTCGTTGAAATTTGAAGAATAGTGAATTTTGAATTTCACTATTATTGTTTTTTGAAATGACAGTTCTTATTGCCGTCGTTTGAAAATTGGTAGTTTGTGTGGGAAATTGGGCCAAAGCCCAGAATTTCGCTGAACAAAGCAGGGGGAACACCCATTGAGGCGCGAGCCTCCCTGCGAAGGAAGGGAGATTCCCTATTTTTGTAGAAAAGACGCGAGAATGGGAAGCTCCCCATTCTCACTTCATCTTCCTCAAACACAAAAACCCGAAACAAAGAAGGACGCCATTTTTGACATCATTTCTTGCTTGCTTTCGTGGCCTCATCAATCATGTCATCTCAAGGTATGTAAATCCTCTTGAATCCATTTGTTTTTGTTCGTCATTTTGTTAATTGAAATAGGGCGGAACCCTAAACCCTCAAAAATCGAATTGGGCGTTTTTGATTAAGCCCTTTTCGAGTGAAATTGATGATTGCATTAGGTTAGAAACCTGTTTAGGAGTATAGGGGTGCTTTTAGTTTGCATTTTGGTCCCCGTTCCCGCTCCCTATGCTTTAAAAACGTGAATGAGACGAGGAAACCATCCCATTTCACAATGTCAAGTTTGTTTGCTTGAGTTGTGTGCCCCACTAGGTTGTATTGTAGTCGGGGGAGACCGTGTTTGCCATATTGAACCTTTCTTTGGGTATTGTGGGCAAAATTGGAATTTTCGCTTTTGAAGCGGTCTTATGTCTGTCAAAAGGAGCGTCTGTTTGAGCTCAAATTGTGTCAGTTTGTTTTCAAATGGACCTTAACAGTAGTTTAGGTCGCTTTGAGACGTGATAAAAATCACGTTGTTTCGTTGTGGTCGTATTTTGAAATTTTGACCTGTGATACGTGCATTTTATATAGTCTTTTTAGCCTATTTTATGCACGTATTTCTACGCTAATATCGTAGTTTACTGCTACGAAATGCCCCGAATATGTTACTTTGGTGTATTTTGTCTTAATTGCAGGAATGGACCATAAAGTAGTGAAATCGAGCCTTTTACCGTCAGTTTAGGATGCATTTGGAGGAAGAGATAATTTGGAGCGGGAAATATTGTTGTCTTGGGATGCGTGAAGGTGTTTCGGGAGCTAAAAGGACAAGTCAAAGTCAAACTAACGTGATTATGAGCTGCTGAAGTCAAGATCCACTCGATCGAGTGCTTTTCTAGTCGATCGAGTGGTTTTAGGATGAATAATCAGTCGATCGAGCACTTATTATGGTCGATCGACCAGTTCCTTATATGCCTTTACTCGATCGAGCACTATTCTTGGTCGATCGAGCAGTTTTTGGCTCAGTTTGCTCGATCGAGTGGTTTTATTCAACTCGATCGAATGGATTTGTCTACGGGCTGGGCTTTTTAGGTTTAATTCCGTCAATTAGGTTAATGATTCCTATTTTCTTATAAATAGGAAGTTAGTATGTCATTATAAACTCTCTCGGACTCTCTCGGTTCCTGGACCGAATGTTCCTTTTCCACTGTTGAATGTTATTTTCTTTTCCGGATCTATTTCTACTGTAACTTTTTCTCTCCCTTTCTCTCTTTAATTTATTTAATGCTTATGATTAATATTCTCCATTTATTTCTTATTTTCCCTTTAATCATGTCTAGCTAATTCTCTTAGTATGTTAGGATTAGGGAAGCCGTGGTAGCAACATGATAGGATTGACTTGATTAGATTAGTCTTGCGATAAGAATTGTATTAGGCAATTTAACTGTCATCAGGTTGAATGTATGCATGCAGGAGACCAATTTATCTAGTTAACCCCGACCTGGATCGAAAGATTGGAAGGGAAGGCTTGCTTAATTACAATAGGTGATACCTAATTAGGGCGAAAGCTAAGTAGGAGACCCTAGGGCGGTTTAAGGACCTAAAGGTGATGACCATATCTCTTCTTATCAATAGTTTAATCGACTCAGTTGACCCGATAGCGTAGCCGCCATGGTAGACCGACTCCTAGCATATTCCCTTCTCCTCTGTTAAATTCTCCTATTCATTTCCCTTTGCTTTAATCCCTAGTTTAGTTAACACAATCAATTCAACCCCCACTGTGACCTTAGGCAGATAGGATAGACAAGTAGATAGTAAACCGCCTCCCTGTGGAGATCGACCCTACTTACCGCTAACTTCTGTTAGTAGTAATCTAGGTATTTATTTTTGGTACATAACGACAGTATCAAATTTTAGCGCCGTTGCCGGGGAGGCATCTATTTATTTATTTGTTTCATTTTATCTGTTTTTAGCCTCAGGGGATTTTTCCCTTGAGGCCGTTCTAATCTCTTTCCTTGAGTGCTGTTTTGATAGGCCTTACAGGTACTACCTAGACAGTTCTAGGTGAAAGATCGTCAAAGGGAAGGCTTGAGTACCTTTGACCCGTCACCTATGTCCTATTATATGGCACAAAGGTGATTTACTCGGGAGATGTGGTGCCGCCGGGCATGATGCGCTTTTTGTTTGGCAGAGAATGACGAAGTTTACGCGTTCAAGCAGCGCAGTCGAGCTAGTCAAGCAGCTGTAGTTGTGCCGCCACATCCACCCTATCAATGGCCACCGCAACAAGATCTTCCTGATATACAGAAAGAAGAAATTGCGGAGCTGAAATCTTTAATGGAGACACTTGCATCTCAAATGCAAGATTATGATAACAGAGTATTGGAATATGATAGACGATTTTTCGCGCGCATTGATAAGCTCGAGTCTGAAATTGCTCAGTTAGCAGCTGAGTCGGATAATTGGCAACCAGAAGAGGTATATTTTGCCGAGAGCGGTTTTTCCCATGAAGAAACCGTGTTGCCCAATGCTGAGAATGATTTCTATGACTCGGATGACGAATTTCTATCGTATTTCAAGAGTTCACACGAAGATTTCAGCCCTGTACAGGAGGAATCACTCGATCGAGTGACTAATATTAGTCGATCGAGTGATTTTCCAGGAGAAAGTGCTCGATCGAGTGATATTTCTACTCGATCGAGTGGAATTCAGGAGGAAATTGGTCGATCGAGTGATTATTCTGCTCGATCGACTGAATTGGCCATTGGGAGCTTTGATTCGTCATATGGGTTTGATTTAAATGACGATTTTGATGATGATAATGGATACGGTGAGTCTCCCCTATTCAAGGCCGAGCTGGATGCGCTTGAGGCTGAGATTTACAGGATGAAATCCATCGAGGAGGTTGATGAAGAAGTAGCTGAGTCGGTAATTACTCCTAGCACGGAAGAGGTAATAAATTCTTTTATCTATGATTCCGTCATTGAGAGCGACCAACCTGAGGTAATTAGCGATAATTTTATTATTGTTATTAATCAAAATATGCTACCTCGTTTGACTCATGCTATTTTCTTTAATGCTATACCCCCTCATATGTGGACGCATAATTTAACGATTTTTCACCATCCTTATCGTCACAACCTTGTTAATCTAAAACGGGACCCTAATATATTGACAATTGCTCCCGCGCTCCTTTATTTTGTGGATAAATTTAGGAGCTCGCATAGGAAATTTGTTAGACTTAAACGGTTTTATATTTCAATTTCCTATTCTATTATTCCACTTTGGTGCTACTTATGCTTTTCTGTAGCACATGCGTAGATGTACGATCTTATGCTGCGCGCTTTGAGCTGTTTTGATTATGATTAATTAAAGAGGCTCGAAGAAGAAGAAGGTCGAGCTGGGACCTGACTGAAGCTAGCGCTACCCGGGAGGCAACCCGGCGATTTTATTTTGCATTTTTATTTTATTTCAGTTGTAATAAATGGTTTTTATGCCATAAACTATCTTAGTATGCTTGTTTAGTTAGTTTGCGGGCTGTTTTTAATTGTATTTTGCAGGAATACATTGAGAATTACTCGATCGAGTAGTTTTTCTACTCGATCGAGCACTTTAGCTGATGGATTCACTCGATCGAGCGATTAATCTACTCGATCGACCACCTGCAGATAGAGAACTACTCGATCGACTGCTATTCTCCTCGATCAAGCAGTTTTAGACGCCCATTCTACTCGATCAGCTACTGTACGACTGCTATCGAGTGTTATTGACTTGGATTAGCTTCCTGAGACGGTTTTCCGGGCCCTTAGCAAACCTCCCATGTTCATGGTCGGTTTGGGGAGGTCCCCTTCTTCGCGCAATCTTGTGAGTTTTTCCGCATTTACTCTCTTTCTCTTTCAGTTTGCATTTCCTTTCCATGTTTTGGTACAATGAGGGCATTGTACGGTTTGGTTTGGGGAGGTTATGCATCCATATCTGTGTCTGCATATTGTTTTTATTGCATTTCTGTTATCATATTTAATTTATGTATGCATTGTCTTTTATTTCCATAAAATTCAAAAATCTCATAAAAATTGAAAAATTGTTAAAAATTCAAAAAAATTCACGTTTATTTTAGTATATAGGTTGAGTCGGAACGGTAGATTTCAATGATGATATTGCACTATATTTGTCTTTTGCTTAAGCCTTGCAATAAAGTGTTATCTTTTAGCTTTGTCTTTTTGCATATCTACGAGTTTATGTTTAACTTTAGCTGAACAAATAGACTTGACCTGAAATTTTGGCAACCTACTTATAATTTCTAAGATTTAGAGCCTTAAAAACTAGTGTCATTTGTGACCCGTTTTATGTAGGATTGTGAGTAGTTACTTCTTGCATAACATGTATCATCAATTTGCACGTATATGAAATTCAATTGCTTTTTGCCTTCATACATTCGGGTTAGTGGTTGGTGTCACATGCAGGGAGGTGCTTACAAATTTCCCTTTCTTTCATTTTTACCCATTTAACTCCACATTAGCCAAATTTGCCTGTTGACCCTTAGCTACATTCCAAATTTAGTGATCGGTCCGTTTTGCATTCACAAATAAATAGATTTGGTCGTTGGTCACGGTCGAATCAAAACACAATTTATAGCTTAACAAGCAACTCTACAATTAGTAAAGAGGCAAGTAAAGGTCGGATCCCAAGGGACGGGAGTTGAAATGAGATTTCTATTGTAACTAGTGGTGTCTAAGGGGTGTCACAAATTGGGTTGATGTAGAAGGTTACTAAACTAGAATAACAATGAAAATAAAAAAAGCAAGATGAATAAAAAGGGGTGTAAACAATTGATTAAAGGCACTAGGGTGTCATGGGATCATAGGGGAATCATGGGATATGATCATACAAACATGTTCTCAAATTATAAGCAAGCAATTATTGTTGTGATGGATTGAGTTGGGTTATATCTTACAATCCTAGGAAAGTTTGGGTCCCGGAGCCGAATCGATTAGATTGTACAACACCTACAAGTCGACTTAATCTTCCCTACTCAACAACATGCATGGTCTAATGAGACTCGAGTTGGGTTATGTCTTACAAGTCTCATTGAAAAGATAGGAGATGATAGTAAATGCAAGGATTCATAGGCTTAGCATTTCATCAAATATAACATGTGCATGAGTTGAGATCAAAATAAGCAAGCAAATAAGATATGAAAGCATATTAATTTAAGCATGAATCATTCCCCATGTTGGTTTCCCCTAATCACCCATTAACCCTAGCTAAGAGACTACTCACTCATTATCATGTTGATCATGCTAGCAAGGTTGTCAATCATACTAACAATATGAAACATGATGAATAAATGAAAGTAATTAACAATAATTAAAAAGGGATTAAGAGATTATACCTACTAATGATTCCAATAATAAAGCAAGAATAATAGAAGTACTAAAATGCTAGATTGAGAGGTTGTCAATCTCCCAATAATAACCCAAATAATCTTCAATTACCCAAAATAAAGGATGAACAAGAGAGAGATTAAGGAAATAAAACTTGTATTAGAACTTGATTAATTGTTGATTACAATACTAAAGAGAGATTTGATTGATATTAACTACTCTAATTATTGATAAGAAGAACATGCTCCTCTAATTAGACTAATGGGGTATTTATAGTGAAAATTAGGGAGGATGCATTAGGGTTAACTAAGGGTTAAACTAGTAATTACACTTTTTAAGTTGAGCAAGGAGGACCCGGTATTTATGGAGAGAAGGGTTTCTCTTTTCGTAGCTTGAAGAAGACAACCCGTGCTGTGAAGGAATCCGGGCGGATTAGGGTCGGGACGGCCGGATTTGGTCGATGGAATCCGAGCGGATTCTGGGGAATCTGGGCGGATTGCTGAGGGGGAATCCGAGCAGATTCCAGCTGGGACGCTCGGATTGTGCAAGGGCGGGACGGGCGGATTGTTGACAATCCGCTCGGATTGTCGATCGATCGTGTGACTTCTTCTTTTCTTCCCTTTTCTTCATAAATTCCTTGGGGATTTCCTTGGGGACTCAAGGATCCTTTCTCAACATTGCTTTTCTACTATGATATGTACAAAGGCCTTCTAATCTTGTCCCTCCTTGATGCTTGGTCATTGAATTTGATCAATTTAGTCTTGATTTGCCATGAAAATGCAAGATTCTTACTCCTTTCCTACCAAGGGATCAAAATCTCAAAGAATATGCAAAACAAAGAACTAAAGATAAGAAATGACCCAAATAAGCACTAAAAAGCATGGAAACAAGGGTACTTCGGGGGCTAAATATGCGCCAATTATGGTCACATCATTTAGCCTGCCTTGTCAAGCTAGTTTAGTGTATGTTTTGCGGTATACATTTCATTGTATCAAGTTTGGCTTGTATCTATTAATTCGGAGTTGGTAATTTATGAAGAAAAGGAGGTTGGTGAAAAAGAAAAAAGACATGAAAAATGAAAAAAAAAAGGAATTCGAAAATGAAAGAGAAATCGAAAAAATTCGAAAAAGAAGAAAAGAAGAAACCGAAAAAAAAAATAGAAAAAGAAAGGAAAAATTTGAAAAAAGAGTGTTGTTTTGAAAAGATCGGCTTCTGCTCCTATGTTCTATCTTATATCATTTGAGGAGTGTTTCTAGTTCGGTTTGGTGAGATTTTATGCCAAATGAAGGGCATGTGCTTAATTCATAATTGAGTTGGAAACGGATGTTGATATATGGTTTTGTTTAGGTACTAGCTTGGCCGCCTATACCTCCACATTCCCATAAATGTTTTGCCTTTTCTTACCCATTGCCTCACTTTACCATATTTTTGTAAGCCCTCGGCTGTGACCTAGGTTGCACGGACACTCCTCATAATCGGTGTTCCCGTGTCGGACACCCGTGTCGGACACGACACTCGTCGGACACACGTCAAAACGTGTTTGACACCTGTAAGGCCGTGTCTAACTTTTATCTTTTATTTGGGCACGTGTCCGACGCGTGTCCATGGTATTTTGAGCCGTGTCCATGGTATTTGGACACCTTCAAACGGAAAGTTGAATTTAAGGTAAATGGCGTGAATTGTTATATGGTTGAATTTGGTGGGCATATGATGTTCTTTAGACAAGTAACGAGATGTCGAAATAGATTGATTATAAGTTAGTTTTTGGTTTTAGAAATGAGATTAAGTTATATTTAACGTCAAATTTTACCTTCATTTATTTAAATTTAATATCAAGTACTTTTTTTAAAATAAAATCACACATATATAACTACAAAATATATATTTTATTAAATTTAAATAACGTATCCCGTGTCCTAAATTTCATGGGATGCCGTGTCACGTGTCCGTGTCGTGTCCGTATCCGTGTCCGTGTCCGTTTTGGTGCAACCTAGGCTGTGACAGGACCTTGTTTGGTTGGAATGTATGTACGGTAACTAGAATTGTCTATCATATTAGTTGCATGCATGTTTATGTGGGTCGTAGTTTAGGTGAGCGACTATTTTTCTTTCTCTCTTACATATATATGCTTACCCTTTGCTTCATGAGAGAAGAGTGACCCGTGAGAGTCCATTATTAAAGGTCTTGCAAGGTCGACGGTTCAGCTACTTTCATAAACATCTTATAACTCGTTTGCATTTGACTGTTTGCTATAAGTGTTAGTTTGCTTGCATTAAATTGGTTTAAGTGGGCATTTGTAGCTAGCTCTGAGTTATCTTTCCCGTTCCATTAGTTGCATTTTAGTTTACTCGGGGACGAGTAAAGGTTTGGTTTGGGGAGATTTGATACGTGCATTTTATATAGTCTTTTTAGCCTATTTTATGCACGTATTTCTACGCTAATATCGTAGTTTACTGCTACGAAATGCCCCGAATATGTTACTTTGGTGTATTTTGTCTTAATTGCAGGAATGGACCATAAAGTAGTGAAATCGAGCCTTTTACCGTCCGTTTAGCATGCATTTGGAGGAAGAGATAATTTGGAGCGGGAAATATTGCTGTCTTGGGATGCGTGAAGGTGTTTCGGGAGCTAAAAGGACAAGTCAAAGTCAAACTAACGTGATTATGAGCTGCTGAAGTCAAGATCCACTCGATCGAGTGCTTTTCTAGTCGATCGAGTGGTTTTAGGATGAATAATCAGTCGATCGAGCACTTATTATGGTCGATCGACCAGTTCTTTATATGCCTTTACTCGATCGAGCACTATTCTTGGTCGATCGAGCAGTTTTTGGCTCAGTTTGCTCGATCGAGTGGTTTTATTCCACTCGATCGAATGGATTTGTCTACGGGCTAGGCTTTTTAGGTTTAATTCCGTCAATTAGGTTAATGATTCCTATTTTCTTATAAATAGGAAGTTAGTATGTCATTATAAACTCTCTCGGACTCTCTCGGTTCCTGGACCGAATGTTCCTTTTCCACTGTTGAATGTTATTTTCTTTTCCGGATCTATTTCTACTGTAACTTTTTCTCTCCCTTTCTCTCCTTAATTTATTTAATGCTTATGATTATTATTCTCCCTTTATTTCTTGTTTTCCCTTTAATCATGTCTAGCTAATTCTCTTAGTATGTTAGGATTAGGGAAGCCGTGGTAGCAACATGATAGGATTGACTTGATTAGATTAGTCTTGCGATAAGAATTGTATTAGGCAATTTAACTGTCATCAGGTTGAATGTATGCATGCAGGAGACCAATTTATCTAGTTAACCCCGACCTGGATCGAAAGATTGGAAGGGAAGGCTTGCTTAATTACAATAGGTGATACCTAATTAGGGCGAAAGCTAAGTTAGGAGACCCTAGGGCGGTTTAAGGACCGAAAGGTGATGACCATAGCTCTTCTTATCAATAGTTTAATCGACTCATTTGACCCGATAGTGTAGCCGCCACGGTAGACCGACTCCTAGCATATTCCCTTCTCCTCTGTTAAATTCTCTTATTCATTTCCCTTTGCTTTAATCCCTAGTTTAGTTAACACAATCAATTCAACCCCCACTGTGACCTTAGGCAGATAGGATAGACAAGTAGATAGTAAACCGCCTCCCTGTGGAGATCGACCCTACTTACCGCTAACTTCTGTTAGTAGTAATCAAGGTATTTATTTTTGGTACATAACGACAGTATCAACCTGTTTGTGTTCGAATTGGGGCAAAACTGCCTTTTTCGGAGCCGTGTAAAATACCCCATTGTGGTGAGAATATATTTTTGGTTGTAAGCGGACCTTGGGTGGGTCCTGAGGTGCCATTTTGTTGTTTTTTTGACTCGTCTTTTGCTTCAAAAGATGGGCGAGTCGTTTTTGTGTGGTTTTTGTGAATTGTTTTATTGTTTTTTGTTTGGTTGGATTTGGGTGAGATTGCCCTTGTCTTGTTTTGCAAGTTTTTTTTTGGATTTGTCCATTTTGTGCCGTCGTAATGCCGAAATTTTGGCTGACAATTTTGTTTGTTCTTTGATTGCAGGGGAGTGTTCGGGGCCTACCGGGTCTATTGCTGAGACTTCAGAGGACGAGGATGATCCTGGAGGGAGAGAGGCGACTGTTTTTTGTTACAGGCTTGGTTGTGTTTCTCCCTGGTGGCCTTTGCCCAGCTCTTGATCGCGTATCGATCATTAGCTGTTGTCTGCAGAGGTTGGACGTTTGGTGATTGGGGGTTAAGACGGGTGCGTTGTTCCGCGTTGCCGACCTCGATCGTTGTCGAATTCTGATGATTCGGGTTCAACATCGGGGTAGCGCCCTATGTTATGGCTCCTTCTCATTGCAGAATTCCGACGATTGGGGGTTAACGTCGGGGCAATGCACCGAGTCACCTCTCCTGATTGTCACGTCGTCTAAAATCTGCCAGGCATTGTTTTCTTTTTTGTCATGGAGTAGGAACGAGGTATTACCATTATGGTAACCATCTTTGCTTCCGCTGTTACTCCTTTGTTTTCCGTGTTGCTCCTTTTCTTTTCCGATCGAAAGGATAGGGAGTGGTTAGTTCGGTAGGTGGCAGATATCCCCCAATTCGTTATTTTAGGCCAGTGTCTGTATGATAAATACTTGTACCGGATCCTGTTTGTATGGTCAGTCTTTTGTATCAAATGTGTCTCGATGTATTTTGCGTGAGGCGGTTTGTATATATGTGTTTTTGGATTGTGGTTTATTTGTGATTTTTGGCTTTTTTGTGTTGTGTTTCGGAGAAGCACTGTCAGCTATCCGTTCCCCTTTGCTTCGCACTAGCTCATGCATTGTTAGTGTACAAAAAAAAACAAGTAACACGTACATATAAATGTAAACACGTAAAAGCATTTGATGGAAACAAAAAAATAACCACGATGACTCGAAGTTAAAATTGAAGTTTAAATTGACGTTTTGAAAATTCTGCGACAAGTCGTCACAATTGGATTTTTCAAAAGGAAATTGTTTCGAAATTTCAAGCAATTAATTCGTGTCTTGAATTAAATTGCATCGAATTTTGCTGAAAATTGATTTGTAACTCGAAAAAATTAAAACTCAAACCGTCATGGGTGAATTTTAAAAACATATTTTTGCGAGTGTATTTGATTTTTGTGAGATCAAGACTCGGATTTGCGAGAGCTTGAATTTGTAAGAAAACTGACGTCGTGTTATCAATTTTCGATTTTTGTGGAAGATGCGAAAAAGCGAAAAAAATTTCGGAATTTCGACTGACATGGAAACGATTCGTAGCGGATCGGGGCGACTAGCCCTTCCCCCTTAAAAAAGAAGAGAAAAGACCCGTATGTTTAAAGGCTGCGTCATGGAAACCGTGTCGGATTTCGTAAAACGCGAAATTAAGGAAATGTGAGTGTGAGAAAACACAAAACATCCTGGATAGGCCCGAAGAGGCGCGAGCCCTGTGGCGGGAGTTTTGAGGTGTCAGGAAGAAACACAACTTAAAAGGGACAATTCAAGGTGAGAATCCTGAGGGACAGCCCAAAGAGGCGCGAGTCCACCGGCGATAGAAGGGAGCTTCCCCTTTTTTCGGAAAAAAGCGCTGATTGTTTTGTATAAATAGGGACGTTTGTGCTTCATTGTTCCATCATCCGAAACACGAAAAACATCTCTACAAAAACCTTTCTTCTTCTTCAACAAAATTATTCATGGATGCTTTCGAGAATAGGTTGCGGCATTGGTGTCGGGATTTGTCACCTCCCGAAAAGTATCAACTCGTTGTTATGGGAGTTGGTCAATTGTTGGTGCTTCATCAAGTCAAGGTGCAATCCTCATCTCTTGAAGCATGCTCTCGATTTTGGGATTCGAAACATCACGTTTTCGTTTTCCCGAAAGGCAAAATTTGTCCTCTTGCCGAAGAAGTAGGTGCCATTGGTGGGTGGCCGGGTTGTGTTCTGGTGCTTCCCCCGACTCGGTTGTGTTATAAGGAGAAGTTCCGTTCAATGTTAGGCTTGTCAACAATTCAAGTCAACTTTCTCCTTGCTCCTCATGGTGTGGATATGTTGGCTCTTATCAACATTTTCTCCAACCGGTTGGATGTTAATGTTTTGGAGGTGGCTAGGAGGAGGGCCCTTGCCTTTTGCCTAGTACATGCCTAGCTCTTTGTTGATGCCTTGAAGAAGGAGGGGCCAAAATGCTATGGTAGCATGACCCTTGTGCATAAGGTTGAGCAAATGGAGCATGGTAGGGAGCCATCATGGTTGGTGCTTTGCGAGATCATCCAAGCTTTGAACAAGAAGAGCTCTTGTGGAGAAGCTCCCTCGTTTGGGTCTCCAAGGATCCTCCATGTGTGGCTAATGGAGAGGCTAAGGTATGTGGAGCCTCCGGCCGATTCTTCTTCTTATTTCTTCCGTCACCTTACTATGAGGAAGAAATTGTACTCGGATAGTTTTGCATCCACCGAGGCCTATTGGACCTCAAGATTGGTGGAGGAAGGTGGTCCTCACATCCGGTGGGTGGTGCCGTGGTGGCACTTGAGGTCCTTCACGGGGTTGCCCGTTTCGGTTACTAGTTCTTGCTCTTTGATGGTGGTGGGTTTGAAGGTTGCTTCCTTCATTTATCCCGAAAGGCTCATGAGGCAAATGGGGCGTCAACAAAAGGTGCCCGCTCAAGATACTCTTGTCCAAGAGAGCGTTTTCTGGAACTCCGAGCTTGTGGAGGTCTTCGAAAGATGGTGGGCCACACGGCCGCTTTGGGAGGTACCAAACCCCGTTGCCACGACATGGGTGACTCCCGCTTATGTCAAGTGGTCAAGAGCTCAAACCTTGGAGGAAAGGTCCAAATCTCGTAAGGACGAGGTTGTTGATTTGAAGCATAGAGAGGTTGGCAAGGCCAACCGTGCCTTCTTTGACGACTTTATCGATAGAGCTAGCCCGGATGTGATGAGGCCACCAAAGAGGAGAAGCTCGTGTCCCAAAGAAGTAGTGGGCCGCGTGTGGGCTCGTCTTGGACCGAGTATGGGGTCATGCAAGAGACCAAAGGCCGTCGCCGTTGTAGATCCATTGAGGATCCGTTCCGAAGAGGAAGTTCATGCTAGGCGGGCCAACAAGAAGAACAAGGGGAAGATGTACCCCGAGGGAAAAGGCAAAGGTAAAATGGAAGAGTGAAGACCTCCATTACCTAGTTTATTATTATGTTGTATTAGTGTTGTGATTTTTTATTATGTTGTACTAGCTATGTCTTGTGTGTTTTATGCTAGTTTTACTATGTGAGGTGTCTTAGTCGACATCTTAGCCTTGACAAGTTGTAGACTTGCCGAGCTTTATTTGTTGTTAAATTTGTAATCATTCTTATTATTAATTAAATAAGAGGATTGCTTGTGTCGAAAAAGTTGTGAACGCTTGTTTCTTCCATCCATTTTGTAAAGGCAATTCGGCTTGAATTATCCTAAACATTGCACTTGGGAAATGGGATTTTTGTGGAAAGGGAGAAATGCTTATTTCTATGTTTTTGTGGAAAAGGGAATGTTGTTCCCTCTCTCTTTTTTGAGTTGGTATGGGTGATTGATTTTCGATCATGGGGATGTTTTTGTTTTTTTTTTATTATGAGTATGGTTGTATCCTTCTTGTGTAAGAAAGGACTGCCTAAGTATCCACCGGAAAAGGTGAAATCAAACCATGTACGTAGTTCGGGATGTTTTGTAGATTTATTTGGGTTTTGTGGTTGTATCCTTCTTGTATAAGAAAGGACTGCCTACATATCCACCTGAAAAGGTGAAGTCAAACCATGCTCGTAGTTCGGGTGTTTTTGTTTGAGCGCAAATGGATGTTGCCTTTGACAGATCAAAGGGAATTTGAAATGGGTAAGGTGCCGTAACTTAGACTCAATAAAACATGCAATTTCAAATCAGAACGCGTTGAGGAACTTGACTTGAAAGGGTTAAGGTGGTCGCTAGTTGTAAAACTAGGGTGAGGTTGTTGGTCGCTACGGTTCAAGGGTAGTATTTCTTCAGTTGGTCTAGGTTGGTCGGGTTTGTAAAATTCTCCCCGCCTAGGTCACTCAGTCTCACTGCGCCCCCGAAAGTATTTTCTTGACCAGGTATGGCCTGACCCAATTGGGTTTGAATTTTTCCCTCGGATCGATGGGTAATGGTGCTCGAACCGACATGAGGACCAAGTCGCCTTCCTTGATGTTCTGGGGTTTAACCTTCTTGTTGAATGCCCATTGTATACGTCGTTGGTATAGCTGGACGTTGGGTAGGCCGTTGAGTCGCCGTTCGTCTAGAAGCGTAAGTTGTTCGAACCTTCGACGGGTCCATTCCGCCTCAGGGACTTGACTTTCCAGTAGGATGCGTAGAGATGAGACCTCTAATTCTACCGGCTGAACCGCCTCCATACCGTATGCTAGGTAAAAGGGTATGGCTCCTGTCAGTGTTCGAATGGAGGTTCGGTATCCCCAGAGAGCGAATGGGAGTTTGCTCGGCCAATCGCTGTAATTATCTTGCATTTTCTTGATAATGGTGACAAGTGTTTTGTTTGCTGCCTCCACCGCTCCGTTGGTTTGGGGACGGTAGGGGGATGATCGATGTCATTTGATTTTTTATTTATCTAGCAAGGCTTGTGTTTCCGCCCGGAAGTGAGAGCCTTGATCGCTGATGATTTCATGGGGTACCCCATATCTGCAGATGATGTTGTCTTGGATGAACTTGGCCACTTGTTTGGCGGTCAAGACTGCATAAGACTGTGCTTCCACCCATTTGGTGAAATAATCGATGGCGACGAGGACGAAGCAATGTCCTTTAGTGCCAACCGGGTTGACTTTCCCAATGATGTCGATGCCCCAGGTCGAGAAAGGCCAGGGTGATGTCATGGTGTATAAAAGGGATGGCGGTATATGTTGTATGTTTGCGAAGATTTGGCAATTGTGGCAATGTTTGACGTAGTTACGGCAATCGGCTTCCATGGTGGTCCAGTAGTAGCCTAACCGCATGATTTTTCGGGTCAGCATCATTGCGCTCATGTGGGGGCCACATTCTCCGTCGTGGACCTCTCCCATGACTTTTTTGGCTTTGTGATGGTCAATGTAAAGGAGGAGAATCCCTTGGGGTGTTCTATTGTATAATTGTTCTTGGTTTGTCACGAATTGTGATGCAAGTAAATGGATGGCTCTTTGTCCTCTTGGATAAGAGTTGGGAGGGAATTCGTTTTTGGTTTTGTAGTTGAGGATGGCTTGGTACCAAGGTTCATCATGGTTTTCCTCGTTGTTGATGGTGTAAATGTGAGCTGGCTCGCTCCTTCTATTGACACATAGGGGCATCGATGTCATGTCATTAGGTATGTTGACGAGCGCGGCAAGTTTTGCCAGGGCATCTGCAAATTAATTTTCCTCCCGTGGCAAGTGGAAGTAGTTGACTTGGTCGTAGAATTCGGCCTCTTGATTGATTTTCGCTCGCCAGGGTGCTAAGCTGTCGCTTCGGATTTTCCATGATCCGGACACCTGATTGATGATGAGCGAGGAATCGCCGTGGACCCTCAGTCTCTTGATGCCAAGTGTTATGGCGGCTTGTAGGCCGATGAGGCATGCTTCATATTCGGCGGCATTGTTGGTGACGGCGAAGTCTAGTTTGACCGAGATCGGAATATGTTCTCCCTCTGGTGATATTAGAAGGATTCCTACCCCGAAGCCTCTCAGATTAGATGCACCGTCGAAGTATAGGTCGCATGCGTCGGAGTCGGCACAAAGGATGTCTTCGTCAGGAAGTGACCATGTGTCGGTCGTTGGATCCTCGTTGACGGGATTTTCTGCTAGGAAATCAGCGACTGCCCTTCCCTTGATACCCTTGAGGGGCACGAACTTGAGATCAAACTCGGATAGAAAAAGTGTCCATCTAGACAACCTTCCATTTAGTACGGGTTTTTCGAAGATGTATTTGACCGGGTCTATCTTGGAGTATATGTGAACCGTGTAGCTGAGCAAGTAGTGCCGCATTTTCTTTGATGACCATACTAGGGCAAGGCATGTCTTTTCCAGTTGGGTATACCTTGTCTCATACTCGATGAACTTTTTGCTGATGTAGTAGATGGCTCGTTCTTCGCCGTCGACTGTTTGTGCTAGCATTGCTCCCATGGCCGTGTCGGTGACAGTCAGGTATAGGGATAAGGGAATTCCTTGTTGAGGTGGCATGAGGACAGGAGGTTTGGATAGGATTTCCTTTATCCTGTCGAAGGCCTTTTGACAGTCGTCGTCCCAATCGGTGTGATCGGAGGCGCGAAGCTTCTTGAAGATCGGTTCATGTATCATGGTGAGCTTGGTTATGAAGCGGCTGATGTACTGAACCTCACTGAGAAATCCCCGAATCTCCTTCTAGTTCTTAGGCCGAGGCATTTGTTGAAGGGCTTTGATTTTGGTTGGATCAATCTCAATGCCTCTTTTGCTTACGACATGTCCCAGGAGCTTTCCGGAAGTGACCCCGAATGCACATTTCTGAGGATTTAGTCTCATGTTGTATTTCCGCAGACGAGCGAAAAATTTCCGAAGGGCGCTGATGTGGCCGTCCCGTTCTTTTGATTTGACGATCATGTCATCGATATATACCTCTGCTTCCTTGTGCATCATATCATGTAGGAGAGTGGTAGCGGTTCTTTGATAGGTTGCTCCGGCGTTGATGAGGCCGAAGGGCATGACCGTGTAGCAGTATGTACCCCACTGTATGATGAATGCAGTCTTGTGCATGTCTTCCTCAGCCATTTTGATCTGGTTGTACCCATCGTACCCGTCCATGAATGATATGAGGGCGTGCTCGGCGGTATTGTCCACCAGGATGTCAACATGTGGCAAAGGGAAGCCGTCCTTTGGACTTGCTTTGTTCAGATCCCTGAAGTCGACGCAAACCCGAATTCTTCCGTCCTTCTTGGGCAGAGGAGCAATATTGGCCACCCAGTCAGAGTATTCACACACTTTGATGAACCCAGCCTTGAACTGTTTATCCACTTCTTCCTTGATTTTCAGGGCCCACTCAGGGCGCATTCGGCGCAACTTTTGCTTTACGGGTTTAGCTCCGGGTTTAATGGGTATCCTGTGCTCTGCAATCTCCCAGTCGATCCCAGGCATGTCTCTATAGGACCAGAAGAATACATCCTTGTATTCGTGTAGGAGGTCAATAAATTGTTGTCTTTCCGAGGGGTCAAGGGTTGTCTCTATCCTAAGTTCTTGAGGTGTGTTATCGGTCCCTACGATAATAGGTTCGGTCTCCTCAATGATGGAGGTCCTGGTTTCCTGTTTGTCAAGTTTTTTGGCTAGGTGAGGTGGGTAGTCACTCAAGTCAAATTCCTCATAGTCGTTCAGAATTGCATTGCAGTTAAATTTAGACGAGTCATAAGCAAACTTAGCGTTCATTTAGTCGACTCGAGCGAAAAGCTCGGATAGGACAGACATCTCAAGGGCAGTCAGAGGCCACACATCAGAGGAGGTGGCCCCTGGAACAAGCTCCAGGTTGTCACCTTCTATGGGAGTGGGGATGACCCTGGTTGACTCGGCCTCTGAAGCAGCCACAAGCTTGTGATAAAATAGTGGGAAGGGGACTTTGACTGGGACATCAGGAGTGTTAGAAGCTAAGACAGACTCTAACTCTGATTCAAACTCAGACTCTTCTTCACTTCCCTCTTTGAACATAGGGCCTTCTCCAGTTGTAATCTTGAGAATGCGGCCTTGACGATCGGTCCACTTGACAGTTTGCCTCGAGCCTTGTGTGGCTTTCTCTGGGTCAGCATCAGAGATTAAGGTGGTGGGGTCAAACTGGTCGTCTTTTAGAGTAATGTTGATGATGTCCTCATAGTCGAGGAGTTTGATGTTGTCTTCTCCGAAGAGGAGAGTGACAGCTTGTCCGTCAAGGTATGGGGTCGACTCAGACTTGGTTGATGCATCTTTGGTGTTGTCGGGGATGAAGTAGCAGTCCTGAAATACTTACACACCCGGGTGTCTGACTTTGGCCACAGAATCATAGATCGGCTCAGGAAAGCCGTGGTAGAGTTCGAACTCTCCCTCGGGGACAAAGTATCCATTAAGGGTCAAATGATAGGGACGGAGAATAACTCCGTGCTTCTTGCGCTTCCGTATTAGGAGGTTCATCTCTTGAATGTCTTCATCGATAGGCTCAAAGCCTAGCCTGAAGGGGATGTTGGGTACCTTAGCCTGTTTCAAGGGAGGTAAGGTGCTCTTCAGCGGATTGAGGGGTAGACCCGGGAAATAACCCTGGCGCATCAGAATGCGGTTGACTGTGAGGTTCGCAAACGGGTCACAATCAAAAGGTGTTGATTCGTCGATTAGGGCATTCACGGCTTGGAATCCCCATATTTCACTGTCGTCCTCCTCAATAGCTTGGGAGGCTATTCCCTTTTTCATGTCGGCTTTGATCGGGGAAGCGGGTATTGTGATCGTCTTTCCGTTGAAAGGGACCCTGATTTTCTGGTGAAGGGTTGATGTAACTGCTTTGATGGTGTGAATCCAGGGGCGTCCCAGAAGTATGTTGAAGGTGTTGGAAATATTAATCTCATTAATTTACATATTCATATATGAAATGATTTATTTAGTCATAAAATAAAAGCTAGATCTTATGCATGCAAACATAAATAAGATAAGAGAAGAAATCATCAATCTTACTATATGATTTCGGATTAATGGGCACCAACAAATTCACCTATTTGTTAGTTCTTGAGCTTTCCTTAAAATGGATGAACAAGGTTCAAAGTAGAACCTCTCCCAAAAGTGAATACCCAAGGAAAAACTCCTAATAACTAATATTATTTTGTACTAGAAATAATACAAGTCTTACTTAAAATTATGACACAAAAATTTATTTGTTCTCTCTTATTTTCGGTTAAGAGAGGAATGATTTGGGAGATTTTTATTTCTCTAAGATTTTGCAATTTTAGAGAGAATTAATATTTCTTACACTAGAAATATATTATGAAGTAGTAGAATGAATCATAGACGAAAAACCCTCTATATTTCCCTCTTGGAAAACCGGTGGGGAGGGTGACTAGTGCCCAATGCATAAGCTCATTTTCTTCCCAAGAAAATTGACTTGCATGGCTACAAAATAGGTGTGTAATCATTTTGTTTTCCACTTAAATATTTAACACAATTTAAACATTATACTCCCTTCACTATTTCGGCACTTTTAACATAAAATGGATGGTCCATTTTATTTTGTCATTTGTCAATTGTGACATATGTGACATGTTACTTGTCTTATGAAATTGTAATGTATTTTTAACATATTAAAAATCAACATACTCATAAAATATGTCATTTACAAAATCGACTAGTAATTCGTAATTACTTGTACCAAAACGGTTTATCAAATTATAAATTACAACGTCTTGTATTTATAATAAATTATTCATTCAATTTCAATTTCAAATTGTTTCGTAAACAATAATTTTATCTAAGTAATAAAACAATTCAATTACTTAGACTGTATCTAATTTAATCGAATTATAATAAGACACGTTAATCTTACTCACAAATAATCCGTCAATTTTAAGCAATTTAATTAACTCGTATCGGCATACGATTAATTAAATAATCGATTAAGAGTATTTCCCTATAGGTATGACCTAAGGGGATCAACTGATCACCACCGTCGCACGACAGTAATGTCAAACTCTAGACAGCCAATCATTACCGATATGTGTGGACCAGTTGATCAGAAAATATTACATCCCACATGTATTCTTAAAATGAGATTTAAACATGTGATCATTATGATCAACAGTTGTGATCGCATTATTGTCGGAGGACACATATTCCAACAATCTCCCACTTGTCCTCGACAAGTGTGCGTCACCAATTCTGTAATCCTATTACTATCTCCCACTCAATGCAAGGTGTCTTTCAGGTTGTACTTGCAAGTGATCATATCTAGAGTGGTTTCCTCAATCTGGAGAATAACTGATTGACCGGAATTATCTACCATAGATACCTTCCGAGCGTGGCCACGCATTTCCAGTTCATTACTCCTCGAGTGGCCCTGAGATATTGTTATAACCCTGACAAGGGATGGACAATTCTTATCGCACTTATTCCCTTCGACTAGCCACAGCCATCATAACCCAAAATATGCTCATTTGACCCCATTTACGAAGGTCGTAGTAACATAAATCAAATTTCATCTCAAACTGTGCCACCTTAGGCGAACAGTCTTTAGTCAAAAGAATTGACTCATTAGAATACTATAGTAGCTCTCGCCACGACCAGGCTATATAAATTTGCCAGAACTCTATAAGCGGTCATTAGCCCGACAAAGTGTTTCTAACAGTCTGCCTATGTGATCGACTAGTCATTCTCATATGACTCTATGGCACTTGAACTTGCCATCAATCGCTTCACACTCTAGTCACTTCGAGACGTCACCTCATACAAGTGACTATGGGCGATTACTATGTCAATTTAGTTCACTTTAATGGGGTTCAATCTTGTCTCCACAACCCATTTGAATATGACAAAGTAATGGAAAAATAAAAGACAAATGTGATTATGCATATGAGCAAATAAAACAACTCTTTTATTTCATATCAAAATCTAACATAAAACTGGCATGCGTTTAAGTCCCATGGACGCAACATGTCCATCATGCTTAGCCTGTGATAAAGGCTTGGTGAGCGGATCAGCTATGTTATCATCCGTCCCAACCTTACATATCGCAATTTCCTTTCTTTCAATGAAATCTCTTATTACATGATATTTTCTAAGTACATGTCTAGATCTATTACTAGACTTTGGCTCTTTGGCTTGGAAGATCGTCCCACTATTATCACAATAGAGAGTGATGGGATCATTGGCGGTAGGTACTACTCTTAGACCTTCCGTGAATTGCCTGATCCACACAAATTCCTTCCTCGCAGCCTTCGATGCCGCAATGTACTCACCTTCGTTGTTGAATCCGCATCCACAAACTTCCTTGAAGCTTCTCCAGCCTAACAAAGACCACCATTGAGCATGAAAACAAAACCAGCTTGTGATTTCATGTCATCTCTATCCGTTTGAAAACTTGAGTCCGTGTATCCATTAACACGGAGCTCGGTGTCTCCTCCAAACACTAAGATAGAATCCTTAGTTCTTCTCAAGTACTTAAGGATGTTCTTGACGGCTATCCAATGACTCTCACCTGGATTTCCTTGATATCTACTCGTCATGCTCAAGGCATACGAGACATCAGGACGTGTGCATATCATGGCGTACATGATTGATCCAATAGCGGAAGCATAAGGGATCAACTTCATGCGTTCAACATCATGGGGTTCAGAGGGCGATTGAGACTTGCTCAATATTGTCCCAGTTACCATAGGTACCAATCCCCTTTTTTATTTGTCCATGCTGAAACGTCGAAGAATCTTATCAACATAAGATTCTTGACTTAGTGCCAATATCCTCTTGGATCTATCTCTATGGATCCGGATACCTAATATGTGTTGTGCTTCTCCTAAATCCTTCATTTGGAAGTGGTTACCTAACCACTTCTTAACGGAAGACAACATCGGAATATCATTTCCGATGAGTAGTATGTCATCGACATACAAGATTAGGAACACAACATTGCTCCCACTAAATTTCATGTATAAACATGGTTCCTCAACACTTCGAGTGAAACCATTCTCTTTTATCACATGATCGAATCGATGATTCCAACTTCTTGATGCTTGCTTAAGTCCATAATTGGATCTCTTAAGTTTGCATACTTTGTTAGGATTTTTAGAATCAACAAAACCTTCGGGTTGTATCATGTACACCTCCTCTTCTAAATGCCCATTTAGAAAAGCGGTTTTGACATCCATTTGCCATATTTCATAATCATGAAATGCGGCAATCGCTAAAAAAATCCGTATGGATCTTAGCATGGCTACGGGGGCGAAGGTTTCATCATAATGAAGACCTTGGACTTGGGTAAATTCTTTTGCCACTAGCCTAGCTTTGTAGACATCATCATGTCCTTCTATGCCATTCTTGACCTTGAAAATCCATTTGCATTGAAGAGGTCTTGCCCCTTTAGGCAAATCCACCAAGTTCCAAACTTGGTTTTCATGCATAGAATCCATCTCGGACTTCATGGCTTCAAGCCATAAGAAGGAATTTGGACTAGAGATTGCGGCTTTGTAGGTGGCGGGCTCGTCACTTGCTAAAAACAACACATCGAGTGTTCCATCTTCTTTGATAAGTCCCACATATCGATCGGGATGGCGAATAACTCGGCTCGTTCTTCTAAGTGGTGGAGGGACAACCGCGCTAGACGACGAAGGAACATCTTCTTACGTCTCTACCTCGGTTTGTGGCTCTTGAACTTCATCAAGTTCAAAATTTCTCCCACTCTGTCTCATAGAAATAAATTCTCTTTCTAAGAAGACAGCCTCAGAAGACATAAACACTTTGTTTTCTTGAGGTTTATAGAAGTAATAACCTCGGGTGTTAGAATAGCCTACAAAGGTGCATTTTTCAGATCGTGGGGCTAGCTTATTGTCATTTTTGGTTTTGACATAAGCATCACATCCCCAAATTTTCATGTAGGATAGATTAGGAACTCTTCCTTTCCATATCTCAAATGGAGTTTTCTCGGTGGCTTTGGTGGGACAATTGTTCAAAGATCTTATTGCGGTTTGAATCGCAAATCCCCAAAACGGGTTCGGTAACTCGGTTTGACTCATCATGGATCGAACCATATCAAGTAGGGTTCGATTTCTCCTTTCGGCAACACCATTGAGTTGTGGTGTTCCGGGTGGAGAAAGTTGTGATATAATACCACAATCTTTCAAGTGTGAATCGAATTCATGGCTAAGATATTCTCCACCGCGATCGGATCGTAGTGCTTTTATCTTTTTGTTCAATTGGTTCTCTACTTCATTTTGAAATTCCTTGAATTTCTCAAAAGCTTCACTCTTATGCTTCATTAAATAGATATACCCATATCTACTCAAGTCATCGGTGAAGGTTATGAAGTAGTCATAATTTCCTCGAGCGGTGATGCTCATTGGTCCACACACATCGGTATGTATGAGTCCCAATAGTTCACTTGCTCGAGTTCCTTTACCGCTAAAAGGATTACGAGTCATTTTGCCTAGAAGGCAATATTCGCATGTTCCATATGATTGATAATCAAATGGTGTAATCACATTAGTCGAAATTAATCTTTTGATGCGATTCTCGTTTATGTGACCTAATCGACAATGCCAAATGAACGATTCATTTGGATCACTTGATTTGAGTTTCTTTGATTGAATGTTGTATATGTCATTAGTCGGATTCGAGGTTTCTAAAATGTAAATGCCATTAATGGAAGGAGCTTGGCCTATAACCAAGTCGTTCCTTGAAATAGTACAACGATTGTTTTTAATGACAAAACAAAAACCGTCCATGTCCAACATAGCGATTGAAATAATGTTTTTAGAAAGTGTAGGCACATAAAAACAATTATGTATATACAACTCAAATCCATTAGGCAAAGCTAATACATAAGTTCCCTTGGATTCGGCCGCTACTCGAGCTCCATTTCCAAGGCGTAGATCCACATCTCCCTTGCTAAGCCTCTTCACGTCTCTTAACCCCTGTAAATGATTACAAAGGTGAGAACCACAACCGGTATCCAGTACCCATGTCGTAGTGGAAGTATAATTTACATCAATAACATAAATTTCCTTAGGAATTTTACCTTTTGGAACGATGATTCCTTCCCTTATATTTCGCAAATATATGGGACAATTCCTAAGCCAATGTCCCATGCCATAGCAATAATGGCATTCATCTTCAACTTGCTTGAAGTTTTTCCCTTTCTTTCCCTTCTTCTTGAACTTTTTACCCTTGGAAGCAAGAACTTGATTGCTTGAGCTCCCACTAGTTTCGGCATCTTTCTCTTCCAAAGATAAAGATCCTATAGATTTTATGAGGCGGTCTTCCTGAGACCGGCTCATAAGAGATCTTCTAGTAGTAGGAGGTTTAGAAGAAGTGATGAAGTTTATGTTTACATCCGAACCTATCCCAAAATGAAGTTCTCTATTAGTGTCGAAATCATTGTTGAAGCAAACGTCGTCAAAACCATTGTGGCAAGACTCAATAGTTATCGGTGTAGTAGCAATTGATGGATTCATTGTAATGAACTACAAGTATGGAGGAAAAGGAAATATTAACATTTGTCTTTTTAGTCATACTTGTAAATAAAATTTAACAGAATATGAGCATTTATATTAGGGGTGTTCACTCGGTGGTCCGGACCAAAGACCGGACCGGACCGGACCGGACCATTTGGTTCGGACCAGACCGGACCGAATAATATACGGTCCGGTCCACGGTCCACCAAATTTCACTACTTTGGTCTTCGGTCCGGTCCTGGACCAACCCGAAAGGACCGTGGACCGGACCGTGGACCGAATTTTATAACCAATAATTTCATATGATATTTTTAAATCTAGTAAGAATAAGATTATAAAATAAAATTTTACTAGTATTATTTTTTCCCTAGTTTGTTATTATATGATCTTTTTAAATCCAGTAAAGAGATATAATCAAATCTTTACTTTAGATTGTTATCACGGCTGCTCTTTGATCTTCATCAAATTATTAAACCCTACCCCTTATTATAAATAGGGATAAACAAACTTTTGTACTGCACTGCAAACCAAGAAGGTAAAGTAATGGATCCAACATGCCATGTATTCTTCATTTTTTTAGTGATATGTGTCAGTGTAATGTTTAAAGTAACTTGTTATTGACATTCTGACATTATTTTTTCTTTTATATATACAGATGGCAACTGGATTTGGTGAGGATGTAGACTTCATGCAAATTGAGGAAGATGTTGAGGCAATCGATATTGAAGTAGAATCACAAGAGCCTGTTAAGAGGAGGTCGAAGACAACAAAAAGATTACTTGTGAAAAGGAAACCCATCTCAAAAAGATCAAAAGCTTGGGATCACTTTGATGAAGGTAAGGATGCTGCTGGTAATAGAATTGCTAAGTGTAAGTACTGCGATATTATCTACCAAGCTAAACCCAGTGTCAATGGTACCAAAAATTTGAATAGGCATTATAAGACTTGTATTAAAAATCCTGATAATAAGGATAGAGAAACACAGCAGAAATTGGTTTTGGAACCAATTGGTGAAAAAGGAGAGATTAAGTTAACGAATTGGACATTTAATCAAAATGATGTTCGTCAGGCTTTAAGTTACATGATCATTTTGGATGAATTGTCATTTAGGTTTGTTGAGAAGCCTGGATTCAGGCACTTTGTGAATGTTGCATGCCCTGAGTTTTGTGTGCCTTCGCGTAGTACAATTACACGTGATTGTTACGACTTATATGTGAGTGAAAGGTTGAAATTGAAAGAATTTCTTGAAACCTCTTGTCAACGAGTTTGTGTTACTACTGACACTTGGACCTCTATCCAAACAATTAATTATATGTGTCTCACAGCCCATTTCATTGATAATGACTGGAAGTTACAAAAGAGAATCCTGAACTTTTGTACTATTTCTAGTCATAAGGGTGATTCCATTGCTGATGCCATTGAGAAATGTTTAGGGGAATGGGGATTGTTGTCTAAGCTTTTTACCATAACAGTTGATAATGCTAGTAGCAATGATGTTGCTTGTTCACTGATCAGAGCAAATATGCAAAGAAGAGGTGATTGTGTAGCTGATGGAAGGTACACGCATATGAGATGCATTGCACATATTGTGAATCTTATAGTGTGCGATGGATTGAAAGTCTATGAGAGTTCGGTTAACTGTGTTCGAGCTGCTGTGAAATTTATTAGGCAATCTCCTAGTAGGCTTAAACGATTTAATGAGTGTGTCGAATCAGAGTCTATAGAAAGTAAGGCTTCTTTGTGTCTTGATGTGTGTACTAGGTGGAATTCTACCTACATTATGTTGAATACTGCTCAAAAATTTGAGAGTGCTTTTGGTAAATATGCAAGGAAAGATCCCCATTTTATGATTGAGCTTCAAGGAGAAGTAGGGGGTATCCCCAATGCTATTGATTGGGAAAGAGTCAGATACATATCAGTGTTTTTAGAAGGTTTTTATGATTTGACTCGACGTATCTCTGGATCTTTATATGTCACTGCTAACTCCTTATTCTTTGATATTGTTTCTATATATGATATGATTTCAAAGTTGGATAGTGGTTCTGATAAAACCTTTAGTGATATGGCAAGTGAGATGAAAACGAAGTGTGATAAATATTGGGGTAATATAAACAAAATGAATACATTGATATATATTTCAGCAATTCTTGATCCTAGAGTGAAGTTGGTTGGCATTCAGATTGCTTTATCTGATATGTATGAAGATGTTAAGGGAGAATTTATGACTGATAAAGTAAAACGTGAATTGGAGGATCTTTTTGATGAGTATTGGATGAAATATAAACCCTCAAATTCTCATACTAGACTGTCCAGTAATGTTGCATCAGTGGGTAATTGTTCATCAGTTAGTGCTGTTCTAAGGGGAAATCAGGTGCATAGACAAATAATGAGTCAAATTAGAAAGCTCTCAAGTGGCCCAGGAGGCTGGGGACTTATAAAGACCGAGTTACAAAGGTATATGAATGAGGCTAACTTAATTCATGATTCTGAAGAAACACCCTTCGATATACTATCATGGTGGAAGCTTCAAAGTCCTCGCTTTCCCGTTCTTTCTCGTCTGGCCAGAGATGTACTTGCAATGCCAATATCTACTGTTGCCTCGGAGGCAGCATTCAGTGCGGGAGGGCGCACTCTTGATCAGTTTCGAAGCTCATTAACTCCAAAGGTAATTTTTTAATATTTTATTATCACAAATTTTAATATCATACAATGTTGTTTTTATTTCTTCATTCTGATTATATATATCTTGTATTAAAGATGGTTCAAGCTCTTATTTGCGCTCAAGACTGGTTTCGTATGGCTGGAGAACAAATTAATGTAGACGACCTCTTGGAAGACTTGGAAAATCTTGAGAAAGGTAAGATGCAGCAGCTTAGTAGCTTCAAAATTCTCATAATGGCTAATTGTATTATAACACATTCTAAGTTTTTAACATACTTTATCCAATTACTTCTACATATTTGGACGATATAAACTTGGACGACAATGTGGTAGATGGCGTGGATCCTATGAATGCATAACTGGAAGCTAACTACTCAAGAACTCAATACTTCACTCTTCATAGTTATTCAATAAAACTTTAGTTCCAGTTTTTATTTTTGCTGAAAACAAGATCAGACATTCGTATTTCAATTTTGTATTTTGGTTTTTAAGATTGTTTATGTTGGGAAATGTGTCCTCAACAATAGTGCGATCATATGATTTAAATATCATTATTAAATCTCATTTTAAAGAATACAATTGGGAAGTATTTATACTGTCAACTGGTCAACATATATCGGTAATGATTGGCTGACTAGAGTTTGACATTACTGTCGTGTGACGGTGGTGATCAGTTGACCCCCTAGGTCATACCTATAGGGCAACACTCTTAATTGATCATTTAATTAATCGTATAATGTTACGAGTTAATTAAATCACTTGAAAATTGACGGACGATTTTGGAAGTAAAATTTACGTATCAAATTGAAATGTGATTAAATGAGATACGGTCTAAGTAATTGAATTGTATCATTACTCGGATGAAATTATTGTTTAAGGAAACAATTAAATTTGAATGAATTATTATAAATATGATTTATAAATTGGTAAAATATTTTGGCACAAGTAATTATGAATTACTAAGTCGATTTTGTATATGACGTATTTTTATTAATACGTTGATTTTTAATACGTTAAAAATACATAACAAATTTGTGTGACACATGACATGTGACATAAGACAAAATTGACAAAAATAAAATGGATACCATGTTATCCAATGTGCCGAAATTTGGAGGAGAATTGAGCTAAATATTGTGTTTGCATTATAAGTGGAAAACATAATAATTATATGCTTTAGTAGCCATGCAACCCTAGTTTGCATTGTGAAGGCAAACAAGGGCATGCATTGGGTCTTTTCCTTCCCCCCTTCTTCCCTCTTACACGGTTGGACAAAGGAAAAGGCAAATGGTTTTTGTCTTTTATTTTTGCCATACACTACATGTAATAGTGTGTAAGATTATTCATTCATTCCAACTTCTAAAAAGATTAAGTTTTAGAAAGATAAAAATCCTCTAAAATCCCTCTCTCTCAACCGGTTTTGAAAACCCAAAAACCAAACATTTTTGGTTCAATTTTTCACTAGATTAATATTATACTAGCTCAAATAATATTAATTAGATTAAGAGTTAGCTTTGGGTATTATTCCTAAGGAGAGATCCTACACTTGGATCTTGTTCTTCCATTAAAGGAAAGCTCAAGAACAAAAGAAAAGGAGATTTCTTTTGTGCCCATTTGAACCGAAATTTCAATGTAAGGATATGATTTCTTCTCTATTTTATTATATTGTTTGCATGCATAAAATCCACATTTAATTTTATGACAAATTATTTAAACATATATGAGTATGTTAGTATGTATATGAATCTACATTTCCTTCAATCGGTATCAAGAGCCACGATTGTTTGCATGCAAATTGGTTAAAAGTTTTTCCGAGTTATAAGAATAACAAATAAAACTTGTAAAATTTGTGTTATTATGATATATCACGAAATTAATCCATGCATGTTAATATTTCTGGTCCTAAAATGTTTTAGGATATTTTGGTTAATTTTTCGGATTTTTATTGTTCATAATTTACAATAATGGCATTTAAATGTGATTTTATGAGTAAAAATGTCATTTTTGGTCTAGAATTAGCTATACTTTGAATTTTCCATTGATTTTTGGATATGTTGTCATATATATTATTTTGAGATAACCTGTAAATTTTCATAATTTTTGGACTTGTTATGCTCGGAAAATGAATTTTTCATTATTAAATTCGGATTTAGGTGAAAAATAGGTTAATATGAGTTAAATTTAGAATCTGGTCATAGAAAATTAATATGTTGTCACATGCAATTTTACAAGATGTGTGTAAAATAATTGGCTATAAAGAAGTCTTTTTGCATGATTTATGAATTTTTGAAGAAAAATAGCATAAATAGTGACATTATTAGTGGAAAATTAATAAAACATAATCTATGACTTAGGAAAAACGTCTAATGTTGCATTTTATTATATTTTTCAGATCTAAAATTGAAAAGTTAATGAAAATAATTTTTCCATGTTTTTATGATTATTTTAGTTAAAATCGATAAACCGCAACATTGTTTTTCCGGGAAAATTTCGAAATTTTTAACCTAAGTTTTTGAACATTATGAGTGTCATGGTATTTTTCCAGAATGTTCATGAGTTTAAATTTCAAATTTTGAATTTATTTGAAATTTTGTGATTTATTTGAAGTTTAATAGCTTATTTTTGTAATTTTGGACCATTTATGAACAATTTTATAAAATATGGGTTAATTATGGTCAAATAATTAGTGAAGACTAAATTTTGAGTTCTAAGAGGTTAGGGTAATTAACTTATGCATAAATATGAGTTTATGTATTTTTGTGATTATAAAAATGTTGAAATCACGCAAATCCGTAAAAACCGAGTAATATACGATATTGGCTAATTAAAGGCGATTTAGCATAAAATTGAGCATGTTCTTACATATTATAATGCTGCATTTTCTTTATGATTGTCATAATTTTAATTTATGTAATTTTTGAATTATGTAATTTTACTTAGTATGGCCTTAGATTTTAATTGGTATTTCCCGAAATGTATGGGAATATCGATTCGGTTGTAATTTTTATTGTGATCTCGTATCACCGTTTTGTAATTTAATAGATTTAGTTTATTTTAGTTACAAATGTATAATAGGAAATTATGTAATTTATTATGTAATTTTATTCATTCCGGAGTTCCCAAAGACGGATTTCTTCAAGAATGGCGATACATAAAGACGGTGTTACCTCGAAATGCGTGCCACAACCGAAGTTCAAGGGACCAATGGAGTTGGTTTCCGAATATGTAATAGTTAAATAGTTTTTCTATTTTAGGAATGGCCATACTAGGATTTATTTATCTTTATGCTTGCATTTTATTTTATGTCACATGCATCGCTAAATCGCCATAACTAAAACATGCATCCTTATTTTATCGAGTTTATCGACCGTGTCAATTCGAATTATCATAGTTCACCGCTTTAGTTCACTTAAAACGTGATAGATAATAAATTGACATGACCTCTCGCTAAAACAATCAATTGAGACATAGCCTTACCAAATAGAAGAAACCATGAAAACCTATTTCGCGAGGGAGTGCGCTCATTCCCCACCGGGTACAAACCTTGTTACGTAGGGGAAGTGGGTGATGAATGTTAATCCACCGAATTCATGTTGATAAGGGATGTATCGGCCACACCGTGCCCAAGTTAATGTGGGTTTGGATCATGGACACATTTATTCGAAATTTGGATTGAACTCAACAAAAGTATTTGATAAGGGATGTATCGGCCCCA
This sequence comes from Silene latifolia, assembly GCF_048544455.1. NCBI lineage: Eukaryota > Viridiplantae > Streptophyta > Magnoliopsida > Caryophyllales > Caryophyllaceae > Silene > Silene latifolia. Next base: position 61,281,137 of record NC_133529.1, on the reverse strand, counting down.
CCGTGCCCTTGTCGATGTGTTTTGGGCTAGAGATAATTGTTAATGTAATATTATCGACCAAGAGTTCTAAAAGTAGAATCGATTAAACGTTAATCCACCGAGTTATATTGATAAAGGATGTATCGGCCCCACCGTGCCTAAGTCGATATGAATTTGGGTCTTGGAATCATTTATTATAGTTGGGTAGTGGTCACTATATAAATGTTCATATCTTGTTAATTTGCAAGTATGATTTTAAAAGACAAATGTTAATATTTCCTTTCCTCCATATTTGTAGTGCATTACAATGAATCCAACAAATGCTACCGCACCAATAACTATTGAGTCATATCACAATGTTCTTGACGACAAATGCTCCAACAATGATTTCGATACAACTAGAGAACTTCATTTCGGGATAGGTTCGGATGGAAACCTTAACTTCATCACCTCTTCTAAACCACCCACTACTACTAGACCTCGTGTGAGTCCGTCTCAGGAAGACTACCTCATACAATCTATAGGGTCTTTGTCTCTGGAAGATAAAGATGCCAAAGCTAGTGGGAGCTCTAGCAATCAAGTTCTTGCTTCAAAGGGCAAGAGGTTCAAGAAGAAAGAAAAGAAAATCAAAAACTTCAAGCAAGTTAATGATGAGTGCCATTATTGCTATGGCATGGGACATTGGCTTAGGAATTGTCCCATGTATTTGCGAAATATAAGGGAAGGACTCATTACTCCAAAAGGTACAATTCCTAAAGAAATTTATGTTATTGATATAAATTATACTTCCACTACAACATGGGTACTAGATACCGGTTGTGGTTCTCACCTTTGTAATCATTTACAGGGTTTAAGAGATGTGGAGAGGCTTAGCAAGGGAGATGTGGATCTACGCCTTGGAAATGGAGCTCGGGTAGCGGCCGAATCCAAGGGAACTTATGTTTTAGCTTTGCCAAATGGATTTGAGTTGTATTTGCATAATTGTTTTTATGTGCCTACACTCTCTAAAAACATTATTTCAATCGCCATGCTAGACATGGACGGTTTTTGTTTTGTCATTAAGAACAATCGTTGTACTATTTCTAGGAACGACTTGGTTATAGGCCAAGCTTCCTCTATCAATGGCATTTACATTTTAGAGACCTCAAATCCGACGAATGATATTTATAACATTCAATCAAAGAAACTCAAATCAAGTGACCCAAGTGAAGCGTTCATTTGGCATTGTCGATTAGGTCACATAAACGAGAATCGCATCAAAAGATTAATTTCGACTAATGTGATTACACCATTTGATTATCAATCATATGGTACATGCGAATATTGCCTAATTGGCAAAATGACTCGTAATCCTTTTAGTGGTAAAGGGACACGAGCAAGTGAGCTATTGGGACTCATACACACCGATGTATGTGGACCAATGACTATCACCGCTCGTGGTAATTATGACTACTTCATAACCTTCACCGATGATTTAAGTAGATATGGGTATATCTATTTAATGAAACATAAGAGTGAAGCGTTTGAGAAATTCAAAGAATTTCAAAACGAAGTAGAGAACCAATTGAACAAAAGGATTAAGGCACTACGATCCGATCGTGGTGGTGAATACCTTAGTCTTGAATTTGATTCACACTTGAAAGGTTGTGGTATTATATCACAACTTTCTCCACCCGGAACACCACAACTGAATGGTGTTGCCGAAAGGAGAAATCGAACCCTACTTGATATGGTTCGATCCATGATGAGTCAAACCGAGTTACCGAACTCGTTTTGGGGATTTGCAATCCAAACTGTAATTCTATCTTTAAATAATAGTCCCACTAAAGCCACCGAAAAGACTTCATTTGAAACATGGAAAGGAAAAGTTCCTAATCTATCCTACATGAAAATTTGGGGATGTGATACTTACGTCAAATCTAAACCCGACAATAAGCTTGCCCCAAGATCTGAAAAGTGCATCTTTGTAGGCTATCCTTTGACCTCTCGAGGTTACTATTTCTATAAACCTCAAGATAACAAAGTGTTTGTGTCTTGCGAGGCTGTCTTCTTAGAAAGAGAATTTATTTCTAAGAGACAGAGTGGGAGAAATTTTGAACTTGATGAAGTTCAAGAGCCACAAACCGAGATAGAGACGCAAGAAGATGTTCCTTCGTCGTCTAACGCGGTTGTACCTCCTCCAATAAGAAGGACGGGCCGAGTAATTCGCCATCCCGATCGATATGTGGGACTTATCGAGGAAGATGGAACACTCGATGTGTTGCTTATAGAAAGTGACGAGCCCGCCACCTACAAGACCGAAATCTCTAGTCCAAATTCCTCCTTATGGCTTGAAGCCATGAAGTCCGAGATGGATTCTATGCATGAAAACCAAGTTTGGGACTTGGTAGATTTGCCTAAAGGGGCAAGACCCCTCCAATGCAAATGGATATTCAAGGTCAAAAATGGCATAGAAGGACATGACGATGTCTACAAAGCTAGGCTAGTGGCAAAAGGATTTACCCAAGTCCAAGGTCTCCATTATGATGAGACCTTCGCCCCCGTAGCCATGCTAAGATCCATACGGATTTTGTTAGCAATCGCCGCATTTCATGATTATGAAATATGGCAAATGGATGTCAAAACCGCTTTTCTAAATGGGCATTTAGAAGAGGAGGTGTACATGATACAACCCGAAGGTTTTGTTGATTCTAAAAATCCTAACAAAGTGTGCAAGCTTAAGAGATCCATTTATGGTCTTAAGCAAGCATCTAGAAGTTGGAATCATCGATTCAATCATGTTATAAAGGAAAATGGTTTCACTCGAAATGTTGAGGAACCATGTTTATACATGAAATTCAGTGGGAGGAATGTTGTGTTCCTAATCTTGTATGTCGATGACATACTACTCATTGGAAATGATATTCCAATGTTGTCTTCTGTTAAGAAGTGGTTAGGTAACCACTTCCAAATGAAGGATTTAGGAGAGGCACAACGCATATTAGGTATCCGAATCTATAGAGATAGATCCAAGAGGATATTGGCACTAAGTCAAGAGTCATATGTCGATAAGATTCTTCGACGGTTCAGCATGGACAAATCCAAAATGGGTTTGGTACCTATGGTAACCGGGACGATATTGAGCAAGACTCAATGTCCCTCCGAACCCCATGATGTTGAACGCATGAAGTTGATCCCTTACGCTTCCGCTGTTGGATCAATCATGTATGCCATGATATGCACACGTCCTGATGTCTCGTATGCCTTGAGCATGACGAGTAGATATCAAGGAAATCCAGGTGAGAGTCACTGGATTGCTGTCAAGAACATCCTTAAGTACTTGAGAAGAACTAAGGATTCTATCCTTGTGTTTGGAGGAGACACCGAGTTGCGTGTTAATGGATACACGGACTCAAGTTTTCAAACAGATAGAGATGACATGAAATCACAAGTTGGTTTTGTTTTCATGCTCAATGGTGGTGCCGTAAGCCGGAGAAGCTTCAAGGAAGTCAGAATCATGATTCGACAACGGAGGTTTAGTACATAGCGGATCGAAGCTGCCAAGGAAGCTATGTGGATCAAACAATTCACGGAAGGTCTAAAAGTAGTACCTACCGCCAATGATCCCATCACTCTCTATTGTGATAATAGTGGGACGATCTTCCAAGCTAAGGAGCCGAAGTCTAGTAATAGATCTAGACATGTACTTAGAAATATCATGTAATAAGAGATTTCATTGAAAGAAAGGAAATTGCGATTTGTAAGGTTGGGACGGATGACAACATAGCCGATCCGCTCACCAAGCCTTTATCGCAGGCTAAGCATGATGGACATGTTACGTCCATGGGACTTAAACGTGTACCAAGTTTTTGTTAGATTTTGAAATGAAATAAAAGTGTCGTTTTTTTTCATGTTCATAATCACATTTGTCTTTTATCTTTAATTTATACATTGTTACATCCAAACGGGTTGTAGAGACAATTGAACCCCGTTAAAGTGAACACGGATTAACATAGTATTTGCCCATAGTCACTTGTATGAGGTGACGTCTCGAAGTGACTAGAGTGTTAGGCGATTGATGGCAAGTTCAGGTGCCATAGAGTCATGTGAGATGACTAGTCGATCACATAGGCAGACTGTTAGGAACATTTTGTCGGGCCTTATGACCACTTATAGAGTTCTGGCAAATTTATATAGCCTGGTCGTGGCGAGAGCTACTATAGTATTCAAATGAGTCGATTCTTTTGACTAAAGACTATTCACCTAAGATGGCACAGTTTCAGATTAACTTTGATTTGTGTTACTACGACCTTCGTAAATGGGGTCAAATGGGCATATTTTGGGTTATGATGGCTGTGGCTAGTCGAAGGGAATGAGTGCGATAGGAATTGTCCACCCCTAGTCAGGGTTATAACAATATCTCAGGGCCACTCGAGGAGTAATGAATCGAAATGCGTGGCCACGCTCGGAAAGTATCTATGATAGATAAGTCCGGTCAATCAGTTATTCTCCAGATCGAGGAAACCACTCTCGATATGATCACTTGCAAGTACGACCTGAAAGACACCTTGCATTGAGTGGGAGATAGTAATAGGACAAGAGAATTGGTGACGCACACTTGTCGAGGACAAGTGGGAGATTGTTGGGAAATGTGTCCTCAACAATAGTGCGATCATATGATTTAAATATCATTATTAAATCTCATTTTAAAGAATACAATTGGGAAGTATTTATACTGTCAACTGGTCAACATATATCGGTAATGATTGGCTGACTAGAGTTTGACATTACTGTCGTGTGACGGTGGTGATCAGTTGACCCCCTAGGTCATACCTATAGGGCAACACTCTTAATTGATCATTTAATTAATCGTATAATGTTACGAGTTAATTAAATTACTTGAAAAATTGACGGACGATTTTGGAAGTAAAATTTACGTATCAAATTGAAATGTGATTAAATGAGATACGGTCTAAGTAATTGAATTGTATCATTACTCGGATGAAATTATTGTTTAAGGAAACAATTAAATTTGAATAAATTATTATAAATATGATTTATAAATTGGTAAAATATTTTGGCACAAGTAATTATGAATTACTAAGTCGATTTTGTATATGACGTATTTTTATTAATACGTTGATTTTTAATACGTTAAAAATACATAACTAATTTGTGTGACACATGACATGTGACATCAGACAAAATTGACAAAAATAAAATGGATACCATGTTATCCAATGTGCCGAAATTTGGAGGAGAATTGAGCTAAATATTGTGTTTGCATTATAAGTGGAAAACATAATAATTATATGCTTTAGTAGCCATGCAACCCTAGTTTGCATTGTGAAGGCAAACAAGGGCATGCATTGGGTCTTTTTCTTCCCCCCTTCTTCCCTCTTACACGCTTGGACAAAGGAAAAGGCAAATGGTTTTTGTCTTTTATTTTTGCCATACACTACATGTAATAGTGTGTAAGATTATTCATTCATTCCAACTTCTAAAAAGATTAAGTTTTAGAAAGATAAAAATCCTCTAAAATCCCTCTCTCTCAACCGGTTTTGAGAACCCAAAAACCAAACATTTTTGGTTAAATTTTTCACTAGATTAATATTATACTAGCTCAAATAATATTAATTAGATTAAGAGTTAGCTTTGGGTATTATTCCTAAGGAGAGATCCTACACTTGGATCTTGTTCTTCCATTAAAGGAAAGCTCAAGAACAAAAGAAAAGGAGATTTCTTTTGTGCCCATTTGAACCGAAATTTCAATGTAAGGATATGATTTCTTCTCTATTTTATTATATTGTTTGCATGCATAAAATCCACATTTAATTTTATGACAAATTATTTAAACATATATGAGTATGTTAGTATGTATATGAATCTACATTTCCTTCAGTTTACGCCTTGTGTCCATTAAGGATAAACTCCGTATTTATTATTATCTAAGAATAATGTTACTATGAGTTTTCATCTAGAATTGTTCAAGGAGTACTGCCGGAAGAATACCATTGTTAGTATAATCGTTTTAATCTTGGATATTTTTAAGATAATATACCATTTGGTCCGGTCCGGTCCGGTCCACGTGTTGGCCAAAGACCAAACCGGACCGGACCGATATAATATGGTCCGGTCCACGGTCCACCATTTAAGCCTTATTTGGTCTTTGGTCCAAGGTGTTTGGTCCGGTCCGGTCCGGTCCCGGACCAATGAACACATCCGGCCGCTAAAACAATTATGTATATACAACTCAAATCCATTACATTAATATTTATCTTTAGCCCGAAACACATCCGGCAACCGTCGAAACACATTCGGCAACCGTTCATGTCCAACATAGCGATTGAAATAATGTTTTTAGAAAGTGTAGGCACATAAAAACAATTATGTATATACAACTCAAATCCATTAGGCAAAGCTAATACATAAGTTCCCTTGGATTCGGCCGCTACTCGAGCTCCATTTCCAAGGCGTAGATCCATATCTCCCTTGCTAAGCCTCTTCATGTCTCTTAACCCCTGTAAATGATTACAAAGGTGAGAACCACAACCGGTATCCAGTACCCATGTCGTAGTGGAAGTATAATTTACATCAATAACATAAATTTCCTTAGGAATTTTACCTTTTGGAACGATGATTCCTTCCCTTATATTTCGCAAATATATGGGACAATTCCTAAGCCAATGTCCCATGCCATAGACCTAATGGCATTCATCTTCAACTTGCTTGAAGTTTTTCCCTTTCTTTCCCTTCTTCTTGAAGTTTTTACCCTTGGAAGCAAGAACTTGATTGCTTGAGCTCCCACTAGTTTCGGCATCTTTCTCTTCCAAAGATAAAGATCCTATAGATTTTATGAGGCGGTCTTCCTGAGACCGGCTCACAAGAGATCTTGTAGTAGTAGGAGGTTTAGAAGAAGTGATGAAGTTTATGTTTACATCCGAACCTATCCCAAAATGAAGTTCTCTAGTAGTGTCGAAATCATTGTTGAAGCAAACGTCGTCAAAACCATTGTGGCAAGACTCAATAGTTATCGGTGTAGTAGCAATTAATGGATTCATTGTAATGAACTACAAGTATGGAGGAAAAGGAAATATTAACATTTGTCTTTTTAGTCATACTTGTAAATAAAATTTAACAAGATATGAGCATTTATATAGTGACATCTACCCAACTATTATAAATGATTTCAAGACCCAAATTCATATTAACTTGGGCACGGTAAAGCCGATTCAACCCTCATCAATATAACTCGGTGGATTAACTCTTTAATCGATTCTACTTTTAGAACTCTTGGTCGATAAAATTACATTAATATTTATCTTTAGCCCGAAACACATCCGGCAACCGTCGAGAATACTTTCGTTGAGTTCAACCCAAATTTCGAATAAATGTGTCCATGATCCAAATTTACATCAACTTGGGCATCGGTAAAGCCGAATACAACCCTTATCTTTATAAATTCCGTGGGTAGACATTTATCACCCACTTCCCCTACGTAACAAGGTTTGTACCCCGGTGTGGCCGAGCGCACTCCCTCACGAAATAGGTTTTCATGGTTTCTACTTTTTGGTAAGGCTAAGTCTCAATTGTTTATTTTAGCGAGAGGTCATGTCAATTTATTATCTATCACATTTTAAGTGAACTAAAGCGGTGAACTACGATAATTGTAATTGACACGGTCGATAAACTCGATTTTAAAATGCATGTTTTGTTATGGCGATTTAGCGATGCATGCAACATATAAATAAAATGCAAAGCATAAAAAAAATTCTAGTATGGCCTTCCTAAAATAGTAAATCTAATAAACTATTACAAATTTGGAAACCAACTCCTTTGGTCCCTTGAGCTTCGGTCTTAGCACGCATTTCAAGGCCACGCTTTCTTTAATGGATCGCCTTCTCGAGTGGCACCGTCTTCAAGGAACTCCGGAATAATTAAATTACAAAATGAATTACATAATTTCCTATTATACATTTGTAATTAAAATAAAAATAAATCTATTAAATTACAAAGCGGTGATACGAGATCACAAAAATTACAACCGAATCGATATTCCCATACATTTCGGGTAATACCAATTAAAACTAAGGCCATACTAAGTAAAATTACATAATTCAAAAATTACATAAAATTAAAATACGACAATCATAAATAAAATGCAGCATTATAATATGTATGAACATGCTAAATTTTATGCTAAATCGCCTTTTAAGAGCCAATATCGTATATTAATCGGTTTTTACGGATTTGCGTGATTTAATTTATTAAAATAACAATACTTACATAAATTCATATTTATGTACAAGTTAATTACCCTAACCATCTTAGGACTCAAAACTTAGTCTCCACTAACATTTTGACAATAATTAAACTTGTTTTCTTAAACTTGTTCATAAATGGACCTAAAATACAAAATTATGCTATAAACTTCAAATTAAATTATAAAAATTTCAAATAAATTCGAAATTTCAAATTTAAACTCATGAACATTCTGAAAAAATATCATGACACTCATAATGTTCAAAACTTAGGTTAAAAATTTCGAAAATTTATCGTGAAAAACAATGTTGCGGTTTATCGATTTTAACAATTATGACCATAAAAATATGAGAAAAATTATATTCATCAACTTTTCACTTTTAGATCTGAAATATATGATAAAATGCAATATGTGACGTTTTTTCTTTAGCCATGAAGTATGTTTTAGCATTATTACTAATTATAGTCACTATTTATGTGATTTTTCATCAAAAATTCATAAATCATGCATAAAGACTTCATTATAGCCAAATATTTTACACAAATCTTGTAAAATTGCATGTGACAACATACTAAATTTCCATGACCAGATTCGAAATATTACTCATATTAACCTATTTACCTATTTAAATACGATTTTAACTTGAAAAATCCATATTTCGAGCAAAAACAACTCATTTTATCATGAAAATTTACAGGCCATCAGTAGATAATATATGTGAAAATATATCCAAAAACCACTGAAAAATTCGAAGTTTAGCTATTTTTCGTCCAAAAATTACATTTTTATCATAAAAATCACATTTTAATGCCAATATTATATAAAATGAACAATAAAATCCATAAATAAACCAAAATGTCCTAAAAATCACTTAGGACCAGAAACCTTTAACATGCAAGGTTATTTTTAGGTTTATCTTCATAAAACCAAATTAATTAGTTTTGTATGTTAATCATATAAATCGGAAAAACTATAAACCGATTTGCATGCAAACAACCTAAGGCTCTGATACCGCTTGTTGGAAATATTAATCTCATTAATTTACATATTCATATATGAAATGATTTATTTAGTCATAAAATAAAAGCTAGATCTTATGCATGCAAACATAAATAAGATAAGAGAAGAAATCATCAATCTTACTATATGATTTCGGATTAATGGACACCAACAAATTTACCTATTTGTTAGTTCTTGAGCTTTCCTTAAATTGGATGAACAAGGTTCAAAGTAGAACCTCTCCCAAAAGTGAATATCCAAGGAAAAACTCCTAATAACTAATATTATTTTGTACTAGAAATAATACAAGTCTTACTTAAAATTATGACACAAAAATTTATTTGTTCTCTCTTATTTTCGGTTAAGAGAGGAATGATTTGGGAGATTTTTATTTCTCTAAGATTTTGCAATTGTAGAGAGAATTAATATTTCTTACACTAGAAATATATTATGAAGTAGTAGAATGAATCATAGAGGAAAAACCCTCTATATTTCCCTCTTGGAAAACCGGTGGGGAGGGTGACTAGTGCCCAATGCATGAGCTCATTTTCTTTCCAAGAAAATAGACTTGCATGGCTACAAAATAGGTGTGTAATCATTTTGTTTTCCACTTAAATATTTAACACAATTTAAACATTATACTCCCTTCACTATTTCGGCACTTTTAACATAAAATGGATGGTCCATTTTATTTTGTCATTTGTCAATTGTGACATATGTGACATGTTACTTGTCTTATGAAATTGTAATGTATTTTTAACATATTAAAAATCAACATACTCATAAAATATGTCATTTACAAAATCGACTAGTAATTCGTAATTACTTGTACCAAAACGGTTTATCAAATTAAAAAATTACAACGTCTTGTATTTATAATAAATTATTCATTCAATTTCAATTTCAAATTGTTTCGTAAACAATAATTTTATCTAAGTAATAAAACAATTCAATTACTTAAACCGTATCTAATTTAATCGAATTATAATAAGACACGTTAATCTTACTCACAAATCATCCGTCAATTTTAAGCAATTTAATTAACTCGTATCGGCATACGATTAATTAAATAATCGATTAAGAGTATTTCCCTATAGGTATGACCTAAGGGGATCAACTGATCACCACCGTCGCACGACAGTAATGTCAAACTCTAGACAGCCAATCATTACCGATATGTGTGGACCAGTTGACTGTAAAATATTACATCCCACATGTATTCTTAAAATGAGATTTAAACATGTGATCATTATGATCAACAGTTGTGATCGCATTATTGTCGGAGGACACATATTCCAACAGAAGGAGGCGTCGTTGTCGACTACCTGAAAACTGGTTTGCCTTCCAAAGGTCCATTTGTAACGGTTAGGGTGATAACCCCCGCAACCTTACGACGAGTGCCATCATAAGCGCGTACCCCTCGATTGGTTGGGACCAGATCAGTTTCTTTGATACCCAATTTATGAGCCGTTTTGAGGGGAATGACATTAACCACGGATCCGTTATCCACTAGACCCATAGGTACATTCTTTTTGAGGCACTGTACGGTGATGTATAGGGTCAGGTTATGGTTGGCTCCGAATGGAGGGATATCTTCATCAGAGAAGATGATTGGGTTGCTCAAGTCGGGGACATCCCTTGTCATATGTGCTACCACTTCTTCGGGAGATGAGGTAGAGGGAACAGTCAGTTTTCCCAAGGCTTGCAGCAGAGCTTGCCGATGCTCGAAGGATGTGGCGATTAGTTGCCAAATTGAAATTTCGGTTTTTGCTTTTTGTAGTTGTTTGAGGATCGAATTTTCGGGAGCCTTTGGTTGAGCGTCCACGTCTGGGACAATCTGGTCATTCGTTGTTGGAATGACTGTTGAATTGTTTGGGTTTTGATAGGGGCGCCCGGACCGGCTAAGATGACTGATTTCCTTTACCTGTTTCCTTTTTCCCGGAACCACATAGACATCCTCAGCATCGTCCCTCCAGATACCATTGACTTCGGGATATCGAGGGTACCTCGGAAGGGTATTCCTTGGTGGGTAGTTTTTGTGAGAAAAGTTTTTATGAGGGTAATTTTTGTGGGGGTGATTATTGTGGAGGTGATTATTGTGGGGTGCGTGCCAGAATGGTCGAGGGAGCAATCCTTTCTGGTGAGGGTAGTTTCGTGTGTTTGGATGACCCTCCCTCGGGCGTGGTGTCAGAGGATTGAAAATCAGTCAGTGGTAAGCGTCATCAAGCGGAGTAATCCTTTCTGAGAGACTGGCTATAGCTTTCTCAACTTGTTGGAACATGGTAAGAATGGTTGCGGCGCTGAACAAAAATACCCCGTCCGAGGCATATTTCTCCAATGCATTCACCTCATCATCAATTGGTAGGATGAGGTGTGAGCAGTCTAAGGTTGGCTCATCATCGGAGATAGCCTAGATTCCAAAAGGGTTTGTCTTGTTATTTGGTTTTGTTGGTGGAGGCAAAGGTAATTCCCCATTCTCGATCATGTCCTAAATGACGTTTTTGAGCTTAAAACAGGTTTCTGTGTCATGACCTTTCCCTTGGTGGTATTGGCAGCAGGCATTAGGATTTCAGAAACGGGACTTCTTAGCATCAGACGGATCCGGAGTGGGTCCGATCTGTTGTAATTTCCCTTGGTCCATAAGCCTTTTTATGGCGCTTGCATAAGTTGACCCTAGGTTGGTGAACACTCTTTGAGGGCGCTCACCTCTTTTCGCGGTTGGCTCGAGGAGGTTGACCTCGTCAATTTTGTTTGTTTGACCATAGGGGCGAGATCCGGTTGATGTAGATCCCTGGTAGCCTCTACCGGTGGTTTTGGCTAGGACACCCTTTCGGAGGTCATCTTCTATGTGGGTTCCAAGGATTTGTAGATCCTAGAATGTCTTGATATTTTGGTATCTCAGTAAGTTGGCATATACCGGGCGGAGATTGTTGACAAATTTCTCTACCAAAGTTGACTCGCTTGGCTTGCTGACCAATTGGGTGCTTACTCTCCTCCAACGGGTTAGGAATTCCGTGAATCCCTCCTTATCATTTTGAGTGAGGACCTCCAGAGTACGGGTGTTGGCCTGAATCCCAACATTGTTGGCATATTGCTTAGCAAATTCAACTGCGACCTCATCCCAGGTAGTGAGGTTCTTCGGGTCAAGGGAGTAGTACCATTGGCAAGGGATAGGTTCCAGGGATGATGGAAAGATCCGAGTGAAGAGTTCATGTTTGACCCATTTTATGGCCATGTAGTCTTTGAAAGCTAGAATGTGATTGAGTGGGTCCTCCACTCCCTTGAATTTGGGCACATCAGTCAATGTAAAGTTGTCGGGTAGTTGGTCCCCAACGGGTTCAAATCTCCGATTGTTTTCGAGGTTGATGTTGTTACCCCGGGCTAGGAGTTGTTCTTCCAAGAGTTTGAGCCTCTTCTCAGTTTCAGTCAAGGGTGGAGTGTTGTGTTCTTCAGTTTCCTTATTTTCCAGGGTGTCGATACGGGTCTCGACACGGTCCAGAGTGACTTTGAGAGCAGTGACTAGGCTGGCTAGCTGAGCAGTTGTAACATCTCTGTTGTTGTCGTTGTTGTTGATGGACGAAATTGAAGATGGGGCCATGGTTCTGAGGCAGAAAAATGGCTCACATTACATCTCAATCCGACACGGTTCAAAGACTGAACGCAGACAACACAAAGGACAGGACAAAGATCAGACTCAAAAAGACGAGGACGGACGTGTGTGGTACCTCGGTGCTGACTCGATTTATAACGTGACGGTGTTGACCGGACTTTTTGACTTACGTCCAACGTAGTGGCGTGATGCCGTTGGACGAGTCTCGTGGTGAGATGACTCATAAGTAAAGACCCATAAGTACGTTTGCTCTAACTCGATAGACGCGAGGCGGAATTGGAATGGTGGACTGAAGTTTTCAAAAATAGAGATTTTAAAAAATATTCGTTTGTCGCTTTATGGACGGCTTCCGAAGAATAAGGATCTTCGAAAGTCGGTCAGTTGAAGGGTTGACTTAAGTTTGTTTTCAAAAGACGGTTTGAGTTTGAGTTGGCTCGGAAAACAATGTACTGTTTCCAGAGACGGTTTTTTGAAATTCAAAATTGTATGTTTTGAAAATCGAGTTTTGAAATGTTTGAAAAGGTCTCGGGGACGGTGTATGGTCCTCGGGATCTTTAAAATGTTTCGAGAAAGGGGTGTGTGCCTTTCCCGGGTTTTGAAAGAGCCATTGTCGGCGCGAGACGGGTTAAAATCCGTGTCTTGACGCGGCGATTATAACGGCGTAAAAAGGTGTTTTTAAGTGGTTGTAGAAAACCGAGTTTGAAAATCGTCATTACGACGGCCTAGAAAGGCGTGTTGAAATGGTTGTAGAAAACCTGGTTTGAAAATCGTCATTAGGACGGCCTAGAAAGGCGTGTTGTTTGAAATTCAACGGTCGGCGAAAGATCGAGGTTTTGAAATGGCCATTATAACGGCGCAAAAGGGTGTTTTGAAAGTTTGAAAATGACACGGAAGGACTTATGATCACATAACACATAAGCACTCGCAGTTTAATTATATTATGCATAATGCTGACATGGGTTTTGGCTTAAAGGGTGGGTTACACATCAAGCAATCAAACCCCGATTTTCGAGAGGGATACCAATCCAAACAAAATGTGTAAGGAAGGTGCCCTAGCCTCGTGCTCGAAGGTGATGAAAGCTCTTTGACGAAACAGAAATGTGTAACGCCAACGGTATGCTTGACTCAATCGGAATTCGAAACGCGGGAATGAGAAAACTCACGCCGACGGGACGAGCCAATTGGTCGAAAAGGGTTAGGTTGTGGGCCCGGACAAGGAACCCGACTATGACCGTAATATTAATTAATGCATTTCAACCAAGACCTCGTTCGAGTCTCACCATCTAGGGATCACAAAGATGCAAGTGTCCTAGTTCTCCCCAGCGGAGTCGCCAATCTGTGGACATGGCCCACCTGCGTATGCCCAGCCGATCTGTGGACACGGCAGCGGTCTTTTTGAAAGACACGCTCGGCAACGTAAAAATGCTTTCGACCGGATCGTTTTAGATCAGTCGCTTTCGTCTCGGCAAGGGTCTCAAAACGATGCAAGAGATGTTCGGAGTCGCCACCAAGCATTTGTGGGATGCTTGGAACCCGTTCGAATCCACTTTTACCTAGGTCAACCAAGGCAAAAAGCGGTGTTTGACATAGGTACTAAAGATAAGGAATCGTCCCTCTTTAGCATCCTATCATTAGAATGACTCTCGTACGCCCTGGATAAGGTCGTCCACTATCCAAAGTTTCTGAGTAAGAGGTGAAGGTACGTATTGGGAAGCCCTTTAATCGGACACCCAATCCCGCCCGCCGTAGCGGCCTCTACTGATCGATCTTGGTTGATAAATGCAAAAATTGATAAAACGGGTAAATGCGTGAATGCGCATCCACTAGTTTGAACCTAACATGTGAGCTTTCTATGTCGGTTTGTTTAATCCAAGTATCAAGTATTTGATGTCAAGTTGGATTTAATGTTTATTTGCATGCAAGACGGAAATTAAACATCCATTTACCGAATTAGGTTTATGGTGCATAACGTGATCCGTTTATCTTAGTAAGGCGTTTTTGCAAATGTGATGTAAAATGAGCAGATTCGTCATCTGATCCGTCCTGTATTCGGGTTAACTGAAGTCGAGATCGTCCTGGAGAAATGTTGGAAGGGGAACAGACCCTGCATCAGGCAGCCATAAGAGGCGCGAGCCTACTGGCGATGCAAATGGGCGTGCCCTGGTTTGAAAATGGAAAGATAAGTGGCCTGTTTAGGCGCGGGTCAACAGACGATGAAAGACGTCTTCTGACCGTTGAAAAGGTTTATAAAATGTATTGAAAAATGAGTGTTTAAACCCGTCTTGATTTGAAAAGGCCGTTTAGGCCGCTTTTGTGCTAATTTGAAGAACGAGACTTGAATAATCGTCATTGTTTTGACAATATTCGATGTCGGGTTCGGTTTTGCAAGCTTGACATGAATAGTTTTGAAAATGATTATGAACTAATTGTTTTAAGTTCATTTGTTTGTAATTAGTCAACGTTCATCATCGTACTCACGTTAAAATCCGACATGGTATGTAGAACCAAGGATGACTTTGTGTTGGTGACTAATACATTGTGGGAAATAAATCTGTATACTTCCCTTAAACTTGAAAGATTATAACGATTTAATAAAGATGATAAATGGTCATAAAATAAAATACATAAACATAAGTAAAAGATTTAGAATTAACCTTCGGTCCTAGCAAATATGGCCTAAGAACAATATCAAAATTGATATTCGCCTATTAGTTGCACCCAAGACGATCTGAGATATGCCCTTTGATTATGCTAGAAATCAATCTAAAATTTTCTGTAAAATTTAATTGTCTTTGTGTTCTTGTGATGAGAAAGAGGAGGCAAGGTCAAGAAAAAGCATTAGGGTAGAAATAATTCTCTACCTTTCTTTTTATACAGACCGAAACTTGGAGTCAATTCGGAAAAGAAAAACTTCCCTAATTTCGGCCAAGTGAACCGAAATAAGGAGTATTTTTCTCCTTATTTTGGTCTTTCCAAAAATATATAAAGTGTGTTAAATTGTCATCTAGTGAGGATCGAACCCATGACCTCTTGGCTTGTGTACCCTCACTATTACCACTATGACACATTCAACTTGTTGATATTAAATACAACCGATTATATTTAACTACGAATTAACATTAATTCGTCCAAACTAACCTTATATATATTTAATTTAAATATAACTTATTATATTTAATTTACGAATTCTACATTAATTGTCTCAACTTAATATTATTTAATTTTCATTAAATAATTATCTCATCAACACATTGACTAACTTTTTAGTCATTTTGGGCATCAATGTAATTATATTTCTATAACCACATTTCTCAAACACGTCCTATAGGTGTGACCTTTAGGGACCAGTTGATCACCGCCATCTGTATGATAATAACGTCAAACTTTCTAGCAAGCCAACCGTTATTAGGTAAACGTTAATCAACTGATTAAATATACGAAGTATACCCTTGTGAACTGTAAGAGATTTATAAATGTTATCACACTAATTTGTGGAGGACACAAGCTCCAACAAACTCCCACTTGTCCTCACAAGTGTATGTGCGATAACCGATTCTCATATCCTATAAAATTTCTCCCACTCAATGTAAAACAATTTGCAAATCTGAATTCACAAAGGTCGTATTTTACAAGCGATCAGTATCAAGAGTGGTTTTCCCGACTAGAGAGTAACTTAACTGATAAACGAATCAACATTCGAGCATGGCCATGCATTTCAGTTACAACTCCTCGAGTGGCCCTGAGAAATAACTATACCTGATAAGGGTTGGATATTTTCCTCAACTCGAATCCTCGCAGACGTAAGCACGGATGAAATGACCCGGAAAAAAATCTACTTAGCCCCAGATTCACGGTGAGACCGTGAGAAAGAAACCAAAGTCACCCAAAAACTGCCTTAATCTCAAGAGACAGTCGATAGTCAAAAGAATCGACTCTGGGAACACAATGGATGTCCTATCCATGACCTGGCACCGAATGTTATTAAACATTTAGGACTCCATTACGTTGTCACAAAAAGTTGTCCTACGAGGTATCGTCATAATCTCGTATCTGTGATCGATCAGTCAACCGTTTAACTTATGGCTCGTTGAACCCACCATCAATCGACTGCACAATATAATAGCCGGAGTTATCAGCTCACATTGGCGATTACGGACCAAAACAATTATAATGTAATTCAGTTCACTTTGTGGCGTTCAATGTTGTCAGTACAATCCACATGAAAAACAAAATATTATATATAAAACGATGAAGTTATAAATAGTATATGAAAAAGATAATGTATCAAATCCATAATCAAGTACTACAACTCTGGAACAAGTTTAATTCCCATGGAATTTACATGCCCTACATGCTTATCATAATTCAACGGTTTGGTGAGAGGATCCGCGATGTTATCATCCGTCGCAATCTTGTCAATCACTATCTCTTCTTGCTCCACGTAATCACGGATCAGGTGAGCCTTCCGAAGTACATGTCTAGATTTGTTGCTAGACTTTGGCTCCTTAGCCTGGAAGATGGCACCTCTATTGTCACAATAGATGGTGATCGGGTCATTCGAACTAGGAACTACCGAAAGCCCTTGTAAGAATTGACGCATCCATATCGCTTCCTTTGCTGCCTCCGAAGCGGCATAGTACTCGGATTCAGTAGTAGAATCTGCTACAACACTCTGTTTGGAACTCTTCCAGCTGACCGCAGCACCATTAAGAGTGAAGACGAACCCGGACTGAGATTTTGAATCATCTCGATCCGTTTGGAAGCTAGCATCTGTGTAACCGGTTGCGCATAGCTTAGTATCGCCTCCATAAGTCAATACCCAATCCTTAGTCCTCCGTAGGTACTTGAGGATATTTTTGATCGCTATCCAAAGTGTGTTTCACCTGGAGTCTTTTGGTACCGACTCGTCATACTCAATGCATATGCCACGTCTGGACGTGTGCATATCATGGCATACATGATCGATCCTATTGCAGATGCATAAGGAACACGACTCATGCGCTCAATCCCTTCAGGCGTCGTGGGTGACTGAGACTTGCTCAACTGCATCCCAGTCGTCATAGGAAGGTTCCCCTTCTTGGAGTTGGTCATGCTGAACCTCTCAAGAACCTTATCCAAGTAAGACTCCTGACTAAGTGATAACGTCCGCCGTGATCTATCTCGGTAGATACGGATTCCCAAAATACGCTGTGCCTCACCTAGATCTTTCATCGGGAAATGATTCTTCAACCATTCTTTAACCGAAGATAGGAGAGGAATGTCATTCCCAATCAAGAGTATGTCATCGACATATAATATTAAGAATACAATCTTGCTCCCACTCGACTTGATATATAAGCATGGTTCTTCGACCGATCGAATGAAGCCATACTCTTTTATCACTTGGTCGAAACGATGATTCCAAATCCGAGAAGCTGGCTTAAGTCCATAAATGGAACGCTTAAGCTTGCATACTTTCTTAGGATGTTTAGGATCTATGAAACCTTCGGGTTGCACCATGTACAACTCTTCCTCCAAATAACCGTTTAAGAAGGCGGTTTTCACATCCATTTGCCAAATTTCATAATCATGAAATGCGGCAATCGCTAAGATTATCCGAATGGAGCGTAGCATGACTACAGGTGCAAAAATCTCATCATAATGCAATCCTTGCACTTGAGTGAAACCTTTTGCCACAAGTCGTGCCTTATAGATATCTGGTTGCGCGTCTACAGAACGCTTTATTTTGTAAAGCCATTTGCACTGTAGAGGTTTTACCTTATTAGGTAAATCAACTAGATCCCATACGTTATTCTCATACATGGAGTCCATCTCGGATTGCATGGCTTCGAGCCATAGCTTTGAGTCGGAACAGGCCATAGCACCTTTATAGGTTGCGGGTTCATTACTTTCTAGAAGTAAAACGTCATTCTCCTCGACCATACCAATGTATCCAGCGGGGGGATGAGAGTCTCTACCCGACCTCCTAGGTTCCTCGGGAATATTAACCGTATCATCGGTTGGAGGTACAGCTTCCTCCATCCGTTCGTCGGTCGTTGGTTCCGAATCTCCGATACTCGAAGGTTCTATTACTCGACTTGTTCTCGAGAAATTCTTTCTCTAAGAACGTCGCACTAGCCGCAACAAAAACTCGATGTTCGGTAGGCGAATAGAAGTAATGACCAAATGTTCCTTTTGGATAACCTATAAAGTATGTTTTGACCGATCGCGGGCCGAGCTTATCCTCGTGTCTCCACTTGACATAAGCCTCGCAGCCCCAAACCCGAATAAAGGACACGTTAAGTACCGTTCCCTTCCACATTTCATATGGAGTCTTGTCGACAGCTTTAGACGGACTTTGGTTAAGTATAAGAGCAGCTGACAAAAGAGCATAACCCCACAATGAATCAGGCACTACGGTGTGACTCATCATGGATCGAACCATATCAAGTAAGGTTCGATTTCTCCGTTCGGACACACCGTTCAATTGAGGTGTTCCAGGTGGATTTAACTGCAAAACGATTCCACAGTCTTTCAGGTGTTGATCAAACTCGTTTGAAAGATATTCGCCACCACGATCTGAACGGAGTGCTTTAATCTTTCTACCCAGTTGGTTCTGTACCCTATTCTGGTATTCCTTGAATTTTTCAAAGGACTCACTTTTATGCTTCATTAAGTAGACATATCCGTATCTACTCAAATCGTCCGTGAAAGTGATAAAATATCTATAGCCATCTCTAGCGGTAATTGACATAGGTCCACATACGTCCGTATGTATGAGTCCTAATAGGTCACTAGCGCGCATTCCAACACTTTTGAAGGAAATTCGAGTCATCTTGCCAATGAGACATGATTCACACGTGCCATATGCAGAAAATCCGAATGAGGGAATAGTCCCATTATCGACGAGTTTCTTTACGCGTTTCTCATTTATGTGTCCCATTCGACAATGCCATAGATAGGTTGATCTTTGTCACCAACCTTTAATTTCTTATTATTCATGTGTAATACTTCCGTGGTTTGATCTAAGATATAAATTCCATTCATGGAAACTGCTTTGCCATAAATCATTTCATTAAAAGAGAAAATACAACTATTATCATTTATTGAAAATGTAAAACCGTCTTTAGCAAGTACGGAAACAGAAATAATATTCTTAGATAAACTGGGTACATAGTAACAGTTATTTAAAGATAACTCAAAACCACTAGGGAGTTGGATTACATATGTTCCTTCGAGGCAAAGAAAGAACTCGTGCTCCATTCCGACTCGCAGTCCACATCACCTTTTGCGAGAGGTGTGATGTTCTTTAGGCCCCGCAAATGATTACACAGATGAGAACCACAACCAATATCTAGTACCCAAGTTCCGAAACTTGCATGGATAATCTCAATCATATGAATATAAGATGACATACCAACAGAACGACGCGGCCGCCTTGATGTCCTCACGGTAGACGGGACAGTTCCTCCTCCAATGTCCAGTCTTGTGATAATGGTGGCACTCTATGTCACCGCCCTTGCTCTTTGTCTTGCCCTGTGAGCCACTAGTCTCACCAGGGGCACTCTTACCGTTTCCTGGCTTCTTAAACTTTGGCTTACCTACAGCTAGGTCGCCATGAGCCTTGCCCTTACCTTTACCTTTGTAAATCGTGAGAACATCCTGCTTCATGCTCCCACTCAATTTCATATCCTTCTCGGTCTGTACGAGAAGGGAGTGTAGCTCATGAGGACTCTTTTTCAAGTCATTCATATAGTAGTTCGCCCTGAAAAGGGCAAAACCATCGTGAAGAGAATGAAGCATTCGGTCAATGACAATGCTCTCACTGATTTTACAATTCAGTGACTCCAGCTTCTCGACATTCTCAATCATGTGAAGAATGTGTGGGCTAACCGGTTGGCCCTTCTGGAGTTTCGCATCAAAGAAGCGACAGGTATGCTCATATGTAACGATCATCGGTGCCTTTGAGAACTCGTTAGTGAGCGTGGTGAAAATCTTGTTTGCACCTTGGGCAATGAAGCGTCTCTGCAAATTGGTTTCCATTGCAAAGATGAGTACGTTCTTTATCGCACCCGCTTCCATAACGAAGTCACTATAAGCGAATGACTCGTCGGCTCCTGCATTTGGGCCTGGGTTGACCGGTATTGGCTCAGTTAAATACCTGAGCTTACCGTCAGCAGTGGCAGCATTCCGTAGTGCCGCCTCCCAGTCCGCAAAATTGGACCCATCATTCTTCAGTCGAGTGGACTGATTCATTTGGTCCATAAACATTTTTAGCCAGGAGGAACGATCTAGTGTGGCACTAGGCATTGGGATTGCGTTATTTCCAGCCATTTGTTGTAGCAGTATTATTGATAATAAACGTGTTCTACACTGCGAAAGAAGAATGAAATAATAAGCATGTGCATCGTTTTTATTTTAAGTCTAATGAACTAATGTCATAACGCGAAGACCAAAAACATTTATACAATTGACTTCCCTCAAGAATTATATAAATGACCCAAAGACTCAATTATCTGTAAATTGATAAGCTAACCTTTTAGCTAATTCTACCGTTAGAATTCTTGGTCGATAAATTTCTGTAAATTCTATCTATAGTCCATCATAATCACGAGAAACTCTTCGGACTATGATGTTGAGGTAAACTAAGTCAACACAACTACTTACCCAACGTAGAAGGGGTCATATTAGGCCTACCGACGAAGAAGGGATTCATAGATGTTTGCCCTTATAAAGACTAATCTCAATTTCCGTTTTAGAGGAAGATCCCATCAACTTTTTAATTCATTTTAAGTGAACTATAATCTAGCATGCGAGAATGATTAAACTAAGGTGATGGCTTAAAGACTGTGACATCTGCATGTCCATGAAAACTAACATACAACTATATGAGTCAATTTCCATGCATTTTAGTAGTAGGTGGTTTGGTTTTAGGCGGAATATGATGCAATTACTAACATGTGAATGAAAAGCAATAAAAATGAAAAACGTAAAAAAAACAGTAAAAGTCCTAGTGTGGCCTATCCTATCAAAATGAACAATAAATACAAGTTTGGAATCCATCCTTGGACCCGAGAAGCTTGTCTTGATGTTCCTTCTTGATCCATGTAGCGGGAGTGAGCTTGAATCTTCATCTTTAGTCTTTTTGAAATTACAATAAATAAAATTACATAATTGACCTATTAATTACATTCTAATTTCAAAATCCCAAAACTAAAATAAAGGAGATTCGAGATCTCATAATTACATAAGAAATCATGTTTCCTTCATTACGAAAACATAATTTGACTAAGGCCACACTAATTATTACAAATTACAACCGATTGCAAAATTAAATACGTAAATAAAATTCATTCATTCGATTCATTCAACATAATTAAAAGCATCAACTAAAATAAATTAAACATACATAATACAATACATTAATTATGTTGATTAATATATCCAAACCACCTATTTAAATTAAATTAAGTGACAATTCCGCAATTTAATCACATTAATTTCATTTCAATCCATATTAAACTTGTAATATGAATTCTATCCGTCAAAATTTTAAACCGCTTTAAAATAACTCGGTATCTTTAAATTGTGAACCGATTCACAATAACTAATTGGCCAAAAATAAAAAACAAAAACCAATTAAAATTGGTTCGGCTGAAAAAATAAACAAATTTTTTTTTTTTTTTTTTTTTAACAGCTACTTCACGGCTGATCATAAAAAAACAGCCCCTTCCCTTTTTTTTTTATTCGGCAATTAAGAAAAGGAAAAAAAACTTTCCAAAATTTTTTCGGAAAAAAAACTTTCCTTCTTTTCTTTTTTTTTTCTGATTCGGTAATAGAGAAAAAAAATAACCTAAAAACGTTTTTTTTTTCACGGCATACCTAAAAAAAATTGAGCCGTCAAAAATATTTTCCTTTTGCGGCAAAAAGCCCTAATACAAAAATTGATGAAGAACAAAGTTTATAGTTGCTAATAGAACATGATTTAGCAAATGAATTAACAATCATGATTAATCTTATATGCTAAAACTATATAGCAAAAACAAGTTCTTGTATCAATGACATGATGATACTATATCTATTCTAACTTAATCTGCATTAAATCAAAATTTCCCAATACTTCATATGATAATTTTAACCGATTAAAACAATGATATGATCAAAAGAAATTGAATATAAATCATCAAACAAAAGGAAAAACGAAAAAAAACAGGCCGAAAGAAAAAGAAAAAGGTCTCGGCTAAAAAAAAAAATTTCAACCGAAAAAACGAAACCCTAATTTATTTTCTCGAAAATTAGGTTATAGTTTACATACAAAATTTATGAAAATCATCAAAATTAAAATCGTGGCCTAGTTCTCTGATACCACTTGTGGGAAATAAATCTGTATACTTCCCTTAAACTTGAAGGATTATAACGATTTAATAAAGATGATCAATGGTCATAAAATAAAATACATAAACATAAGTAAAAGATTTAGAATTAACCTTCGGTCCTAGCAAATATGGCCTAAGAACAATATCAAAATTGATATTCGCCTATTAGTTGCACCCAAGACGATCTGAGATATGCCCTTTGATTATGCTAGAAATCAATCTAAAATTTTCTGTAAAATTTAATTGTCTTTGTGTTCTTGTGATGAGAAAGAGGAGGCAAGGTCAAGAAAAAACATTAGGGTAGAAATAATTCTCTACCTTTCTTTTTATATAGACCGAAACTTGGAGTCAATTCGGAAAAGAAAAACTTCCCTAATTTCGGCCAAGTGAACCGAAATAAGGAGTATTTTCCTCCTTATTTTGGTCTTTCCAAAAATATATAAAGTGTGTTAAATTGTCATCTAGTGAGGATCGAACCCATGACCTCTTGGCTTGTGTACCCTCACTATTACCACTATGACACATTCAACTTGTTGATATTAAATACAACTGATTATATTTAACTACGAATTAACAGATTAATTCGTCCAAACTAACCTTATATATATTTAATTTAAATATAACTTATTATATTTAATTTACGAATTTAATTTGATTAATTCGTCTCAACTTAATATTATTTAATTTTCATTAAATAATTATCTCATCAACACATTGACTAACTTTTTAGTCATTTTGGGCATCAATGTAATTATATTTCTATAACCACATTTCTCAAACACGTCCTATAGGTGTGACCTTTAGGGACCAGTTGATCACCGCCATATGTATGATAATAACGTCAAACTTTCTAGCAAGCCAACCGTTATTAGGTAAACGTTAATCAACTGATTAAATATACGAAGTATACCCTTGTGAACCTGTAAGAGATTTACAAATGTTATCACACTAATTTGTGGAGGACACAAGCTCCAACATACATTTGTTTTGAAAATGTAAAGAAATGAAATAAAAGGTTTTAAAATACCTTTTATAATGTAATTAACCAAATATTATCACCGAAACACAGATTGAACCGTCATAGTATTAGGAACCAAGGGTGAAAAGTGTTTCATGGTTAAAAACTTATCACAAGAAAAATGGTTTGAAAAATGGTAAAAACCGATTACAAATACGAAATAAAATTAAAAGAGAAGAAGTGACCAACACGGTTTGGATTTAAGGTGAGGGGGTGCTTTCGGCGCGAGCCTGTGTGCTACATAAGTAGCCCCTGCCTCAACCAAAAATCCGGTTTTGGCTCATTCATCCCATGTTTTGGACCATGTTATGCATGATTTAGCATGTTATAGTCATGAAACAAATGAAAAACATGATAGAAGAAGGTTTTTACACCCTCATACTTACATGTTAGGCTTGAGACGAGAAACCGACGAAAGTGTATCAACTTGTTTGGCCGGAAAACTCGGTTTGAAAACCGTTTTAGCAAGTAAAAGAGTGTTTTGTTTTAGTTTAGTGGTGGTGTAGTGGTCGAGATGGTCGGTCAAGTGATTTAATGCACGATGATGGTACCAAACAATGTGTAAAGCTTGTGTTTACGATCGGTAGGTCGTAAACACGTGTCGGTTGGTGACTTGAGAAGTCGAGTCTAGAATTTCAAGGGAGAAAAGAGGGGGCGGACACTGGCATAACTCTCAAATGGTGGCATTTGAGGGGTATTTTTAGGAAAATGGGTGATTGTGCGTGTTTTGAGCGACGTGGCCGCATGGGCTGCTCAAAGAGGCGCGAGCCATTTCGCGCGTCTTCGGTTGTCTTGTTGCTATCACACAAGTGTAATCATTATTTGTTCTATCCTAGGATTTGGAAGAAATTGATTTGTACTTGACCATTTAGGATTCCGGGAAATCTTAACATGGAAGCATTTTAAAGGTTTGTTTTTTGTGTTTGACTCGGTTTGACTCGTTGTTGGAGTCGGGATTTGAATTTTGAGTCAGTTTTTGGTCCGGTGTCGGTTTTGACTCTAATTAGTGTCATTGCGACCCCGTCGTCATGCACTAAACACTCCATGTACTTTTGAAAAGTTTTGAAAGGTTTTATTTTCGAAATCCTTTTAAGTTTTCCAACGTATAGTTGTACACAAACTGTCGATCAAACGCTGCGATTCCTAAGCATGTGGTAGTCCGATAATCATCGGGTGTTTGTTGGAGACTCAACAGATACTGGGTATCTACACTATCATCACTGTGGTTTCAAAGACAAGTAAAAATCAAGAGCATTGAGAATGCTTACACTATCAAGCTGCACGGTGTTGACACCCCTCCTACAGGTGTCGTAAGAAGACCGCTGACTTTTCTCCCAACACATAATCTAGTCTCTAACGACGCGATACTCTCTCGCCACGTCCGCTGCCCTCTTGCGAGCGAAACCCGGGAAGTATAAGTATACCCATGCCCGAAAAACAAAAAACGATACAATAATCAAACTCGAGACTTCAAGTTCTATCAAAATTATTTATCAAATTAAATTCAAAATTCCAAGTTTAATTTCCAATTCAAATCAAACATCAGTAATTTAATTTAAGAGCAATCCAAATTTCTAAATTCAATTCAAACTCAATTCCGAAAAAAAATTCCAAACTCGATTCAAATAATAATAATTCAAATCAAATTTCAA
This sequence comes from Silene latifolia, assembly GCF_048544455.1. Lineage (NCBI taxonomy): Eukaryota > Viridiplantae > Streptophyta > Magnoliopsida > Caryophyllales > Caryophyllaceae > Silene > Silene latifolia. Next base: position 61,255,282 of record NC_133529.1, on the reverse strand, counting down.
AGATTCAAAATCAATTCAAGTTCAAAATTTCGATTTCAAATCAAATTCAAGTTCAAAAATTTCAATTTTAAATCAAATTCAAGTTCAAAAAATTTCAATTTCAAATCAACTCAAGTTCAAAAATTTCAATTTAAATTTCAAGTTCAGGTTCAAGTTCAAAATTTTCAATTTCAATTTCAAGATTTCAAGTTCAAAAATATCTCAAAAGGAAAATATTTTCAAGTTCAAAGTCGAGTTCCAATCAAAATTTATCTCAGAATTCATACTTTCAAATTATCTTTCATTTATAAGCGAATTTAGAATCAAATGGCAAAAGAAAAGGAAGGTTCATACCACCAAAATGAGACCTGGACCGACAGTAGCAGGAGAAGTCCCCTTCTCCATCAGCTCGGGATGAACCATGGCCCTCATGTACCGTATGAGGATCGCAAAGCTAGGAATAACCCAGTCCCAACGACCTAGGGTACTCAAGTCAGCAAGGAAGTGAAGACGCTTCGTCGATAACCTCTCCCCTTTGTCTCCGAAGTAAATCGAAGATAGAAACCACCTGAGCCACGGTCGGGCTCGCTACTTAGCTGTACACGGTGGAGGAGGCACCATCTCACCGCCTACAGTCATCTGCACTCCCGCCAGAGTCTTTTCGTCAAAGTATTCCTTGACGTAAGAACTCGGGACTAGGCCAGGTACCCTAGCTGCAACCTTGGCTAGGTTCCAGACGATCAAACCTCTAGCCTCAGCTGAATCCGCTCTCATGGCCGTCGCGAGCCGAACTATTAGCTCATCTCCACAAGGTAAGCCGGACATCATGCTGTAGTCCTCGAAAGTAACCTCGATCTCTCCAAAAGGCATACGGAAAGTCGAGGTTGTGTCCCAGAAGCGATCTAGGAAAGCTCGAATCAGGCACATGTTGGCCAGAATCTTCTTCCTTTTGATCTCTCACCCGCCCCTCACCAAGGATCCGAAGGCCCCACGCTCGATGATTGCCTTCTCCTCCTCTGACAACTTCTCGTAGGCCTCCATCATGGTCATGTACCTAGAAAAGGACCTCATGTTCCCGGCCTCCTGAATTTTTAAGGTTTTATTAGCTTCTTAACAAAGATAAAGCAGATGAATATAATTGGTTTTGGTTTAATGTAAAGACTAAGTTGAGGTTTACCATGCTCCTCACTGCACGATACAACAAGTAACTCTCCGCTAACCAAATGAGATGCTGACCATCCCATTTGTCCGCCCACTGAGGTGCAGGCACAAGCTGGCGCCCTCTCCTCCTCATGTTTACCCTCCGCGCCACCTCTTCCTCCTCCATTTCCTCCCCGTGAACTACCTGGGTTGAAAAGCGATCAATGTCAACCTCCATGGCGTCTCGCCCCGAGGTAGAAGGTACATCCTCTGCAAAAGGAAAGAAGAAAAGCGAAATTGAAGCACTTAGAGGCCGTTTTAGGTCATTTTCAAGGTATTTCTCAAGCTTTACCATCAAGCAAGTCGACAAAGTGATAAAACTACCTTCCTACGTAGCTAAACTAGGCCTAGTCACGGTCACGAGCCGGAAATTCGGCAGCATTTCGCTAGTATAAGCCTAAACCCATACAAAAAGTGTCCCGGAAGACCTGTCACAAATCAAAATTTGGATATGATAGGAAGTTTACTCATCATCCAAGGATTCCAAAACATCATGTTTCGTCTAAAATCGACAAGTTTTAAGCTATTTTCAAGCCCTTTGAAGCGTTTTAGCAAGATCGTCTTATTTTGGTCTCATTTCATCAAAACTCAATGAAAATTCGAAATGAATGTATGGTTATGCTCCTTGAATGTTCAATTACGCATTTCTAATATCAATTTCAAGGGACAAATCCATTTGGGACGGAACCCCCAAATTTTCGACATTTTAGGGCATTCAAACCCTAATTTTTCTATCCTATTCAAGCTACAAATGCAATTTAAAGAAAAGACGAGACACATACCTGGGTTTGTCATTATTAATGGTGGATTTTGATCGAATTTTTGTAAAATTTGGTTGAGTTTTGGGTGTTTTGTCGAGAGGAAGAAGAAGAAGAAAGGTTTTATGTTTAAATGATATGAAATCGCGCTGAGTTCTGTTTTACTCAGGCACGGATGAACCCAGGAGAAAACGCAGCTCTTGTTGCGCCCTTTCCCCAGGCCTATTACTTGCTGCGCTTATTCCTCAGCAAGTTTTGCATCAGTTTTCTTTTCAAGTCATTATAAGCTCGTTAGGGTGGGCCCAAGCCCTATACTTTCCCGCCTTTGGATGTTTCCATTGGTGCAACGGCTATTTTTACTGGATATATTTTCTATGGGTGTACACTTTTCATCCATTCAGTCTACATTCTCCCCAGTGGTTGCTAGTTTTTGTTCCCCAGTGAGAGTTCAAATCAAGTTTTCAACCAAGTCAAGTTTTCAATCAAATCAAGTTTTCAATCAAGTCAAGTTTTCTATCAAATCAAGTTTCCAATCAAATCAAGTGATCCTTCAAGCGATGCTTAGAGAGATCTGCTTCCTTCAAGGCAATTATCCTCGATGCCTTCAGTTGCCGAATTATCTTCAGACAAAAGAGTTCTGTCGAAGCGCTTTTGATCCCGTTTCATCCAGAAGCCTCTTAGGTATGATTTCTTCTTATGGTTGGCGAGCCTCCCCACGTAGTCTAATGAACTTTAAACGACCCTCCCCGATAGTGGACAACCTCTAAAATGTTCCCGACGACAGGTCCCTGGCTTAGACCCCTTGAACCGCCTCGCGTCGCCTTAGTTTTCAGGTTGTAATCTTTGATTGACCTGAGGGCTATACTTTGAGTTTTGCTTTGTCCAAGCCTTAATCGAAGTGGGGGCTCTGTAGCCACCTCGTTTCTGCACGTCCCGCTAACCACCCAGTGATGATTGGGCCGCATGTTTGATTATGCGGAGCGATTTATGACATTTCGTAAGTTCATTGACACATGATAGCTCAAACAGTCGAGTCAACCTCATGGTCATCATCTACGTGCCAATACGGTCATTTTGACAGTATTTAGAGTTCATTTGGAGTCCGGGTCAAAAATCGCTTTCATTTTCTAAAACCGTTTAAAACCCGAGTCAGAATATTCTAGAATTTTCCGGAGTAATATTCCTAAATTTTGTCTTTTATCACAGAAATATCTACCTTGCAGAATATGGAGGCTCACATCTTCTCTAATTCCTAAAATCAACCGCGGAAATCATTCTTGCTGAGGAGGAAACTGCCCAAGAGAGAACGCAGCAGGTGTTGCGCCTCTTGGAAAGGTCGCAGTTCCTAGTGTGCCTCTTCTTGGGCTGCTTTTCTCCAGTTTCCAGATTTCCTCCGGATTCATTTCCTAATTTACCCTTACCATAATTCATCCGTGTGATTAGTATAAATAGAGGCCTCCGCCTCATATATTATTCACGCGAATGTCCGCCCTTCTCTTCTCCCTTTGCATTCTAAGACCGCGCTCTAGCTTTTCGACGCCTACGTGCTTGATCAATCGACCACGTAAGCTCAGATCGTTCTGAGTACCAGTCACATTTTCATGACCTACCAATTTGACCACTACACTTCAATCAAATTAATCAATTTTTTTCTATTTCCTCTTTAGAGGGCACTTTCATTCTGCATCGAGTCAAGCAATCACTAGTACGACAACTTAGTTAATCTCCCTTTGTCAAACATGTAAGTCTGAGGGTGTAAAACCCAATTTATTTATTGTATTTTATTTTATATCAATTAATGTACGAGTTTATATCACGAGTATGTTTAAAACCGTTTTCAAAATCATGTTTTAAAACCCTTTTGACGGATCAGCAGAGAGACACCTTCGAGAAGAAACACAAGAGCAGTCGTGCCTTCTGGAACAGTCGCAACACTTGCTGCGCCTCTTCCAGAGGCTGCTTAGCCGTTGTTGCTCTTCTTCTTCTTCCTTGTGTTTCCTCTGTTTCATTCGAAGGCTCGCTTTTCTTCCGTTTTCTTCTTTATTTCCTTTCAAGTTTTCTTTTGTTTATTTACAAATTTACTTTACAAAATCCCTTTTAAATAAATCCGACCTAAGTCCCTTATAATTCGATATTTGCGGGTTTTCGTCATTAAATTCAAACCCGGATTCAAGAGGCTCGATTTGTTCATATCAAGTCCCTCGAATTCGTCTTTGATACATGTTTTTGGTTTTGTTGTTCTTCTTTATCTCTTCAAATCCCATCTCTAAATTTAAAGTTTGTATATAAACTCGTTTTCCGACATCGTATAATAGCTAGTTCATAACAACTCGTTTTAATTCGCTTTTTTATTTTCTATTGACGATTGTTGATGCATATAATCTGACTAAACCATCTTCACTCGAATTGTATATCAATAAATTGTACTAATCAACTTTAATCAATCAATGAACCATACTAATTAACGAGTCTGACTTTCACAGTCAGAACCCAACTCAAGAACAGTCGCATGAACTGATGCACCTCTTCTAAGAGACGCGGCAGATGTTGCTCCTATTCTGAGGTGGCTTCTGCCTCTGAACTCGTCTTGTTTTGACGTAGGCCTTCTAATTAGGTTTTAATCGATTATTATCTTAATTATCACTATTAATTTGACCTATTTTCATATTTCTCATATTCTTTCTATTTCCTTTATTTCAAAACTTCTTTTTTTAAGCATACTTGTGACGTAAAATCATTTATTCTTTGTAATTCGATTGTAATTTATTTCTTGTAATTCATCTATTGCAATTTATCATTCTTATATGATTTAGTTACCTGGCAATCACATGTAATAAATCTAATTCCAACTTCGACCCTTCAATTAAATGCTAAATTGTTTGTCAACCGACATAGTTAATATTTTCACATGCTAGGATAAATCTATTGGATGTTGCATTTCATGCATATAACTGACGACATATCGAGTACAAACGACTTCCCTGATCATTAGTAGAGGCCGCTATCGAGGCGGGTGGGATTAGGGGTTCAAATAAACGAGCTTCCTAGTACGTACCATCACCCCTTACTCAAGATCTCTGTGAACATTCTTGTTCATTGGCATCACGAGAGTCATTCTAGACATAGAATGCTAAGGATAACGAATTTCTTAGTGTTCATGTCACTACTTTGTGTTGCAGCCTTGGTTGTTTTCTAACTTGCCTGCCTTGCGTCCGAAGACGGTGGGCGATGCGCCTCGGGTTTACCCCGCTGTGAGGGGTTGGACGGTGGCTCGGAAAAAGTCTGCAAAGTCGACTTACTTGGACTGCAGGTGAACGTCATTCGGCTTGGCGACGTGAGTTTCTATTCCTTATCATTTCCGTTTTGCGGGAATTGGTAGAAATAGGGTGACTAGGTAGCTAGAAAGCCCCAATTAGTTGAATAGTTTTTTTGTGAACCCAGTTCGTTGTGAGGCCCTCGGAGCACTACATAGGGGTGTCTGCCTTTGTTGGAGAGTGCTTACGACCTCCTAGTTGTCGTCGCCTATACCTGGAGACGGCGATCGACCTGGTCTGGTATCTTGGTGAGCATGTGGCTCGCCTGTTCTTCAGCAAGAACTTCATGGTGCCTGTCCACCCGCCTCGGGTGTTGTTTTAGGAGGTGATGTCTGACGAGGCTTTGGAGAACCTTCACGGTCGTGGAGGTGAGGAGTTGTTGTTGTCGGGGGTGTGTTACGAGACTTTCCGCTTGTCGAGGCTTGCTTGGTACCCAGTTGACGTACGTCTGCATCACCTCGTGCTTGTTGCTTTTGTTTTTGGTAAAGGGAGTTGGCATTCTTTTTGATATGGTTTCCTGTGTTAGGTGTTAAACACCTCACGAGGACCCAGTCCCTAGCTTTCATGGCACAGACCACTTACATGGGGCCGAGTGGTGAAGGGTTGGAGTTGCGTCTGCCAGAGCCTGCGGCTCCTGAGGTGACCGATGTCGGCATTGAGTGGAGGCTGACAGTTTTGAGGGTGAGTTGCTAGCTTGAACTCTTTTGTCCTGGTTTTGTTTTCGAATTGTGTTGTATTTTTTTTTGAGGGTTTTGTTTTGTTGTGTAGGTGTCGACTAGTAGTCATCGGGATCTGTGGTAGATGGCTAACCGCTGGAGGGCGCTTGCTAGTGACCTCGCCGGGAGGGAGGCTCGGCTCGTCCAAGTACCTTTTGTTGGTTGTTCTTTTTCTTTTGCTTTTCTTTCATGGTTCATGAGCTTGACGATCCATGTTTTGTTCTGTAGAGCACTGCGGATCCGGCGGAGATGGCTTAGGTCCGTGATGATTTGGATGAGGCGAGGGCGACAATCCAGGCACAGGAGTTTGGACTCACCACTTGAGACCAAGACTTGAGGCGTCGCGAGGAGGAGCTACGGAGTCGGGATACTGAGATCGCTTCTCTTAGAGCTGAGTTGGCTGCGGTGGAGGCTTCTTGCGGTTCTCCAGAGCCGGGGATTGTGATGGAGCGAGAGACACTGAAGAGTTCTCCTGAGAGTGCTGCTGACTGTGAGATCGTGTTTGCGCTAACTGCGACTCTTGGCGAGGACGCGGTTGGCCCATTGTCAGACGATGAGTAGTCTGTAGCTGATTTTCAGACTTTGGTCTGTATTTTGTGTATGGATGTATTTTGCATAAGGCGGTTTTGTAAATATGGCCTTTCGTGTGTTATTGGTTTGTAGTTTTTGTGTCTGGCTTTTTTTTTTGTGTTTCAGAGAAATGCGGTCGGCGGACGGCTTCTCGTTTGCCTTGGTCATTTGTACCTGCAATGTTAGTGTAGAAAACAAACAACGAGTAGCACATACGCATTCAGTACATGCATGTAAACACGTAAAAATATGCCAAAAATGTCGTTGAAATAACCGCGATTACTCGAAATTAAAATTTTGAAATTGCTTATTTGAAATTGGATTTTTTAAAAGGGAATTCCGCGAAATTGGATTTTTCAAAAGGGAGTTTGGATTGACGCTTGGCAAATCTACAATATTTCAACCCAGTTTTATATATAGATATAAGATACAATTAAAGGAGATATTACACTAAGTTGAAACTACCATTGTCAATTTTGAAACACCCGCTATTTTATAATCCGTATTTTATTTCTGATTACGATTTAATTCGTATGACTCCAAAATTAATTCCAATCGATGTCTTTAGCTAGCATTTTTAACTCCTAAAATTGTTATTTATAGTAAAAATTTATTTTTTTTATCGAATTTAATTTTTTTTCGATTAATGCGGTTGTTTAAATTACTTTTTTTTAATCCGATTTATTACATGGGCCGAATTTTTATAAACAAATGCTTATGATTAAATTTTGAAGTTAAATTTTGGCTCCAAATATGGTTTAAACCGTGTAATATTGGGATTTTTAACAAAAATATCAAATTGGCATATTCCTTTAATATTTATTCCATTTGAATCTTTCCTTATTTTCCTTAATTCTTTTTTATCATATTTCCTTTGTTATGGGAAGTCTTAGCCGTGTGTTTGTCGAATGATTTAACAGAATTTTATTTGAGATTGTAGTAACTATTAACAATATTCCTTGCATTATTAACAAATCACAAGATCAATCAAGATAATCAATTAGCCCTTGAATCAAGCAAAGTATAGTTGGATTCCCATTGTAAAAATAGCAAGATAATATTATGTATATTCTCATATGTAATCCTAGACTAGTATATATACCCTGTAATTATCATTCAATAAAATCATCCATTACAATATTAAAACCCTTGTCTTACGAAGTATCGTCATTTAAAACAAACGCACCGCTCGAATTAATTTACTCCGACCTCTGGACAAGCCCAATTTATTCTCGAGAAAAATACAAATAGTACGTTGTATTTGTTGACCACTTTAGTAAATACATATGGTTTTTTCCACTTAAAAATAAATCCGACACAACCCAAGTTTTCGTTCGTTTCAAGGCATTAGTGGAAAAATTCTTTCAAAAACCAATCCGTAAATTCTTCTCCGATAATGGAGGCGAATTTCTTAAATGTAAATCCAATATTACTTAACAACGGCATAAGTCATTTCACCTCTCCGCCTCATACCCCGGAACACAACGGATATGCCGAAAGACGACACCGTCATATCGTTGAAACGGGCTTGGAATTACTCTCTCATGCCCGTCTACCCACCACCTTTTGGCCCTTCGCTTTTAGCACCGCAACGTATCTCATAAACCGTCTTCCAACTAAAACGCTCCAAGGCCATACACCATACTCCAAAATGCATAATTTAGAACCGGACTATACCAAGCTACACAACTTCGGGTGTCTTTGCTATCCATGGTTACGACCATACGTAAAACACAAGCTTGAATATCGTTCTACCCCTTGTATCTTTGTTGGATATTCATCCACACAAAGTGTTTTTTACTGTCTTGACCCCAAAATCAATCGTTTATATACCTCACGCCATGTCAAATTCATCGAAGATGAATTCCCATATCCTCGTCTTCTCACCTCAACACCTCCCCCGTCTACTAACACAAATCCGGACGATTGGTGTTCTCTCGTTCTCCCCGTACTCTCAACCACCACTCCTCCCACCGAGACACCTCCTTCCCCACGCATTTCCACAATCCGCCATCCCATTACACAAGTCTACACCCGAAGACAACAACCTACTAACGAATCCTCCATCTCGCAGCCTCACTCCTCGCCTGAGGCTCCTAACACCACTCCCACGCCCAACCCTTCCTCTGTTCAAAGTCCTTCCTCTACTACCACGCCTAATGATCCTCCTCCCACTAAACAAACTCGCCAACCACCACCACCTCCTCCAAGTCGCAATGTTGTAACTCGTCTTGACAACAACATACGAAAACCCAATCCAAGATATGCCAACCTAGCACTTGCTTCCGCTACTAGTCACTACCTACCAACTACTGTTAAACAAGCATTAGTTTCGCCTCAATGGCGTAATGCTATGCTCGATGAATTTCAAGCTCTCGAAAGAAATAAAACTTGGTCATTGGTACCTAAAAACCCATCTCAAAATATAATTGGATCTATGCAAGTGGGTCTATCGGATCAAATACAATCCTGATGGCTCACTCAAAGAACACAAATCTCGCCTAGTTGCAAAAGGCTTTCACCAACGACCAGGAATAGATTACACCGAAACCTTCAGCCCGGTTGTAAAACCAACAATAGTTCGCATAATACTCTCTCTGGCCGTCACCCGTAATTGGTCATTACGACAACTAGATATTAACAACGCCTTCTTTCAAGGCACTTTAAATGACGATGTCTATATGGCCCAACCACAAGGTTTTGTTTATGCCTCTAAACCAGACTATGTATGCAAACTAAATAAAGCCATATACGGCCTCAAACAAACTCCGCGAGCTTGGTACACCGAGCTCAAAACATATTTTGTCACCTTTGGTTTTCATCAGTCAATTTCCGACTCTTCCCTATTTATTCTTCAAACCAAAATCACATGTATTTATATGCTTGTATACGTAGACGATATTATTATTACGGTCCAAACCAACATCATTTACACCAATTTGTCACTACATTATCCCAACATTTCTCGTTAAAAGACCTTGGACCGCTCTCCTATTTTCTAGGCATTGACGTCACACCCAATGCACTCCGAATTCACTTAAACTAAACCAAATATATACATGATCTACTCGACAAATACAAAATGTCTAATGCTAAACCAAATACTAAGCCTATAGCCACTGATGCACATCTCATCAGGGAAGACAATAAACCAATACAGGACCACTCGGACTATAGAGCAATCGTAGGGAGCCTACAATACCTCTCCCTCACTCGACCCGATATAGCCTTCACTGTAAACCGTCTAGCACAATTTCTCCACCATCCCACTTCTAACCACCGGTTGGCCTTAAAACGACTCCTTCGCTACCTTCAAGGCACCCAAACCCACGACATTCAACTTTATAAAAAAACTCCACTTTGTCTTCATGCATTTTGCGATGCTGACTTCACTGGAGACAAAGATAATTACTTATCAACGATCGGCTACATCATTTACCTCGGTCGAAACCTTATCTCATGGTCCTCTAAAAAGCAACGCGGCTTGGCTCTCTCTACTACAGAGGCTGAATTTCGCGTTGTCGCAGCCGTCACCACCGAAACCCTTTGGCTACGGAACCTCCTCACTGAGCTCAACATAACGATCACAAAACCTCCAGCACTTTATTGTGACAATATGTCAGCCACAATGTATGCTAAGAACCCCGTTTTTCACTCTCGCATGAAGCACATGGCACTCTCCTTCCATTTTATTCGCGAACAACTACAACTAGGCCACATCCGTATCCAACATGTTGCAAGCAACGATCAACTGGCAGACGCTCTCACAAAACCGCTCCCAAAGCAACGATTCCATGAACTCTGAAACAAGATTGGCCTCCTTCCTTCGACGTCCATCTTGCGGGGGCGTATTAACAATATTCCTTCCATTATTAACAAATCACAAGATCAATCAAGATAATCAATTAGCCCTTGAATCAAGCAAAGTATAGTTGCATTCCCATTGTAAAAATAGCAAGATTATATTATGTATATTCTCATATGTAATCCTAAACGAGTATATATACCCTGTAATTATCATTCAATACAATCATCCATTAAAATATCAAAACCCTTTTTCTTATAGTAACTCTTGTAAGCATAGAACAATTTTTCATAGGGAGTACTATATAGTGCTCCCTTATTTCAAAGAATTCTATACATTTATTTAATAGATGTTTGTTTAATAGAACTGGGGTATGTTTTGATTAAACGTATAAACGTCATTTGAAATTAGAGGAGTGAGTAAGTAGTAAGCTTATGACGACATATTATAGTATCATTGTATAGAAACTTGCTATAGGATCTTAAAATACAGCCTATTTTCTGACGCGCTAATCCCGTCACAATTTTCATTCCACTCACAAAAAGGAGAGGACAAAGTGGAAGACTTCCCATGCGCTTCCCACTCAACGGGGCGTTTTGGAGAAAACGTATCCGTCGCGAGCTCGCGACGGATATCGCCGTCACAAATGAGAATTTGTGCTTAAAATATGTGAGCCAGTTGATCACTTGATTGATCGACCTATCTCGGCACAATTAGAGGGTAAAAATGGTAGGTGATCAAGACTGAAGAAGAAAGACATACATAATGGACAAAACGGTGTACCCTGGTGAGACCCAGAGAGGTACCGATGGTCGGGTTGCAACCCAAATGAAAAACCCGGGTCACTTTCGGGATAATAAATGTCCTTGTAATTGATTGAACAACCACAAACAAGATGACATATTCAGATAACCAAGTCAGGAAGAGGCTAAACCAAATGCGAATAGTCCTGTAACCTGATATTCTCATTATCTTGGGGCCAACCATTTTTGTACTGACAAAGATGTTGCTTCGGTGACAGGCTACGTTATTTCGACATTTCGATTTCAATTTAGCCCCAAAACTCGACTTTACTTGACATTATGTCGCATCAGATAGTTACATTGGAGACGGAGTAAACATCGGTGTGACAGGTATGTACGTGCCTATATAATTCAAGCCAGTAGCTAGCTTAGAATTTGTGATATATAAATTGCCAATGATAAGCGTTCAAGCAGAAGATAATTCAAATGTTAAAAATCATTAATTCATCACCACAGAAAGTTGTCTATACTATGTCATTACATATAACAGCATTGTGCTTGCGCCCGAGTCTCACTTGCCGGATAATAATACAAGTACTACATTTGTCTTAGTCATTTGGTTATCTTTGATTAAAATACCTTTCACAAAAGATAAAAATAAAAAGTAAACAAATGATTGGGACGAAGGGAGTAGTTCAACACCGAGTCCTTGAGTATCATCAACAAATTAAGCTACATAATTTGAAGACCTCTCCCAAATTACACCGTAAATCTTTTTTTGGGTGACTTGCATCACTTTGCCTAAATCATAAGTTCGATTATAGTCAGATGGACTATACACCATATCATTAGTTAAGAGATGGTACTTATGATTCGGGTTCAAAATTCATCGACATCAGCATAGTCCTTGCTCCCTTTGATAAGAATTTGAAAGATAGTTTGATATGCAAGGTTAGGACAGTCTTTGTTTTCGTTCAAGCAAAAAAAAAAAAAAAAACAGTAAAAGAGTTCTATTATTGCTAGCCATTGACTAGCTAAACCAACAGTGGGAACTAGATGGCTATAGATATACACTGGTTTTTAAATGGCAAAATACTAAGGCGTTATTAGATGATATTGAGAGTTTTGGTATCAGCCTCTCATATTCCCTTATATAAGGGCGGATTTGGGGGAAGGAATTGGAGGGCACGTGCCTAACCCAAACCCCAGAAATAAGCTGTTACTGGAGCTTGATATTAGTATGAACCTTTGAAATGCTAAATGGTTACAGGCTTACAGCTCCATTAGGCACTATCTAAACAAGGACACCGGTGTTTGAATTCGACTCGCGAGAGTATTAATTTTAGCTTTTCTTTTTTCTCCGGTTTTGGGCCTGAACTTACCCTTTGTGTACTATTATGCCTACGATTTTTGGGTCGTGTTAAATGTCGTCGGCACATTTATTAAAGGGACTTGTTAAATACTGCACACAATTGTACTAAATCCCGCACATTTTTTCGTCTTATTCCGACTTTACCCATCTCATTTCTTACCCTAATTCCTCACTCTCAGGGAAGAAATCAAAAACTCAAAGAAAACCTCCAACAACCAACAACCCCTCTCCCACCCCTACCACCGCCGACCACCCCTCACCGCCCTATTCCCGCGCCGATCTCCACTCCCCGCTCCCATACCCGTACCGACCACTCTCTCCGTACCATGTTTGTTGCCTTGACTCAGCCACCATCGTCATTCAATCCACCTTCAATGTCGATGAAGGTATTGGATCGACGACGAGGCTAGGATGGAGTTGACGACGAGAGGGGCAGAAGGTTGGCGTCGAGGGTAGGCGGCACGTGCTGGTGGGAGGTGATTGGGACTCTGGGAAGAGCTGTTAGGGTTAGGAATTGTGTGTTTTTCTTTTCTTTATTTCTTTTTTTTTTAAATAAAGGGTAGTGGTGGAAAAAACTAGTAAAATGTGTTGGATTTAGTAAAATGGCGTGTTGCATTTAATTAGAAATTACGTTATTAAATATTTTCAACAATTAAACACCTATAACAACCCGACCTGCCACGTCGTAACACAACCTCAATAAGATGAGATGTGCACCTTTGGGCCTATTATTTGTTCTCACTTAACCCAAAAAGCACAAGGTTTTGTTACTAAGTGGTGGCTAAAATCCTTTATAAACATATCATAAGCTTCTAACTTTCCCGATGTGGGACAAATCTCATCTCAAACTCTTGGGGTGTTACAAACTCCCTCACTCAAAGAACACAACGTCCTCGTTGTGCCTCAAATCTGACCGCAGCGAAGCCCGAAATTGTCCCCCGCTAGGTGGGTGCCCCGAGTACTCTTGACCACAGGTTCGCCACACGGTCGCAGGGTTGCTCTGATAACACTTATAACAACCCGACTCGCCACCGTCGTAACACAACCCCAATAAGATGGGATGTATACCGTTGGGCCCATTATTTATCTTCACTTAAGCCCCAAAAGCACATGTCTTTGTTACTAAGTGGTGGGTGGAATCTTTTATAAACATATCATAAGCTCCTTACTTTCCCGATGTGGGACAAATCTCCTCTCAAACTCTTGGGGTGTTACAACGCCACTTTTCAACAATGCCTCCCACAACTTCCCCTATTTCACTCTCTCTAAAATCTTTCTAAAAAAAGACGATTTTCTACAAAAAAAAGACGATTTTTCCAAAAAAAATCGTAATTTAGGTTATGTAATTTTCGATTAAATGGTTTTTAATCATGTCGACTAATGACGGTAACAACGATCAAGCTAGTAACGATGTTCAAGAGATATGTTTACGTTTTAATTACTTTTCAATTTTATGATTAGAGTAGAACGGATTAGCGATTAATGATCCCCGCGCCCAAAACTAATCTAAGATGGAAAATAATTTTTTTTAAAAAAATAAAATAAAACAAAAAGAGTATGTTGAAATTTTATTTTATTTTTTGGACGAAATTTTTTTCGTCTGGAGCTTGGTCTGGACAAAGAAAATTTTTGGACATAGGTATGGACGAAAATTTCTTCGTCTGACCATAGGATTGGACAAAAAAAAATTTCGAGTGGTTGCTTTTTTTGACTTTTTTTAAAAAAAAAAAAAGTTCCGACTTAGATTAGTTTTGAGCGCGAGGATCGATAATCGCTAATCCGTTCTAACAATAACAATTCTATTCTAAACAACCTATATTTACTAACTAATTACAGAATTCTAAAAAAATAAACTAGCTTAGATTACTTGCGTCGTCGATTCCTTGAATTTGGTGACATGATTGAAGCGGTAGTGACGGAAATGTCGTACTTGAAAAAAGATGTTAATATATGCCGGGCTTAGAGTGAGGGGTAGATTGGGAAAGTCATTACAAATTGTCGACGATAATTAGTAATTTGTCGACGACGTTTAGCAGGTTGCTTTTCTTATCCAGCAACGACCATCCTATAGCATATGACTGACCCAATAAGAGAATAGCCCCGAACTAATCACTAAATTGTATTTTTTTTTAATAACTCGATATCTTATGAGTAATACAGACACATTATTTTAACAACTCGATATCTGAGTAAATACAGACACATTTAAATAAGTAACTTATCAATATAAAACATTAGGTTGTCAAAATAAAATAATTTTTACTAATTTATCAATTAATTTTATTAGGTTTTTATAATTGGACTTGTCTTACACATAAAATAGTCTTATATAACAATTTGTGTTTATTATCTATGAGTTAAAAATATGTCTACATATATACATATGAATTACATATACTACGGACTACAGAGTAGTAAAGTAGTGAACCCAAAACCTTGCAGTTCATATGTATATATGTAAACAATTGGGATACATAATGTTTAACTATTTTAGACCCCGTGTAATAATTAAATGGACGGTATGTATAGTTTCTTTTTTTATAAATAAATTACTTATATAATAGTGATATTTCATTAATTGTCCATAGTTCTCGTTATTGTATTTTGCTTTGTCGACAATTAATCAAGAGAATTGTATTTTACTTTGTTGACAATTAATCAAGAGAATTGGGTAATGTGCTAAAATGTCTTTTAAACAAAATACTTTTTATCCACAAAGCTAATGTTTTCAATTATTTAATTCTCTCAACTTAATTTTCTTTTGTCACAAAAGTAATAATAGTGATTTACAGTTTTGTTTTATATGTAGTATGTATCAAATCGTTCTCAAATAATAGTATCAATAAAAGATTTAACAATTTATAGTTTTATATAAATTTTATTTATATTGTAATTAAGAGATTATAGTTTAGAGTTTGGTGAAAATAATATAATTTGCTAAAAAGATTAATTTTAATTAAAATATAATAATTTAATGAAATAAACATGTAATTATTAGTTTCCTTTTTTAGTGAATGCACATAATTCTACTTACCTTCTTTATTTAAAAAGATGCTTTTTGGAGGAAAAAATGTGAGAATTCCTATTCTTTTAGCATATATGGGATGCACATAATTCTACTTACCTTCCTTATTTAAAAAGATGCTTTTTGGAGGGGAAAATGTGAGAATTTCTATTTTTTTAGTATATAGGGGATGCTCATTTCGTATTATTGTCGGGAAATGCAATATAACATCAAATTGACTAATTGTCCAATTGGTAACAAATGTACCCCATATTTTATAGGTGGTGGTGGTGGTGGTGGTGGTGGTTTCAAATTTCATACGAGTTTCCAACTCCTATATAATGAGGGAATTTAACTACCTGCCTCCTCATGGTCATTGGAAACTCCTACGAAACCAACTTCAACATGACAACCAAACGTATTATTGCAATTTAGGTGAATTTTATTGTAGGAATTAAAATCATGTGTAATGCGTTTTAAAAATTAACACACGAGTTTAATTTCTGTATGAACCAAACGAGGTCTAGGTGCATTTAATATGTGTAGTGTGTTGGAAAAAAAACATCCATTACCATAGATTGTTTTACTAAAAAAAATTCACAACCCACCCTCGAATAAAATCATGCGTCCCCCTCTGTATGAGAGGGCAATACCGAAACAGAATATCAACGAATGTGTAGCGCTATCACAATCCTCTATATACTAAGAAAATCAAACTTCTCAAAAAATTTCCTCAAAAAGAAATCTGGTTAAATAAAGAAACAAGACATTTTTTTAAAAAATTATTATTTTTTATTTAAGATATAAACATTTAATCACTATAATATTTTTGAACTATATTATAAAAATTTAACTAAAATAAAACAAAACTGTTGTCAATCTAAAACTCTGAGTATGAAAAACCTATGATTGAGATTATTAGTTTCGCATAAAAAACTTAACTTGCACTTAATTCGTATTCAAAAAAATTATGAACTGATATTATTAATTGCACGATAAAAAAATTCATTAAAATTACTTAAGAAAATTATAAAATAAAATCATTAGTTTTATAGAAAAAAATATTCATTAAAATACACATTTTATGACTTTATTTAATTCTTTTAATTAGTTTTTCCTTTCAATTTTTTATCCTCATGTTAAAATATGAAAAATTAATGATTTGTCAAAATATATAAATAATACACTATAGTTTCCTTGTAAGTGTTCTCTTGATATAGTAGCATCTAGGGCAGAGCAAAAAATCCGATTATCCAAACTGATCCGATATCCGATCCGTATCTGATCCGAATGTTTGGATATCCGATCCGAAAGTTAAGTTTGGTTTGGATATCTGATCCGAAATCTTTGGTTTTGGTTTGGATATGGATATTAGAATTAAAACATTTGGATATCCGATCCGATCCGAAACTATAGTTTTCTAGTATAATTTCGAGAAAATAAAATTTTATTTGATACAACAACTTAATTAATGTTTAAAATATTAGAGAAATATCTAGGTGGTACTTAAATTTTATGTCGAGAACATTGGAATAAGAATACTAAAGAAAATTATAATGTAAGACTATGAATATAATCGTGTTTCAAACTTAATTTTAAAGTATATTCAAAAGTATGGATATCCGATGGATATCCGCATCCGATCCGATTATTTTGGATACCCGAACATTGGATATCCGAAACATTTGGTTTGGATATTGGATATCTAATTTCAGGATTTTTAATATGGATATCCGATCCGAACTAGCACTTTGGATCAAATACCCGATCCGTACTCTACCCTAGTAGCATCATCTAATCATCTATACCCTGAAAATAGAACACTCCAATAGAGAGTTCTTTTGGATAAATTGGACATGTACTGCGGCCCAAAATTTGGCTAGCCCAATCAAATGTCGTGAAGCCCAATTTTCTAACACTCCTACAATTGCAAATATCACCAAATAAATGTACAGGATCAAAGTCAAATTTTGCCTGCCAAGTCCTGAAGTCCACGGGCTTTCTAATCTGCCTTGCGATTTCAAATCCAAAATTGCCGAATATGGTCGACAAATTAGTTCAAATCGTCGACAATTTTAATGAATTACCTAAATTACCCTTCCCATCCTAATATTTCAGTTAAACTATCGACAAACAACCTAATCGACAAATTGAAACTATCAACTAATACTCCATCCGATTCACACCAAAGGTAACACTTACCTAAAACGGACGATCCACACCAAACGTAAACATTCCTTATTTGGCCCACAATATTACCAAATTGTCCTTATTCTCATTTCATATTTACACAAATTGTCATTACATACCTCCACATACCATCGCACAATTAAACCGACAATTACATGACCCACTTATTTTTTCCCTCTTTACCCTTACTTTTTCCACTTTTTCTTAAATAATCCATTTTTTCCTATATTACCTTTGGTGTGGATCGGAGGGAGTAATGAATAATTAACGACCTAATCAAAATGATGAATTAATTACAAATAGAAACCGTTGAACTAATCAATGTAAAATGAATCGAATTCAAAATAAAAATGATGTATTATTAACCGAAACAACATTAAACTAATCGACGTAAAACAAATCAATACCTTTAAAATCAAAACGACGAATTACTAATTGAAACACCGTTGACTTAATCGATGTAAACCAAAATCGATGTTACGAATCAATTTTAAAAAATGGGAGGGGTGGTGCCACCGCGTCCGGACCCAAGCAAGGAGATGGAACCACCACGCCCCCCACTTGGAAACAAACATGGAACCACCATATCCAGACCCAGGAACGAACCAAAACTAGTTTTAAACCCGTGCAAAAAATGCACGGGTCGTAATAATAAACGCAATTATTGCATACAAGAGCATATACAGAATCGTATAAGTGAGCGTGATTAAAAATGTTCAATATTGTGACAAATATGATAGTTGATATACTAATAATTTAAAACATATATTTCAAAATATAATACACATTAAATTGTTATGTCGTGATGTCATGAAATTTTAGTAGATTTATATATTAGACGAAATAATAAGCATATATGAATTAGATAAATCTCATAATATAAATTGGTTTACATTATCAATTTTTCCTGAACGGGCCGATCTGACAGAGGTTTCATAATCCGTAAAAACAATGAAACACTCGCCCCGTAACATAATACAATTTAAAACCATACCCATTTTATCCCATATATATGAATCCCACAGCAAACTCTATCTCTATCACTCTCCATATTATTATTAGATATACACTTAGGGGGCGTTTGGTTCGCATAAAGGTATCGGTATGGAATCAGGAATCAAACCAGGGTGGTATGGGTTTGGAACTCCATTCTTGATACCTTGTGTTTGGTTCAACTCCGGAATGAGGAATGAACTTTTTTTTTTGTACGTCTATTATTATTCATTGTACCATTTACTTATGTATTAATTTTCTCCTACAAAATTTCATATATTAATTAGTTAAAAACTTGAATATAGTTTTTTATACATATTTTAATCTTTTTTTGATATTTTAATACTTCTATTCTTAAATATTATTAAAAATGTTCAAGAAAAATCATCATTTGTATTTTTCACGGAAAAAAAAAGAATTCGAGAAAAAAATAATTATATGGATATATTTAGTTTTGTGAGGAAAAAATAACTTTTTTTAATGCTAATTTTTTCCCCAACACTTCTTTGATATGATACCCAAGGTATCATTCTCATACCCACATCCGCCCTTGGGTATGAGAAACCCATACCTCATGGGTTTGAGGTATGGGTATCAAGTCACAAAAAATGTGAACCAAACACAAGGTATAGGTTTAGCTCATTCCAAACTCATACCTTATACCTACAATGCTTGAACCAAACACCCCCTTACTCCTCTCGTAATTTATAACGATTTTATCGTCATAAATAAACGGTGTTTTATTTACAAAAATAAAAATAAATAAATGACTAAAATGGGTAAAAATGGAATTTTTAGTTGTTGAAAATGAAAATGTGTCAACGTAGACTTGACTTTTAAAGTCGCTAATTAACTCGGTCAACGATTTATTAGATCTAGAAATCTTATTAATCCTTAACATATATTATGGGCCAAAAAACTTAAATAAAAATAGCAACCCAAGACAAAATTAAACAATACAAACTCAATATCTACTCCGTATTTCCGAGCCACCCCCAACCCCCAAAACAAACCCTAAGTACATACGTATATCGTCTACCTTGTTTGCATCCCACTCTCGTTCATTCCCCTCTCTTAAAAAACTCCAAATTAAACCCACGTATTTAGTGTCACTCATACCCTCACCCATCTTCTTCAAATATGGGTTTTCATCATCTACCTTCATCCAATCGTCCTCCCATTTTTTTTATTAAACCCAATTTATTGTATATTTAAGAGGTTTTCGGTCAATAATGAAGATATTGGGTTAAATATTGTAAAAAGATTCTTGTAAGTAATAACTTCAAATGTTTTTAAAATCAATTTTCAAAGCAATAATTCATTTGCATGTCATTTAAAATTGTTAGATTTGCAGATAATTATGATCGTAATATTGTTATTTTCTTAAATAAATATACTATTTTATAAAAAAAAAAAAAATTATCAATTATCGGGACGACTTTTTCAATTTATATATATGATTACTTTATGATTTTACGATATCGTATTTATTTGACTCTTTATATCATTTTTTCGATTGTTATACATTTATGATTAATTTCTTTTTGTCCAACTATTTGTTTCGATTTTTTTTATTATGTTCAAATTGTAATTAAAGCCCAAATTTTTTAATTTTTTTAATTTCTGGATTTGTAGTGAATTTCATAGATCTAAAAATCTTATTTTTTTAAATTATGTTCGTATTGTAATTTAGTATTATTATTTAATATTTAATATATATATATATAATGATACTTGCAAAATATTATATATATAAATCCGAGAAATACTAAGTTTTGAGAATTGAAGTATATATGATTTCAATTTTTATGAAAGGTGTGTTTCTTGATATTTTAAGCTAATTTTGTTATAGTTTATAATTTTTTTTTATTTTGTAATTTTTTTGGTTTGAGGTAATATATTCGTAGTATTTAATTTTTTAATTTAATCTTGTATTTAATAGCTCATAATTTAATTTTCATGGAAATGTAATTTTGAGATTTTAATCTAATTTTGTTGGAGTTTAAAAGAAAGGAGGAGGAAAATTGCTTATAATAATCAGTGAAATAATGTAATGAATATAAGGTAGGAGAGAGGGTAATTAATTCACTCAATGATCATGGGGGACCCTACATCACCAAAAAAAATTCTCAATCCCTTAATTTGAGCAGCCAATCAAAAGTCAAGAAAAAACTTGGCTTTTATACTAAGTAGATTTGCGTAAGTAACTTTATAATGTATATTTTTAAGCAACATTATATGAATCGAATTCATCATAATTACCTTATTGTAAACCGTCTCTAGTATCTAGGATTTGCTTAAGTGATAATAAACCAACGTGGACTTATAATTTACGACAAAAGAATCAGTTCCGTTAGCCTTCAAATATTTATGTGACAATGATTCATTTAATTCATTTAGTCTTCAAGTATTTATGTGATTGGGGTCTGCAAGAACTTTTTAATGGAAGATTATAAGCTAAGCTTTTTCAAATTTTCGTCCCATTCATTTAATTCTTTACGTGTGATCAAAATCCTCTTTATTCTTTACGTGTGATCAAAATCCTCTTTATTAAAAGAACAACCACAGAGCTGATGTGTCAGCCTGTGATTAAAAGTACTTTTTTTTAAAAAAAAAAAAAAATGGCCCACCACGTTCACTGATATCTTTTTTTTACCAAGAATTTGTGATCGTTTATATACACACTACACAATTAATCCGACAAATTACTTCACCACTCATAACAACTACACCATTTAACTACAACATAGTTTACATTTTACAATGAAGCTTGATTGTCTATGAACAAATGATAATCCATTTCAATTGGGCATAATTTACTACTATCTTTGAATGATAATTATATTTAAATCCATATTATAAAGAAGGAATCTCTCATAGATCGAAAAGTGATGGAGATCAAATTATTACTGAATTTTTTTTCCACCTATACCAGAAGATAAACTAAGTGTGAAAAAAAATATTTAAACCGAAATAATTTATAAGATAAAAAATCTACCAATAATTATAGTCAAAATGATGAATAAACATTTGGAAAAAAAATAGCTGAAATAAAATATAACGTAGAGGCCAGGTTTAAAAATCAAATTTTCTAAATCTACATAATTAATGACATAAAAGTAAATATGTGGTACATATTTCTGGGAAATTATTAAAATTATAGTTACAAAATTTCCTGACATTCAAAACAAAGCATTAGACCATTAATAATAAAAAAAATATATGCAAAAGTCGGTGGTCCATCATTAGTGATCAACATTATTTATGAGTATAATATTATACCATCAAATTTAATTGAGTTAAATCACATGATATCAAATATACAATGTTTTAACAATAATTCAAGTTTAGTAACAATATTACAGTAACATTGTTACAGTAACAATGTTACAGTAACATTTGTCGCAAATTTTACAAAAGCTAATTTAATCGTCAGAGTTCAGCCCCAATTTTCATGAAAACAAATCCGGTTATGAATTTCGCAATGTCATAACCCTAACTTTCGCAATAACACTAACTTTCGCACGATACTATGAACATCAGCAACATGCAAATTAAAACGAAAACCTAAATTAAACATAAAACGAAAAATCAATTACTCAGTTCTTTGGCGAAAAATCAATTACTCAGTTTTGAGCAAAATATAAACCCTAACTTTTTGTTGAAAACGAAAACCTAAATTAAACATAAATCAATAAACAATTTCTTCTTATCAATCAAGAAGAAGAAGAAGAAGAGGAAGAATACCAACAACAACATCAACAACAACATGATGAGATAACATCAATCAACAACAAATTTTTTAAAAAAAGAACGATTCGTACCTCTTCATTATGTAAAAACAGATGTAATAGAACCTTGATTAGATTTTTTGAAGATGTTCGCTTGATTTTAACGAAAATTTCGCTTGATTTCTGAAGTTGTTTTTTTTTTTTAAAGATATGCGGTTGAGGAAAAATCAATGACTGCAATTATTTGAGAGAGAGAGAGAGAGAGAGTGAGAGAGAGAGAGAAAGTCTCTAGAGAGAGAATATTAAAGATAATAATGAGACGTATGATAGCAGTGCTTAGTTTTTATAATTTTGCTAGATTGATTTTGAGCGACGTGGCTGAACAAGAGCCCTTAGATCTTTAGATCCAATGGTCCTCATTTGCGGTACGGACTCACCTAAGAAGCTGGACTCACCGGATGCTCACTCTATATATATATATATATATATATATATATATATATATATATAGAGTCAAGATCCGATGAGAACTCCTATATATTTGAGGATTGAGGATTTGTGAATACAATATCACAAGTTCTTCAATAAAATATCACGAAAAATCAGACCTTTGTCAAAAAAAATTTTATTTTTTTGAAAAAAAAAAAAATTTTTTGCACAGGTGTTTTTTGTGTGTGATATTTTATCGAATAACCTGTGATATTGTATTGAAGAACCTCTGATATTGTAACACAATCCTCAATCCTCAAAAATATAATGTATCCTCACATGATCCCATTCCTATATATATATATATATATATATATATATATATATATATATATATATATATATATATATATATATATATATATACAAAATGGGTTCATGGACTTGCCCCTTCTCTCTCTAAACCCCCCTTCTCTCTAAAAACCCTAAAACCTAACCCTTCTTGTTTCTGCCGCCTCCGCCTTCCACCTACTACTCCCCCTCTTTCTGTTACCCTTTCGCCGGAGTTGGGGTTGTCCCATGGCCCTTCTCCGGCGAACGATCAATCACATCTTTGCCTTTGATTTCACCTTCCAATTTTGACCTCACTTTCTCTTGTTGTCTGCCCCATGGCCCTTCTCCAGTGAACTTTCCTCGCCCAGTTTGATCTTCTGTTTTGTTCGGTCACCCATTCGACGGTCTTGCATCCAGACCAATGGGGTGTTTCCCCCACCCCCCCCCCCCCACGCCCGGGTAAGGCTCGTCTTCATCTGGTTTAATCGGGTTCTCGGTCAGTCCTTTAATGGGTATAGCCCATCTTTTCCGAGTCATGATGGTTTATGTAGTCTTGTTCTTTGGATCGCTATAGTGTTCCCCTTCCTATCGCCCCTTTCCCCACCTTTCTAATCTTTGGAATGGGCATAAACCATTTTTAGTGTCCTTGTGTTAAAGGTCGTGTTGATGTATGGATAGATATGTTGTTCCCCTTCCCCTCGACCCCTTCCCCCACTTTATAATATCCATTTATGGTGTTTTATGGTGCTTGTTTGGGTCTTTGTCGATTAGTCTGGTTGCATGTAAGGTTATGTCGTTCTGTGTTGTTCCTTGGGGTCTCGTTTGGGTTTCGATGGTAGCCGCGTTTCTTGGTGTTGACAATCGCTTTGTTGGCTTTGTTTGATTGGTGAGTCTGCTTTTGTCTGCTATTGGAAGTTGGTCAGAGTTGGCGAGGTTTTGTCCTGGTGGAGGTGTGATTGGGTAGTTCCGAGTTGGGGCTGTAGTGGTGTTGCTTTGGTTGGATGCGGGTGGTCTGCAACTTTCATCTATGCTGCTGATAACTTGTTTTTTCTTCGCTTTGTTGTTCCGAATAATAACCTTCTACATAAATAATGACGTGTCAAGACTTTATCCGGTATGGGTTGGATACATTATAGGATGGTTACCTATGGTGTCTATGGCCTGGTGTTTGGTTGAGGAGCAATTTGTGTATTGGTCCGTTTGCTAGCGCGGCTACTTGGGTTATTGGTCTTTGGTTTGTTAGGTTGGTTCTTCAAGATGTTGGAGACCTTTCTCCTTTATAGGGAAGTGTAACACTCTCATACACCAAGATGCCTTACTAAGGATCACCCCGATGTATGAAGGTGCTAGCATCTTAGTTCCCGAGGTAGTAGATCAAATAAACAATAGTAGAACATATATTAATTAGCTTTACACTTTACATCGTAGAACAGCGTGATTAAGATACAACATAAACAACTACAAAGACTACTAATCATGAGTGATGGCGACATCTACTTCGGTAGCGTGATGACTCGATTCCCTTCCAAGCCCCGCAAGCATCAAGACTAGCTGTATCTGCTAAACCAACTGCTCACCATCCCCGAATGGATCACCATAGTTTTGAAAACACAACACGGGGTCAGTTTACTGCATAAACAAAGTAAGACAAGTACGATAAAGATAAACAGCTGTTCATAATACACCACCAACTCCCAATCACGTCTCGTAACCGACTACACACTAAAGTGTATAGCCGTGCCAGTGGGGGACCGCAGCCTTGCCCACATAAGCCCCCGATCATCAACGAGCGATAACCCTGTTCATTAATGTGCACATCTCCACCTGTGGTGGGTTCCACAGAGGGCGAAACTAGGGCGTGAAGCTACTCCCGCAAGTGACTCCACTCAGCTGAGGACGCACCTCGCGAACATCAACAACCATCTCAACACCATCACAAAACTCTAATCCAACAACAACAAACAGTCACAATATCAATCGTACAAACAATTGCAACACATATCTTAAATCAATTAAAGAGTAAACCGAGTAGGGAAACCCTACCTTATCGCTAATTCGTATAAGTGCATCCAATAACTAGCCAGGCAGGACACCGAGGCGAATCCTACAAGTAGTAACCATATCCTATTACTAGACTTCCCCAAAAATCTACTGAAAGACAACAACGAAACAACGACTTACCTTGAGACGAGGACCGAAGTCGACAGCGATGACATCCCGACTGGAAGACTTCAAGCATGAACCATTCCCCCTTCTTGGGTTAGTGTCTAGGCTAGATGAGAGAGTGTAGAGAGGTGGGTAATAGGTAGGAGAGAGAGAGAGATTAGGGTTAGAAAGATAAAGGGACCGTCGAAAAATGAAATAAGGTTTACGATCTTACGTTTTATAATAATGCGTTAACAACCGCGATACTTGGTCGAGTATCGTCATACTCGGTCGAGTAAGCCATACTTGGTCGAGTGTTACCACTACTCGGTCGAGTAGTCCCTACTAGGTCAAGTAAACAGATACGTAGGTCCCTTATCCTTTCTCATATCCCTTGCTACGAATCTCCTGTGGTCAAACAGTCGGTCAAGGGGTCCTTAAACAGGGCGGGTATTACAGTAAGTCTATTTGGCTTGTTTTCGCCTTTCCATTTCTACGTCCTTGTGGCGTAAGTGCAACTTGTTCCCGTTACTTGTCAGAGTAATTGTCTCGATAGTCTTTGGAAGTCTCGTGCCATGTAGATGCCACACATGATGAAGCTCATGTCCAAGCTACCGTACTCCACCAACATGATGCAGTTACCCGACATGTCATCGTAAGTAGGTTATTAATAAGAAATTGTACTTTTTCTTTTAATAATGGTGTAATATGTATGTATGTCTCTGAGACGTGTGCTACTAGTATGTATATATATATATATATATATATATATATATATATACATATATATATATATACATATATATATAGATACATATATATATATATATAGATTTGGGATCCGGTGAGAACCACCTACATAGTGAGAACCATGAGAACTCCACCTTACGGATTTTTTTTCTAAAAAATAACGACATATTTGGATTCGGCATAGAATTTTATGCCTAGATAACATGTTTCTTGGTCCAAAAAGTATAAATTATTGACTGGAATCGAGACGAGAAACATTTTATTAATTTTCATGCATCTACTAGTCATTTTTCATGTATTTAACAATTTTCACGCACCTAGAACTCGTTTTCGTGCACCTAGAGCCTGATATTTTCATGCACCTAGTAATCATTTTCATGCACGTAACAATTTTCATGCACCTCGTATTCGTTTCAGTGCATCTATAGCCATTTTAGTATACCTAATTGTATTTTTGTACATTAAGTTTATATTTTGTTAAGAAAATCAAAATTTTTTGTTTAGCTATACCAAAAATGTGTTGGAATAAACTAAACTAAGGGTAAATGATCCATCAAAACTTTCGGAACAAGATTTGAGGATGATTTATTAAGGGTTCTCACGGTTCTCATTATATTAGTGGTTCTCACCGGATTCTGACCACACATATATATATATATATATATATATATATATATATATATATAGGCGGGATCTCGTGAGTTTGGTTCTTATGGTGAGTTTGTGCTCACAAAATTCAGCCATAGGATCAAGAGAAATCAACCGTTCAGATCAAAACTCAAAATATTAAACAAAAAAAGATCCTGACACACCGATCAACCCCAACTCATAAAATTCACTTTTGTCACATGCCCTTAATCTTCTCCCTTGTCGTCTTCCTCCTCCCTTCAACCACCGCACCTCTGGCCACCACGTCAGAGCCATTTTCATGCCGCCGCCACCAGACCCACTCGGCGTCTTGACTTTACCCAATTGCTTCTAATGCTTTTAATTGCTGGCTGAAATAGTGTTTGTTGTCAATGACGGGGCACCGGAACTCAGCTACGAATTGGAGGCTAGTGTTGGAGCTGCTCGGAACTCCGACGAGGCAAAAATGAGGAGCGGAGGAGTCGTGATGGTGGTATGTGGCAATGTTCGTGCTGCTGGTGGTGGTGGTGGATGCATTAAAGGCGAGGTAGAGGACGGAGTGGGAGGAGGAGCGTGGTGGACTGGTTTCGCACTCGATTCAGTTATGAGTTTGAATTGTTGTGGTGAAGCAGGGGTGGCTGTCCACTGTTGGCGATGAAAATACGAAAAGTTAATGGATAAATGTTGATGACCGTACTGTTGGTGGCTGCTAATGTAGTCAGTTTTGTGCGGGGATGTTGGAATTGGTGTCAAACGAGTGAGAGAGTGATGCTGTCGACGGAGCAGGGCTGCTGCTGGTGCTCGGAATTGACCTAATTATTGTCCAGGTGCGACTTCAATTTCGTTTTGAGCATGGTTATTGACCTGGAAAGGAGGATGCTTGAGCCATAGAGGTCGATTTTATTGTCTCAGCTTTTTGTTGTCTAGGTGGGACTTTTGCGTGTTATTTTGGTGAGTTGATCCTTGGTTTCATTTTCGTGTCTGACCTTTTCGTTTTGGGATTTTACGTAGGATATAATGAAGTGGGTTGAGAATAGCAAGTCACTAAGACAGTTATGACTTTGGCAAAGTCATTTGGGAAAATGAACAGTGGTGGGAATGCAAGTAGTAAGAATTTGACAAGAGGTCACTTGAAAAATGTTAAAAACAATTAAAATCTTGAAAGTAGCATAATGAGAAAATTAGAGAAATGTGAGGAAAAGACCACAATAACAGCACAATAACATGAGAAGATCTCTCCTGGATTCCTCTAAGGGAAAATTACATCGACTTTATTTCACGTAAAATATGTTGATTTTGAGGTTTAAGAATTATTGAAATGAATGAAAGGATCCATCCTCAATGTAAATAAAAAGGAAAGTAGCTTCAGTTTGTTAATTTGCTCCTTTTATTCGACTTTATTTCACGTAAAATATGACATAACAAAAGGAGTATGAACATCCTAAAAGCTAATGTAAAATGACAACGATTAAGCTAATCCGAGTTAAATGATATTTAACACTAAAATAAGGGAATAATAAAAAGATAATCTCGTAGAAAACAGAGTGACACCACAATAGCACTGCCATAACAGTATAGTAAAACTACAATAACATTGCAATAACAACACAATAACAACACAATAAATCCGGATAAAACTATAATAACACCACAATAACACTACAATAACACGGGAAAAAAAAGAGTAAAAAAAATCAAAAAGACACCGGAATAACATCACAATAACACCAGAATAACAATACCACCAGAATAACAGCACAATAACACGTGGTAAAAAAAATCAAAGTAGTAAAAAAGATCAAAGTGACACCGGAATAACATTACAATAACACCAGAATAAAAATCACACCAGAATAATAGCACAATAACACGTGGTAAAAAAACAAGAGAAAAAAAAAATCAAAGTAAAAAAAAAGCACAATAACAGCATAATAACAAGAGGTACAAAAAAGAGTAAAAAAAATTAAGGTAAAGAAAAATCACAGTAACACCAGAAAAATAAGTGGTAAAAAAAGATAAAGAAAAAAGGTAACATAATGAGAAAATTAGAGAAAAACATAAGAACTTAAAAATAATACTATAATAAGAGTCTGAGCACAAACTCACCATAAGAAACCAAACTCACAAGATCCCATATCTCTCTCTCTCTCTCTCTCTCTCTCTCTCAATATATATATATATATATATATATATATATATATATATATATATACGGTGTAAACGAACACTCGGTGAGAACGAACTATCAACCCACCCCATTATTAATAAACGATCTATCAACCCATTATTAGCATCACGACATTACCAGCCCATTATCAACTAACACACCCCCAAACCCAAATCTCATTTATCCCAATCTACCACTACCACCGGAATCCGGCGACCACCACTCATCGCCGTCACCGAAACCCAGCACAAGCCGCCATCGAGAAGAAGCTGGCGGAGAGACAATCACCGTCGTCGCGCTACTCCAAATCCCACCTTGCCTTTATTCCGCATACCAAATCGCCGACAATGACTAATTGGGAATGAGAGAGTCGCCGGCGGTAGAAGCAAATGTAGATTGGGAATGAGAAAGAACCGGTTGCTGGCGGTAGAAGCAAATAAAACCGATCTTGATCTAGAACATCGGAGATGCTCGATGGTGGTCGATGCGACAAAGGCTTGAGATCTGATATTGTTGTTTGTTGTCGACAACGGCTTAGAGGTGGTGGCCAGGTAGTCGTCGTTTGAGTTGTTGGTGATGGTTGTGCAAGTCCGTGACTTCTGTTTAATGTCGCTGGCGTCACGGGGTATGTTTAGATCGTATTGAGCGGACGAAGGTGAGAGAAATCATCAACGGTGGCTGCGTCGTCGGAGAATAAGGCGCACTCAGGTTCCACTTAGGTTGATAATAGAATATGAACGCTGATGTTTGATAGCTGTCGAAGTCTCCCTTCGTGTTTAATGCATGAGCGGTACAGCGGTAGGCATGTGAGTGACGAAGTGTATCTACATTGTTATGGTAAAAAGTGTATATATAATTATGGTAAAAAGTGTACCTACGATAGTCAGAAGTGTATCTGAGATTTGGTAAAAAAAAAAAAGTATCTACATTATCATTATTAAAAAGTGTATATAGAATTCTGGTAAAAAGTGTATCTACATTATCATTATTAAAAAGTGTATATAGAATTCTGCTAAAAAGTGTATCAGAGATTTGATAAAAAACAAAAAAAGTGTATCTACATTATTAAAAAGTGTATATAGAATTCTGGTAAAAAGTGTACCTACGATAGTTAAAAGTGTATCTGAGATTTGCTAAAAAAAAAAGTGTATCTACATTATTAAAAAGTGTATATAGAATTCTGGTAAAAAGTGTACCTACGATAGTCAAAAGTGTATCTGAGATTTGGTAAAAAAAAAAAATTGTACCTTGTATATATATATATATATATATATATATATATATATATATATATATATATATATATATATATATATATATATAATCAGGATCTCGTGCGAACTAAATTAAGGTGCGAACCGTACGAACTAATATAAACAATTCAATTACGTTATCTTAGGCTCAACTCACATATCCAATTCACTTTATACCAATCTTTTTTCCTTGTCCATTTTCTTTCCTTACCACGAAACAACTAGCCATCCACCATACACCTACGCTTCACCGGAGTTACCGCCGTCGCCATCAGAGCTCCGGCAACCTTCGTCGTTGGCTTCACGTTATCTTTATAGCGTTTGACAAAATTCGGTATCTCGTCTTTCCGATTTCCCTCTCACGTGAAGCCCTCACCTTCCACGACTCCCACCGGCATCGACACCGTCTCCCAGTTAGTCTCCGGTCAGCAAAGAATGTTTCTGGATCGGAATTTTTCGACTAGGTCATAGGTAGGATAATTTTTAAATTATTGTTCCTTTTTGTTGATTTAAGGGGTCGAATGGATTGGCCATAGTCGTTAGATCTGGGTCGTTTGTTGCTGTTTGTGTGCGTGGTAGCATCGGACTGGTGGGTTGTTGCTTCGTTGTGGTTAGTGTGCGTGATTTTGTGATGTATTATCGTAGTTCTTTGCATCGAAGAAATGGGGCTGGTGTTTGTTATGTGAAAAAATGGGGCACTGTTGGTGGTTGTTAGAGGCTATGGTCGGAGGAGTGAGTCTGCTTGTGATGGTTTGGCAACTGGCGGCGGCGTTGATGTGGTAATTGTGGGGGCAGTGGTGATTGTGGGGCGGTGGTGGGAGTGGTGGAGGTTGGCGGTGGTGGTTGGGTGGTCGTGGTTTATGGTTGAGGGTTGGATACACAAATTAGGAAGCTCGGATACACATGTTATTACTACGAGACATACAAACGATTTGTGTATCTCGTATTAATATCATGTGTATTCGGTAGTAATACTATGTGTATCCTAGGTAGCAATATGGGGGTATTTTGGTAGTTGGTACGATTCACACCATATGTGCAATTAATTTAGAAAAAAACAATCGTATAGTTGTTAACCTTGTCAAATTTCGATGTAAATGATAAGATATCATGTTGTGGCGACAGTGTTACTTTGACTTAGACAGGTGTTATTGTGGTGGTTGATGCACATGGATCTTAGAGGTAACCGTGGAAGGTGATGACACTCTCTATAATTTGATATTGCCAGTGAGAGTA
The DNA here is from genome assembly GCF_048544455.1 of Silene latifolia. Classification (NCBI taxonomy): domain Eukaryota; kingdom Viridiplantae; phylum Streptophyta; class Magnoliopsida; order Caryophyllales; family Caryophyllaceae; genus Silene; species Silene latifolia. The sequence continues at coordinate 61,223,967 of NC_133529.1, read as the reverse complement.
ACATTGGAGGTTGGCTTCGTGTTGTCTGATCACCGGCGTGTTTCTAGGTTGTTTGTAATCCAAATATTTTGCTGTAAACCAAATAGTTTGAATATTAATCATTTATGAAGTTGATATTTTGAACATTTGTGTTGCTCATGTACATAATTTGATTAATTTTCGGTAGTTTTGAAGGACATCGAAAGTGATACTCATGATTCATGAAGGAAGTTCAAAACCTGTCAACATGAAACTATCTTCCTGCTTTTCGTTACTCGTGAAAAAACAAATTGCAAAATGAAACCAAATAATTAACAATTACTCTGATAAAAACACACAAACTGAATTGATATCAAAACGAGCCATAAAGGAACTCAGAGGCTTCAGCAACAAGTCCCATAATTTATTGAACAAATGATACATCTGATTTGTTTCAGTTGGCCGTAGCCTGTACGCGGTGCGAACTTTTTGGAAACTTGCTTGATCTATGACACCAAAATCATTTGCTGCTGTTGCATCCGTATAAAACGGTCGTCTCATAACTCCACCAAGTTAGGTGACTGAAATTGGCCTTTGAAACAACTTACAACTGATATTATGGCAAGAAAATCAATTGTCAAACACTCTGACTCACATTTCCTGTATGCTTGGCCAAGAGTGCAACCAGAGTATCCCACCTGAAAATTCAACAAGAGATATTAGATATAACCACTACTCCAACATATAATCTAGGACCATGTTCTAGAGTCTAGACCGATAATCTATTACAATCACAAACCTCACCTACTTGGGACCTAGTAGAGACTTTTAGCTAGTTAGATACACTTCTCTAACTTGTTAGATACATATCTCTAATTATCTAGATACACTCGTTTAAGTTGCTAGATACATATTTCTAGCTAGCTAGAGACACTCCTTAAAATGAAAGAGTGATATATCAAAGTGAAATTAATAACTTTCATTTTATTTTCAATTTACTAATAAAGGAATATACGTGGTCGGTCCGCTTTGAGCTTAGATTTCGGTTACTTGTCGTTAGGAGCACCTAGACCAAAACAATATTTATAACTTCACAAACAACTCTACTACTAGTAAAGAGGCAAGTAAAGGTCGGATCCCAAGGGACGGGTATTGATGTAGGATTTTCGATTGCAAGTAGTGGTGTCTAGGGGTGTCACAATTTGGGTTGAGATAAGAAGATCACTAAACTAAATAACAATAAAAGTAAACAAGCAAGATGACTAAAATGAGATGTAAACAATTGATTAAAAGCACTAGGGTGTCATGGGTTCATAGGGGATTCATGGGAATTGATCATACAAACATATTCTCAAATTATAAGCAAACAATTATTGTTGTGATAGGATCGAGTTGGTTTATATCTTACAATCCTAGGAAGGTTTGGGTCCCGGAGCCGAATCGATTAGATTGTACAACACCTACAAGTCGACTTAATCCTCCCTACTCAACTATATGCATGGTCTAATGAGACTCGAGTTGGTTTATGTCTTACAAGTCTCATTGAAAAGGTAAGTGATGGGTAAAAAATGCAAGGATTCATAGGCTCGCATTTCATCAAACATAACATGTGCATAAGTTGAGATCACAACAAGCAAGCAAATAAATTATGTGAACATATTAAATTAAGCATGAATCATCCCCCATGTTGGTTTCCCCTAATTCCCCATTAACCCTAGTTAAGGAAACTACTCACTCATTATCAAGTTTAACATGTTAACAAGGTTGTCAATCATATTAACAAAGCAAAACATGATGAATAAATGAAGATGATTAACAATAATTAAAAAGGGATTAAAAGAATTATACCTAATGATGATTCCAAAATAATAATGCAAAGAATAATAGAAGTACTTGATGATTGATGGAAGGTTGTCAATCTCCCAATAAACCCAAATAATCTTCAATTACCCAAAATAAAAGATGAACAATAGAGAAATTAAGGAAATGAGATTTGTATTAATGCTTGATTAGAAGTTGATTACAAGATTAAAGAGAGATTAGAATAATATAAACTACACTAAAGATTGATAGGAAGAACATGATAATCTAATTAGACTAATGGAGTATTTATAGTGGGGATTAGGTGCACAAATTAGGGTTACTAAGGGCTTAAATGACGATTAAGTCCTTGAGGAATCGCTCCTCTCAAGAAAAGATGCGGGTCTCCTTTTAGCTAGTCTTTCAAAAATATGCGCATCTCGAATGAAGAAAGAAGGGGATGTGTTGCTCTGGAGGACAATCCGAGCGTCCAAAAGGTCGGGACGAGCGGATTGTGTAGCTTCTGGACGAGCGGCCTGGCAGCTTGGACGAGCGGCCTGGGGAGCTTCTGGACGGGCGTCCCGATAGGTGAGACGCTCGGATCTTGGCTCAGCTTGCCATTTCTTCTTTTCTTCTTTTCTTCTTCCAACAATCCTCCGGGATTTTGTCGGGGATGCGAGGATCTTCTTCATCATTGCCCATCTACTACATTACGTACAAAGGCCTTCTAGTCTTGTCTTCTTTTTGATGCTTGGTCATTAGATTCGATCAATTTAGCTCTATTTTGCCATGAAAATGCAAGGTTTGCACTCCTCTCCTACCACGGAAACAAAACCTCAAAGAATATGCAAAACAAAGGACTAAAGATAGTAAATGACCCAAATATGCACTAAAAAGCATAGGAACGAGGCTAATTCGGGGACTAAATATGCTCAAATATTGATCACATCAAATATCCCCAAACCGAACCTTTGCTCGTCCCGAGTAAAGAGGTGACAAAACTAGGACCCTTATTTAAACTATCCTACTAATATAGCTGATATGAGACAATTAGCGGGTCTCACTCCGCCCCTTAAACTCATAACAAGACAACCATGAGGTAGGATGCCTTCTTGCAAGGCAAGGTGGGTCTTGCCAAAATGGCGACACATCCAATCATTAAAGCCCACGAAATCAAGTAATGGATGCATCTACAAAAAGAATAGCCACTTTCCTCATCTAAGTGGGGGAAATTATCTAAAGGGGAAGCAATTCAAGGGTACACACTCCTTCATAGATATGGTTTCTTCAAACTACTAAGCCTAGAAGGATACCAATAAATCACCTCCAAGTTGTGTCAAGCTAGGGTACCTTTGTCCTCAATCGTTAAATGCTTTTGTCAAGAATAGACTCCCTATGGTGTTAGAAACACCGGAGGATCGCGGAATTACCCTTCTTGCCTAGACAAGAAGAAGGGTCGTCCCCTCTCTACCATGCACAAAAATGAATACGATGGATAAAGGGATCATTTGAATTTTGAGTTTCATGTGGGAGTTTGCTTTTGTTGTTGTTTTTCCCCCCAATTTCTTGTGGCATATAACTTTTGAGAACACTTTCTTTTTGCCATTTCTTTTGATGTTTGGCATTTCAATACTTGACAATTTTTCAACTTTTGCATTTTCTTTTGAACATTTTCAAAGTCACCCCAATTAGTAACGAGGGTGCCTTATTTTTGAAGTATAGGAGTCTATTTTCATTTTTGTTACTCCTCTTTTCTTTTGATGCAATTTGCAAAATTTTTTTGACTTTTCATTTCATTTCTTGAACTCAAATTTTGAACAATTTTTGTGCCCATTCCCTTTGATGACAAGATGTATGGTAGAACATGGATGAATGATGGTTGCATGGTTTCAAGGGTCACCTTGGAATAAACGGTAGCCAAGGAGTTATCACACCACAAGGTACTCTTGACTAGGCCTTAATCCATGGGTCAAAGGATACTAGCATGACACATCCTAGGGTGTTTTACAAGTATTCTAACAAGCAAAGTCTTAAGAAGAAAAAGCATCTACTAGGGCCTATGTACACTTGTCAAGCTTCCCAAATAGACGGTTTTGCAAAATTTTTCTAACATGCAACTATATGCCATGATGCAACTAACATATATACATCCTAATGCATATGCTTCTACCAACTAGTATGCCAAATAATCTAAATGCAAGTCCTAAATTCACATTGTTTATACCGCATCAATCAAAATAAAGCCACATAGTCATTAACATAAAGAGGAAAAAAGAGGTTGGAAAGATCATACCATGCGGTCTTCAATATCCTCATGTTTCGGATGTGGCGTAGTCAATCAATGTGAACAAGGATGAACAAACACAATATATACAAAACAATATATACAAAATTATACTACAAAGGAAATGAACTTGTTTTTGGATTTTCAATTTTTCAATTTTTTGGATTTTTCGAAATTTTTGATTTTTTTTTTTGAATTTTGAATAAAAGTCTAGTTAGAATTTTCCATCCCCACACTAGTATGGGCATTGTCCTCAATGACCAATACGATAGGAAATTATGCAATTAAAATACATGATTTCTAAACTGAATGCAAGCTACACTACATGATGCATGTGTTTTTGTTATGGTGGAGAGCATAATTTAAATTAGCTCCCAATGCATATGCATGGAGTTCCCCAAACCAAAATAGACATTATTTCTAATGTCATGAATTTTGGGGGAGTTTATGCACATGAAATGCAATGCATGAAACTAAAGATTGTCATTTTGGATTTTACAAGTCGGGAACAATAATAATGAACACCTTAATGAAGCCAAGGTGTTAGTCCTCCAATGTTGCTAGGACTACAACAAAATGATCAAGATAAAATAAAAAACAAGAGAAGTAGACAAACCATAAGGGAGGTGTAAGAATGTAGGAGCCTCCAAAGTTTGCTAATCCTCACCCATTGTATCATCATCATCATCATAATCTCTTGAGGCATCATCAACCTCCATAGATATGGAATCATGTCCACTCTCACTTTCACTTTCTTGTTCTTCCTCATTTTCCTCTTCCTCTTCTTGGACTTCTTCTTCTTGAACCTCTTCTTCTTCTCCTTCTTGGTCACCACCCTCTTCAACAACCATCTCCTCCCCACCCGGTCTACCACCATTAGGAATGCTAGGAAAGAATACTTCCCTATCCGCCCAACTAGGCAAAGGACAAGACGGATCAAGAAGTCCTTGCGTAGCTAGATGTAGGAGGGGCGGATATTGGGCCTTGTAAGCATCCACTCTATCATTGTAAGCTTGCTTATGCATTTCCCTCATGAGTAGAGTCAAGTAATCATTTCCCACTTCGACATCTTTGGGTTTGAACTTGTGGTATTCAAATGGGTAAGGTGGGGTGATAATGGAGGAGGAGGGCTCGGCAATTTCGCCCCTTTGTTGTTGAATGATATACTCGGTCTCTTCGGAGAGTGGGAGAATGTAGTTCGGTCGGTGAACATTCAATCGACAAATTTTGGAAGGCAAGGTGAAGGATCTAGCTTCATTTGTTAACCACCCATATTTGTTGTCAAGAGTGTCGTGCTTGACCCACTTAAACTTGTGAATCATGGTGTCCATATCGACAAGATGGCCTCCTTTAACCGGCACATAAGTGTTGTTTTTGTTGAAATCCCGGTTAAAATGCTTAGCCAAATGGGTAACTAGTCCTCCATTGACAATAAAGGCGGTGCCTTCTTTGCCACAATCGACATTAAGCCATTGTTCAACCAAAAGTCTTAGAGCATTGTATGGCTCGGTAAATTCCCTCCCAATGTTCAAGGCCGACTTAAGAAGAATACAATCGAGTTTGATAAGATGATTTGTGCCATTTCTAGCTATCAAAGTATTCCCAATGACCTTATGCCATACTCTAATGCCCGGATGGTGGACTAAGAGGGTTTAAAATACCCGCTATATTTGAAAATGCAGTGGAGGACGAGCGGACCAGGTGCCGGGACGCTCGGATTCTTCAATGTTTGGCTCAGGAAAAGACGCCACAGGACGAGCGTCTTTATGGAAAGACGAGCGGATTCTTTGTGGAGGGACGAGCGTCTTTCTGGGTGGACGCTCAGATTCCTTTACAGAGAAAATCCCAGATTTATGCAGCAAAAAGACGAGCGTATTTTGTGAAGGACGACCGTCCAGAATGAGACGAGCGGATTCTCAGCTGAGACGCTCGGATTCTTTGTCAGACCAGATTTTTGATTTCTGCAGCTCTACCAGACGAGCGTCTGGTGACTTTGGACGCTCGGGTTTCTTCAGGACGAGCGGATTGTCCATTTGGCCGCTCGGATTCTTCCTTGACCACACGGATTTAGGTCCATCCGTGGGTACTTCGTAACCCGTGTCATTTTCATTCTTCAATTCTCGTGTTCTTCATTGTAGGGGCACTACAAAGGCATGAATAGCCTAGGCAATTGCTATGCCCACACTAAGGTAAATCACTACACATCAATAAAATCATAAGTCCCTCCCTCACTTCTCTCGAAATGATGAATATCTTGATCAAGGCACAAAAATATAAATCCAAAAATGACAAAAATGCAATGTAATAATTGAAATGCAAGTTAGGGAGTTAGAATATTTACAAATGGTGGTTTAGGGAGGACTCCACCAAACTCTCATCCAATGTGAGATGTCAAGGGGGCATGTTCAAGGTGTTGTTGATGTTACTCAACACCTTGAAGAAGTAGTCGAAAGTTTGCTCATTATCATGATAAAGGTCCTCAATAGATTTTTGCACTTGTTGTTCTTCATGATGGTATTGGTTCATAGCATTACCAATATAGGGATTGAATATCCCTTCAAACTCATCATCCCAAAGACCGCAAACTTCGTCTACTTGATCATTAAAAATTTCTTGAGTTGATAGAGACAACTCTCCTTCTTTCTTATTTTGGCCAATGAGGCATCTTCTTCACTTGTCATGGGTGAGCTTTTCAAGCTCTCATTGTTGCTATTTCCTTGTTCTTGTGATGAAGCATCATCCACTTTCTTTTTCCATTGAAATTCCAACTTCTTCCTATCATCCTTCCGGCTATAGTGATCAACCATAAAACATGACTCATGCAATCGGGGAGCTCTCATGGTCTTGTCAAGATTGAAAGTGATGGTTTCATCTCCCACTTCAAGGGTGAGCTCTCCATGCTTCACATCGATCACCGCTCCCGTGGTGTGCAAGAAAGGTCTTCCTAAGATAATAGGAATGTTGGAGTCTTCTTCCATGTCAACAATAACAAAATCCACCGGGATGAAGAATTTTCTAATTCTCACGGCAACATCTTCCCATACCCTAAAGGTGTCTTTGTCGATCTATCCGCCATTTGAAGCGTGATGTTGGTACATTTGAGTTCTCCCATTCCTAGCCTCTTGCTAACCGAATATGGCATGACACTAAAACTTTCCCCAAGGTCACATAAAGCTTTGTTGATTGTAGTGTCACCAATAGTGCATGGAATGGAGAAACTTCCCTGATCCTTGAGCTTTGGAGGTGAACTCCCTTGAAGGATGGCACTACTCACCTTAGTGAAGGCGATAGTCTCAAGCTTCCGGATTGATTTCTTCTTCGTAAGGATGTCCTTCATGTACTTTGCATAGGCCGGAACATGATTGATCAATTCCGTGAAAGGAATCGAGACTTCTAAATTCTTTACAATTTCCATGAATTTTCCAAGTTGGTCATCAAACTTAGGCTTAGCTTGACGACTCGGGAATGGAAGTCTAATCACAATGGGCTCCTTCTCTTTGGCCTTTTCTTCACTTTTCTTTGAAACTTCTTGATTGGTGGGTTCTTCTTCCTTAGAGTTTTGCACAACTCTCTCCTTGTCACTAGCTTCCACAACTTCATCCTCAAATTGCTTCTTTGGCCCTTCATATCTCGTACCACTCCTCAAGTGAATGGCACTAACCGTTTCATGTCTTGGGGGATTACTTTGAGGTGGTAATTGCCCCTTTTGTCTTTGAGAGCTTGGAGATGCTAGTTGGGTCATTTGAGTTTACAACATTTTTGTGTGGGCTAGGATGTTGTTGATGGTGATGTCTTTTGCTTGGCTATCTTTTTGCATTTGAGTGAAAAATTCTTGTTGATTCTTTTGCATTTGGAGGACCGCTTTTTGAACATCAAAACCTTGGTCATTTTGTTGATTGTATGGAGTTTGATTTTGATAACCTTGGTTTTGGTTGTAAAAGGGTCTTTGATTTTGGTTTCTCATGGGAGGTGGGGTGTATGTTGGTTGAGGGTTTTGAACATTTTGACTTTTGTATGAGAGATTTGGGTGGAATTTGGTGTTTTCATTGTAATAGTTGGAATAAGGGGTACCACTTTTGTATGCTTGAAAAGCATTCACTTGCTCATTTGTTCCCCGACATTCACTTTGGTCATGTCCCAAAGTTCCACAATTCTCACATATCCCACTTGGGATTGATGAAGAAGCCACCATGGCATTAACATGATGCTTTGGTGATTTTGAGGCTTCTTCAAGCTTAGCCATAGCCTTCTCAAACTTTAAGTTGATGGTATCAATATGAGCACTAAGTTGAGCACCCCATTGAGTAATAGAGTCCACTTCATGCTTTCCTCCTCTAGTAGCCTTGCGAGGTCTACTATATTATGAATTATGGACCGCCATTTCCTCAATCTTGTTCCAAGTTTGATTATCGTCAACTTCGGTGAACATACCATTTGATCCCATGTTGAGAATGTTTCTTGAGTCTTCATAAAGACCATTCCAAAATTGTTGTACCAAGAACCACTCGCTAAGTCCATGATGAGGACATGAGCGACAAATTCCTTTGAATCGCTCCCAAGCTTCATACAAAGATTCTTCGTCCCTTTGCTTAAAACCCGTAATTTGAGCTCTTAGCATGTTAGTCTTTTCCGGAGGGTAGAATTTTTTGTAGAAATCTAGAGCCAAGTGTTGGAATATGTGTCCTCCGACAATAATGCGATCACAACTGTTGATCATGATGATCACATGTTTAAATCTTATTTTAAGAATACATGTGGGATGTAATAATTTTACAGTCAACTGGTCCACACATATCGGTAATGATTGGCTGACTAGAGTTTGACATTACTGTCGTGCGACGGTGGTGATCAGTTGATCCCATTAGGTCATACCTATAGGGAAATACTCTTAATTGATTATTTAATTAATCGTATGCCGATACGAGTTAATTAAATTGCTTAAAATTGACGGATGATTTTGTGAGTAAAGTTAATGTATCTTATTGTAATTTGATTAAATGAGACACGGTCTAAGTAATCGAATTGTTTTATTACTTAGATGAAATTATTGTTTACGGAAACAATTGAAACGGAATGAATAAATTATTATAAATACAGAATGTTGTAGTTTATAATTTGGAAACACTTTTGGTACAAGTAATTATGAATTACTATGTTAATTTTTATAAGTGACATATTTTATTAATATGTTGATTTTTAATTGTTAAAAATACATTTTATATATAAGATGTCATGTAATGTGACACATGTGACATATTGACAAAATCACAAATAAAATGGACTCATCCATTTTATGTGTGTGTACCGAAATGGAGGGAGTTTTAGGATAAAAATTGTGTTGATTATTTTTAAAGTGGAAAACACAATAATTACCTATAGTCTTAGCCTTGCATGCCTATCTTTTCTTGGGTAAAAAAACTAGCCCATGCATTGGACACATCTCTCCCTCCAACCGGTTTTACCAAGGGAATAGAGAGTGTTTCCTCTACAATTTTTATTCATTCACAATTATCATAAAAATTTCTAGTGTAAGAAATAAATATACTCTCTACAATTTGTGAAAATTCTAGAGAAATAAACTCACTAATCTCTTCTCTCTCAACCGAAAAACAAGAGAGAACAAAAATATTTTGTGTCAAAATTTTAAGTAAGACTAATCCTAATACTAGATCATATTATTTTAGTCTTTAAGAGTATTCCTTGGGTATTCATCTTTGGGAGGGATTCTATCCTTGAATCCTTGTTCATCCATTGTTGGAAAGCTCAAGAACTAACAAGAAGGAGATCTTGTTGGTGCCCATAAAACCGAAATCACATAGTAAGGAAAACGATTTCTTCTTTACTTCTATTTTTGTTTGCATGCATAAGATTTGTAATTATTTTATGACTAAATAATTTCTCACACATATGAATATGTAAATTAATGAGATTAATGAATTCTAACACCAAGTTCTTCCAAGAGTCAATTCCAAGAGTAGCCTTATCGAGGCTCTTCAACCATTGTTTAGCGGTACCAATTAGAGAAAAAGGAAATAAGACCCATCGAATTTGGTCTTGAGTCACTCCGGTTTGTGAAATCGCATCACAATAGTCACAAAAAGTCTCCATGTGGGAATGAGGGTCTTCACTAGGCATCCCCCCAAATTGGCTTCTTTCGACTAATTGGATAAACGCGGATTTCGCAATGAAATTTCCGGTTAAGTGTTGTGGTGTGGGAGTACCATTGGGTAGGTTCTCATCGGTTGGTACGGAATGTGATGAAAACTTAGGCATTGTGGGGTGATTGTGTGGTTGATTTTGTGTTGGGTTCTCCTCACCTTATCTTGCAAAAGGGTTGATGAACTCAATAGTATTTGGTTGAATATCTACAACCTCACCAATACCTCTTAAAGTATTTCTAGCAGTTCTTCTATTGGTTGTCAAAGTCCTTTCAATTTCGTGATCAATGGGTAACAAGTTACCTTGTGATCTTCTAGACATGCAAAATATCAAACAACTCGAAAACAATTAGAACAAACCTTGAGGAGTCTTACTTCCCCAAGGCAAAGAAAGACACAACTAATAACAATCAAAGAAAATCAAATCAAGTTAACACCGTCCCCGGCAACGGCGCCATTTTTGGTCGGTCCGCTTTGAGCTTAGATTTCGGTTACTTGTCGTTAAGAGCACCTAGACCAAAACAATATTTATAACTTCACAAACAACTCTACTACTAGTAAAGAGGCAAGTAAAGGTCGGATCCCAAGGGACGGGTATTGATGTAGGATTTTCGATTGCAAGTAGTGGTGTCTAGGGGTGTCACAATTTGGGTTGAGATAAGAAGATCACTAAACTAAATAACAATAAAAGTAAACAATCAAGATGACTAAAATGAGATGTAAACAATTGATTAAAAGCACTAGGGTGTCATGGGTTCATAGGGGATTCATGGGAATTGATCATACAAACATATTCTCAAATTATAAGCAAGCAATTATTGTTGTGATAGGATCGAGTTGGTTTATATCTTACAATCCTAGGAAGGTTTGGGTCCCGGAGCCGAATCGATTAGATTGTACAACACCTACAAGTCGAGTTAATCCTCCCTACTCAACTATATGCATGGTCTAATGAGACTCGAGTTGGTTTATGTCTTACAAGTCTCATTGAAAAGGTAAGTGATGGATAAAAAATGTAAGGATTCATAGGCTCGCATTTCATCAAACATAACATGTGCATAAGTTGAGATCACAACAAGCAAACAATCAAATTATGTGAACATATTAAATTAAGCATGAATCATCCCCCATGTTGGTTTCCCCTAATTCCCCATTAACCCTAGTTAAGGAAACTACTCACTCATTATCAAGTTTAACATGTTAACAAGGTTGTCAATCATATTAACAAAGCAAAACATGATGAATAAATGAAGATGATTAACAATAATTAAAAAGGGATTAAAAGAATTATACCTGGAGGTTATAAATGGTTACTGCCACCAAGTCTTAAAGTTCAGTGGAGATATGTTTGTTGGAACAGTCTGAACCTGCCTCGAACTTCTTTCATTTATTGGGCAAGCAGGCTTCAGAGGCTCTTAACCAGGGATAGGATTATCAGAATGGGGTTTGGTCAGGATGACACATGCTTTCTGTGTGCAGCTGCCCCTGAAACCCATGGACATCTTTTCTATAATTGTGAATTCAGTACTAAGTGCATCAGAGTACTGCAACAGAGATTGAGAATCACCTTTCCTCCGCAGTCCTTTGTTCAATGGTATGCATCTGGTAGAGGAAGGAGCAAATTGCAGCGTAAGTTTGTTTGTGCTTGCTTTGTTAGCCTTACTTATGAGATCTGGCATGCTAGGAATATAGCAAGGCTTCACGGGCAGATTGTCAGACCTGAGGTTCTGGTTTTTAAACTTATCAATAGCATCAAGCAACGATGGAGCAAGAGGAATCATCATATCTTGACTCAGCGTGACCAAGTTTGGATAGATAGTGTAGGAAATTATATTGGAAGTGATAGCCTTGTATTAAATTGTTTATATCTTATAGGACCTTATGTAATTGTTGGAGCTTATTCTTTATTAATATACTTACCCTTCACCAAAAAAAAAAAAAACAAAAGAATTATACCTAATGATGATTCCAAAATAATAATGCAAAGAATAATAGAAGTACTTGATGATTGATGGAAGGTTGTCAATGTCCCAATAAACCCAAATAATCTTCAATTACCCAAAATAAAAGATGAACAATAGAGAAATTAAGGAAATGAGATTTGTATTAATGCTTGATTAGAAGCTGATTACAAGATTAAAGAGAGATTAGAATAATATAAACTACACTAAAGATTGATAGGAAGAACATGATAATCTAATTAGACTAATGGGGTATTTATAGTGGGGATTAGGTGCACAAATTAGGGTTACTAAGGGCTTAAATGACGATTAAGTCCTTGAGGAATCGCTCCTCTCAAGAAAAGATGCGGGTCTCCTTTTAGCTAGTCTTTCAAAAATATGCGCATCTCGAATAAAGAAAGAAGGGGACGTGTTGCTCTGGAGGACAATCCGAGCGTCCAAAAGGTCGGGACGAGCGGATTGTGTAGCTTCTGGAGGAGCGGCCTGGCAGCTTGGACGAGCGGCCTGGGGAGCTTCTGGACGGGCGTCCCGATAGGTGAGACGCTCGGATCTTGGCTCAGCTTGCCATTTCTTCTTTTCTTCTTTTCTTCTTCCAATAATCCTCCGGGATTTTGTCCGGGATGCAAGGATCTTCTTCATCATTGCCCATCTACTACATTATGTACAAAGGCCTTCTAGTCTTGTATTCTCTTTGATGCTTGGTCATTAGATTCGATCAATTTAGCTCTATTTTGCCATGAAAATGCAAGGTTTGCATTTCTCTCCTACCAAGGAAACAAAACCTCAAAGAATATGCAAAACAAAGGACTAAAGATAGTAAATCACCCATATATGCACTAAAAAGCATAGGAACGAGGCTAATTCGGGGACTAAATATGCTCAAATATTAATCACATCAAATATCCCCAAACCGAACCTTTGCTCGTCCAGAGTAAAGAGGTGACAAAACTAGGACCCTTATTTAAACTATCCTACTAATATAGCCGATATGAGACAATTAGCGGGTCTCACTCCGCCCCTTCAACTCACAACAAGACAACCATGAGGTAGGATGCCTTCTTGCAAGGCAAGGTGGGTCTTGCCAAAATGGCGACACATCCAATCATTAAAGCACACAAAATCAAGTAATGGATGCATCTACAAAAAGAATAGCCACTTTCCTCATCTAAGTGGCGGAAATTATCTAAAGGGGAAACAATTCAAGGGTACACACTCCTTCATAGATATGGTTTCTTCAAACTACTAAGCCTAGAAGGATACCAATAAATGACCTCCAAGTTGTGTCAAGCTAGGGTACCTTTGTCCTCAATCGTTAAATTCTTTTGTCAAGAATAGACTCCCTATGGTGTTAAAAATACTGGAGGATCGCGGAATTCTCCTTCTTGCCTAGACAAGAAGAAGGGTCGTCCCCTCTCTACCATGCACAAAAATGAATACGATGGATAAAGGGATCATTTGAATTTTGAGTTTCATGTGGGAGTTTGCTTTTGTTGTTGTTTTTCCCCCCAATTTCTTGTGGCATATAACTTTTGAGAACACTTTCTTTTTGCCATTTCTTTTGATGTTTGGCATTTCAATACTTGACAATTTTTCAACTTTTGCATTTTCTTTTGAACATTTTCAAAGTCACCCCAGTTAGTAACGAGAGTACCTTATTTTTGAAGCATAGGAGTCTATTTTCATTTTTGTTACTCCTCTTTTCTTTTGATGCAATTTGCAAACTTTTTTTGACTTTTCATTTCATTTCTTGAACTCAAATTTTGAACAATTTTTGTGCCCATTCCCTTTGATGACAAGATGTATGGTAGAACATGGATGAATGATGGTTGCATGGTTTCAAGGGTTACCTTGGAATAAACGGTAGCCAAGGAGTTATCACACCACAAGGTACTCTTGACTAGGCCTTAATCCATGGGTCAAAGGATACTAGCATGACACATCCTAGGGTGTTTTACAAGTATTCTAACAAGCAAAGTCTTAAGAAGAAAAAGCATCTACTAGGGCTTATGTACACTTGTCAAGCTTCCCAAATAGACGGTTTCGCAAAATTTTTCTAACATGCAACTATATGCCATGATGCAAATAACATATATACATCCTAATGCATATGCTTCTACCAACTAGTATGCCAAATAATCTAAATGCAAGTCCAAAATTCACATTGTTTATACCGCATCAATCAAAATAAAGCCACATAGTCATTAACATAGAGAGGAAAAAGGAGATTGGAAAGATCATACCATGCGGTCTTTAATATCCTCATGTCTCGGATGTGGCGTAGTCAATCAATGTGAACAAGGATGAACAAACACAATATATACAAAATTATACTACAAAGGAAATGAACTTGTTTTTGGATTTTCAATTTTTCAATTTTTTGGATTTTTCGAAATTTTTGATTTTTTTTTTGAATTTTGAATAAAAGTCAAGTTAGAATTTCCCATCCCCACACTAGTATGGGTATTGTCCTCAATGACCAATACGATAGGAAATTATGCAATGAAAATGCATGATTTCTAAACTGAATGCAAGCTACACTACATGATGCATGTGTTTTTGTTATGGTGGAGAGTATAATTTAAATTAGCTCCCAATGCATATGCATGGAGTTCCCCAAACCAAAATAGACATTATTTCTAATGTCATGAATTTTGGGGGAGTTTATGCACATGGAATGCAATGCATGAAACTAAAGATTGTCATTTTGGATTTTACAAGTCGGGAACAATAATAATGAACACCTTAATGAAGCCAAGGTGTTAGTCCTCCAATGTTGCTAGGACTCCAACAAAATGATCAAGATAAAATAAAAAACAAGAGAAGTAGACAAACCATAAGGGAGGTGTAAGAATGTAGGAGCCTCCAAAGTTTGCTAATCCTCACCCATTGTATCATCATCATCATCATCATCTCTTGAGGCATCATCAACCTCCATAGATGTGGAATCATGTCCACTCTCACTTTCACTTGCTTGTTCTTCCTCACTTTCCTCTTCCTCTTCTTGGACTTCTTCTTCTTGAACCTCTTCTTCTTCTCTTTCTTGGTCATGTAGATACCCAGTATCTGCTGAGACTCCAACAAACACCCGATGATTATCGGACTACAACATGTTTTGGGATCGCAGCGTTTGATCGACAGTTTGTGTCCAACTTTACGTCGGAAAACTTAAAACGATTTCGAAAACAAAACATTTCAAAACATTTCAAAAATACCTGGAGTGTTTAATGCACGGCGACGGGGTCGCAATGACACTAACTAGAGTCAAAACCGACACCGGACCAAAAACCGACTCGAAAATTCAAATCCCGACTCCAACAACGAGTCAAACCGAGTCAAACACAAAAAACCAAGCATTTCAAACCTTCCACCTTAAGTTTTCCCGGATTCATGTTGGTCAAGTACCAAACATGTGACTACAAAACCTAGGATAGAACAAATCATGATTGCGTTTTTTGTGAAAGCGACAACACAGCTCGAAGACCCGCGACGTGGCTCGCGCCTCTTTGAGCAGCCCAGGTGGCCACGTCGCTCAAAACTCACACAACCACTCATTCTCCTATAAATACCCCTCAAATGCCACCCATTTGAGACTTACGCGAGTGTCCGCCCCCTCTTTTCTCCCTTAAAATTCTCGACTCGACTTCTTAAGTCACAATCCGACGCGTATTTACGACCTACCGATCGTAAACACGAGCCTTACACATTGTTTGGTACCGTCATCGTGCATTAAACCACTTGACCGACCATTTCGACCACTACACTATCACTAAACTTTCAAAACACTCTTTTACTTACCAAAACGGTTTTAAACCGAGTTTTTTCCGATCAAACGAGTTGTTACACTTACGTCGGTCACTCGCCATAACCAAACATGTAAGTATGAGGGTGTAAAAATCCTCTTTTATTATTTTTTCATTTGTTTCATGACTCTAACATGCTAAAACATGCATAACATGAACCAAAACATGGAATAAACGAGCCCAAACTGATTTTTGGTCTGAGGCAGAAGCCCCTTAGGTCGCCAACAGGCTCGCGCCTAAATGGGGTACTCAGACCAGAGATCAATCGTGTTTGTTCTCGTCATTTCCCTTTAATCCATTTTCATATTTGTAATCGGTTTTTACCATTTCAAGTATTTTCGAACCTTTGTTGTTTTATTTCACATGTTTTAACCATAAAGCATTTTTCACCCTTGGTTCTTCATACCATGACGGTTAAATCCGTGTTTCGGTGATAATATTTGGTTAACGACATTTAAAAGGTATTTTAAAGCCTTTTATTTCATTTCTTTACATTTTCAAACAAACATATTAGTCCCCAACACAAAGTCATCCTTGGTTCTACATACCATGCCGGATTTTAACCCGGGTACGATGATGAGTATCGACTAATAACATTCAAATGGACTTAAAACAATTAGTCCATAATCATTTTCAAAACTATTCATGTCAAGTTTGTCAAATCGAACCCGACACCGAATATTATCAAAACAATGATGATTATTCGAGTCAAGTTCTTCAAATCAACAAATGCGGTCTAAAACGACCCCTTCAAATCAAACCGGGTTCAAACACCTATTTTCAATACGTTCTATAACGTTTTCTAAAAGGTCAGAACACGGCACATAAACCGTGGACTAACCCGCGCCTAAACAGGCTCTCCATTTCTCACTTTCAAAACCAGGGGGAGGCCCCTTGTATCGCCAGCTGGCTCGCGCCTCATATATAGTCATGCAGTACAGGGGCTGTTTCCTTCCAAAGATTAGTCTAGGACGATCCCGACTCCGGTTAACCCGATACGGGATGGATCGATGATGACTATTCGATTATCCAAAATCACATTTGCAAAATGCCTTACTAAGACAAATGGATCATGTTATGCACCCTAAACCTAATACGGTAAATGGATGTTTAATTTCCGTCTTGCATGCAAAATCAATCATTAATCCAACTCGACATCTTATACTTGATACTTAAATTAAATCAAACCGACTTAGAAAGCTCTCACATGTTAGGTTTAAATTATTGGATGCGCATTCATGCATTTAAACCGTTTTATCAACTTCTGCATTCAACCAACCAAGATCGATCAGTAGAGGCCGCTAAACGCGGGCGGGATTGGGTGTCTGATTAAAGGGCTTCCCAATACGTACCTTCACCTCTTACTCAGAAACTTTGGATAGTGGACGACCTTATCCAGGGCGTACGAGAGTCATTCTAGAGATAGGATGCTAAAGAGGGACGATTTCCTTATCTTTAGTACCTATGTGAAACGCTGCTTTGTGCTTCGATTTGACCGAGGTATAAAGTGGAATTCGAACGGGTTCCAGACATCCCACAAATGCTTGGTGGCGACTCCGAACATCTCTAATCGTTTCGAGACCCTTACCGAGACAAAACCGACCGATCTAAAACGATCCGGTCGAAGGTATTTTTACGCCGTCGAGCGTGGCTTTCAAAAGACCTCTGTATGTCCACAGATCGGCTGGGCTATGCAGGTGGGTCATGTCCACAGATTGGCGACTCCGCCGGGGATAACTAGGACACTTACGTCTTTGTGATCCCTAGATGGTGAGACTCGAACGAGGTCTTGGTTGGAATGCATTAATTGATATTACGGTAGGTCATGGTCGGGTTCCTTGTCCGGGCCCACAACCTAACCCTTTTCGACCAATTGGCTCGTCTCGTCGGCGTGAGTTTTCTCATCCCCGCGTTTCGAATCCCGATTGAGTCAAGCATACCATTGACGTTACACATTTCTATTTCGTCAAAGAGCTTTCATCACTTTCGAGCACGAGGCTAGGGCACCCTCCTTACACATTTTGTTTGGATTGGTATCCCTCTCGCAAATCGGGGTTTGATTGCTTGGTGTGTAACCCACCCTTTTAAGCCAAAACCCGTGTCAGCATAATGCATAATATAATGAACTGTGAGTGCTTATGTGCTACTTGATCATAAGTCCTTCCATGTCATTTTCAAAACTTTCAAAAACACCCTTTCGCGCCGTTATAATGGCCATTTCAAACCTCGGTCTTTCGCCGACCGTTGCACGCCTTTCTAGGCCGTCGTAATGACGATTTTCAAACTCGGTTTTGTATAACCATTTCAACACGCCTTTCTAGGCCGTCATAATGACGATTTTCAAAACCGGTTTTGTATAACCGTTTCAAAATCACCTTTTTACGCCGTTATAATCGCCGCGTCTAGACACGGATTTTAACCCGTTTCGCGCCGACAATGGCTCTTTCAAAACCCGAGAAAAGCACACACCCTTTTCCCGAGACACTTTCGAGATCCCGAGGACCATACACCGTCCCCGAGACCTCTTCAAACATTTTCAAAACCGGTTTTGTATAACCGTTTCAAAATCACCTTTTTACGCCGTTATAATCTGCGCATCTAGACACGGATTTTAACCCGTTTCGCGCCGACAATGGCTCTCTTTCAAAACCCGAGAAAAGCACACACCCTTTTCTCGAGACACTTTCGGGATCCCGAGGACCATACACCGTCCCCGAGACCTCTTCAAACATTTCAAACTCGATTTTCAAAACATACAATTTTGAATTTCAAAAACCGTCTTGGGAGACAATGCACTGTTTTCCGAGCCGACTCAAACTCAAACCGTCTTTTGCAGATAAACTTAAGACAACCCTTTTCAACTGATCGACTTGCGGAGATCTCTATCTTCGGAAGCCGTCCATTAAAGCGACAAATGATTCTTTTCGAAAATTTCTATTTTCAAAAATTTCAGTCCACCATTCCAATTCCGCCTCGTGTCTATCGAGTCAAAGCAAACGTACTTATGGGTCTTTACTTATGAGTCATCTCACCACGAGACCCGTCCAATGGCGTCACGCCGTCATGATTGGACTCGTGTCAAAGGTTCGGTCAAACACCGTCACGTCATAAATTGAGTCAGCACCGAGGGACCACACACGGTCGCCCCGTCTTGTTGAGTCTGTCTTTGTCTCGTCCTTTGCGTTTTCTGCGTTCAGTCTTGGAACCGTGTCGGATTGAGTTGTAATGTGAGCCGTTTTTCTCGCCTCGCAGCCATGGCCCTTCTTCGCCTTCGTCCAACAACAACAATGATAACAACAGAGTTGTCACGACCGATCAGCTAGCCACCGCTTACCGCTCTTAAGGTCACCGGATCGCGTCCGAGACCCGTATCGACGCCCGGAGAACAAGGAAACGGGAACATAATACCCCGCCTCTGACTGAAACTGAGAAGAGACTGAAACTTCTAGAAGAACAGCTCCTAGCCCGGGGCAACAATATCCACCTTGAGAACAACCGCAGGTTCGAGCCTGTCGGGGATCAATTACCTGACAACTTCACACTGACTGATGTGCCTAAGTTCAAGGGAGTGGAGGACCCACTCAACCATATCCGTGCTTTCAAGGACTACATGGCCATTAAAGGGGTCAAATAGGAGCTCTTTACCCGGATCTTCCCATCCTCTTTGGAGCCGATCCCTCGCCAATGGTACTACTCCCTTGATCCGAAAAACCTCACCACCTGGGATGAGATCGCAGTTGAGTTCGCCAAACAGTATGCCGACAACGTCGAGATTCAGGCCAGTACCCGTACTCTCGAAGTATTAACCCAAAACGACAAGGAAGGGTTCACTGAGTTCCTAACCCGTTGGAGGAGGGTGAGTACTCAGTTGATCAGTAAGCCGAGTGAATCAACTCTGGTGAAAAAGTTCGTCAACAATCTCCGCCCGGTTTATGCCAACCTGTTGAGGTATCAGAATATCAAAACTTTTAAAGATCTGCAGATTCTGGGGACGCGTATTGAGGACGACCTCCGAAAGGGTGTCTTAGCAAAGACCACCGGCAGGGGTTACCAGGGATCCACCTCAACCGGATCTCGCCCTTACGGTCAGACAAACAAGATTGATGAGGTTAACCTCGTCGAACCATCTGCTAAGAAAATTGAACGCCCCCAGAGATTGTTCACCAACATAGAGTCGACTTATGCAAGTGCCCTGAAAAGGCTTATGGACCAAGGGAAGCTACAACCGATCAGACCCACCCCGGATCCGACCGACGCCAAGAAGTCCCGATTCTGGAACCCCAATGCCTACTGTCAGTATCATCGAGGGAAAGGGCATGATACTGAAAATTGCTTCAAACTTAAGCACCTCCTCCAAGACATGATTGAGAAGGGAGATTTGCCTTTACCCCCACCAACTATACCGAACAACAAGACGAATCCTCTGGGAATTCACGCCATCTCTGACGATGAGCCGACCCTAGACTGCTCTCACCTCATCCTACCAGTGGACGACGAGGTGAATGCTTTGGAAAAAGATCCTTCAGACGGAGTGTTTGTGTTTAGTGCTGCCACTATGCTCACAATGTTTCAACAAGTTAAAGAGGCCATAGCCAGCCTCTCTGAGAGAATCACCCGACTCGACGACGCCTACCATCGGCTCGTCTTCAATCCCCCGGCACCGCGCCCGAGGGAGAATTCCCCAAGCATTCAAAACTACCCACCCCAGGATGGATTGCTCCCACGACCATTCTGGCATAGACCTCACGAAAATCACCTTCAAAATAACTATCCTCAAAATAACTACCCCCATAAAAATCGCCCTCACAAAAATATTCCCCACAAGAACTACCCACCGAGGAATACACCTCCAAGGTATCCTTGAGACTCCGAAATTAACGGCATATGGCGGGATGATGTTGAGGATGTCTATGTCATCCCGAGGAAGGAAAAGCGGACGAAAGAAATCGGACATCTCACCCGGTCTGGACGTCCCTATCAAAATCCGAACAATCCAACGGTCGTTCCAACAACGAATGACCAAATCGTCCCAGAGGTGGACACTCAACCAAGGGCTCCTGAGAACTCAATCCTGAAACAGCTCCAGAAAGCAAAAGCCGAGATCTCGATATGGCAACTGATCGCAACGTCTTTTGAGCATCGACAGGCCTTGCTGCAGGACTTGGGAAAATTAACCGTGCCCTCCACCTCTTCCCCAGAAGAAATAGTGGCGCACATGACAAGGGACGCTTCTGATCTGAGTAACCCGGTCGTTTTCTCCGACAAAGATATCCCTCCGTTCGGAGCCAATCAGAACCTGGCCCTGTACATCACCGTACAATGCCTCCAGAAAAATATACCTATGGTCCTCGTGGATGACGGTTCCGCCGTGAATGTCATTCCTCTCAAAACTGCCCACAGGCTGGGTGTCAAGGAATATGATTTGATCCCGACAAATCAAGGAGTACGCGCCTACGACGGCACTCGTCGCAAGGTCGCTGGGCTAGTCACTTTGACCGTCGCAACCGGACCATTAGAAAGACAAACCAGTTTTCAAGTGGTCGACATCGACGCATCCTTCAACATGCTCCTGGGACGTCCCTGGATTCACGCCGTCAAGGCGGTCACATCGAATCTCCACCAGAAGATCAGGGTCCCCTTCAACGGGAAAACAATCACGATTCCCGCTTCCCCAATCAAAGCAGTTGTGAGAAGGGGGATAGCCTCTCAAACCATCGAGGAGGACGATAATGAAATGTGGGGTTTCCAAGCCATAAACGCCATAACTGATGAATCGGCGACCTCTGACTATGACCCGTTCACTAACCTCACGGTCAACCATATCATGATGCATCAGGGTTACTTCCCGGGTTTGCCGCTCAATCCACTAAAGGACCCATTGCCTCCCTTGAAACAGGCTAAGGTCCCCAACATTCCCTTTGGACTGGGATACAAACCTACTGACGAGGATATCCGGGAGATTATCTCCTAATCCGAAAACGCAAGAAGCACGGGGTTATCCTCCGTCCCTACCACCTGACTCTCAACGGATACTTCATCCCCGAGGGAGAGTCTGAGCCCTACCATCGCTTTCCGGAACCGATCTATGACTCTGTGGCCAAGGCTAGGTACCCAGGAGTGGAAGTCTTCCAGGACTGCTACTTTATCCCCGACAACACCGAAGCTGCATCAACTGAGTCCAAGCCGTCACCATGCCTTGACGGACAAGCTGTCACACTCCTCTTCGGGGAAGATAACATCAAGCACCTCGACTATGAGGATATCATCAACATCGCCCCAAAAGACAATCAATTTGATCCAACCGCCTTGATCTCCGATACTGACCCGGAGAAAGCTACCCAAGGCTGGAGGAAAACCATCAAGTGGACCGATCGCCAAGGCCACATTCTCAAGATAACAACTGGAGAAGGCCCTATGTTCAAGGAGGGAAGTGAGGAAGGATCTGAGTCTGAGTCTGAGTCAGAGTCAGAGTCTGTCATAGCTCCTAACACTCCTGATGTCCTAGTCAAGGTCCCCTTCCTACTGTTTTATCACAAAGTCGTGGCTGATTCAGAGGCTGAGTCTACTAGGGTCACTCCCACTCCCATGAAAGGTGACAACCTGGAGCCTGTTCCATGGGCCACTTCCTCTGTTGTGTCGCCTCTGACTGACCACGAGATGTCTGTCCTTTCCGAGCTTTTCGCTCGTGTCAACTTAATGAACGCTAAGTTTGCTTATGACTCGTCTCAATTTAACTGCAATGCCATTCTGAATGACTATGAGGAATTTGACTTGAGTGACTACCCACCTCACTTAGCCAAAGAACTTGACAAACGGGAAACCAGAACCCCCATCATTGAGGAGACCGAACTTATTAACGTAGGAACCGACAATACACCTCAAGAACTTAGGATAGGGACAACCCTGGACCCCTCGGAAAGACAACAGTTCATTGACCTCCTCCACGAATACAAGGACGTGTTCGCCTGGTCTTACAGAGACATGCAGGATTGACAGAGAAATCGCGAGCACCGGATACCCATTAAACCCGGGGCTAAACCTGTGAAATAGAAGCTACGCCGGATGCGTCCTGAGTGGGCCCTAAAAATCAAGGAAGAAGTGGACAAACGGTTCAAAGCTGGGTTCATCAAAGTGCCTGAATACTCGGACTGGGTGGCCAACATTGTGCCTGTGCCAAAGAAAGACGGAAGAATTCGGGTTTGCGTCGACTTCAGGGATCTGAACAAGGCGAGTCCAAAGGACGACTTCCCTTTGCCACATGTTGACATTCTGGTGGACAATACCGCCGAGCACGCTCTCCTATCATTCATGGACGGGATTGCTGGGTACAACCAGATCAAGATGGCTGAGGAAGACATGCACAAAACAGCATTCACTACACAGTGGGGTACATATTGCTACACAGTCATGCCTTTCGGCCTCATCAACGCCAAGAACCTATCGTGAGAACCGCTACCACTCTCCTACATGATATGATGCACAAGGAGGTAGAGGTATATGTCGATGACATGATCGTCAAATCGAAAGAACGCGACGGCCACATCAGTGCCCTCCGGAAATTCTTCGCTCGTCTGCGGAAATATAACATGAGACTAAATCCTCAGAAGTGTGCATTCGGGGTCACCTCCGGAAAACTCTTGGGACATGTCGTCAGCAAAAGAGGCATTGAGATTGATCCAACCAAAATCAAAGCCCTTCAACAAATGCCACGGCCTAGGAACGAGAAGGAGATTCGGGGATTTCTCGGTCAGGTCCAATACATCAGCCGGTTCATTGCCAAGCTCACTATGATTTGTGAACCGATATTCAAAAAGCTTCGCGCCTCCGATCACACCGATTGGGACGACGACTGTCAGAAGGCGTTCGACAGGATAAAAGAGATCCTATCCAAACCTCCTGTCCTCATGCCACCTCAACCGGGGATTCCTCTATCCCTATACCTGACTGTTACCGACACAGCCATGGGAGCAATGCTAGCACAAACAATTGGCAACGAAGAGCGAGCCATCTATTACATCAACAAAAAGTTCATTGAGTACGAGACGAGGTATACCCAACTGGAAAAGACATGCCTTGCCCTAGTATGGTCGACAAAGAAGCTGCGGCATTACATGCTCAGCTACTCGGTCCACATCTACTCCAAGATGGACCCGGTTAAGTACATCTTCGAAAAACCCGTACTAAACGGAAGGTTGTCTAGGTGGACACTCATGCTGTTCGAGTTTGATCTCAAGTTTGTACCCCTTAAGGTTATCAAGGGAAGAGCAGTCGCCGATTTCCTGGCAGAAATTCCCGTCAACGAGGATCCAACGACCGACACATGGTCACTTCCTGACGAAGACATCCTTTGTGCTGATTCCGACGCATGGGACCTATACTTTGATGGTGCATCTAATCTGAGAGGCTTCGGGGTAGGAATCCTTCTAATATCACCAAAGAGAGAACATGTTCCGATCTCAGTCAAGCTAGACTTCGCCGTCACCAACAACGCCGCTGAATATGAAGCATGTCTCATCGGCCTACAAGCAGCCATCACGCTTGGCATCAAGAGACTGAGGGTCCACGGCGATTCCTCACTCATCATCAATCAGGTGTCCGGATCATGGAAAATCCGATCTGACAGCTTAGCTCCCTACCGAGCAAAGATCAGTCAAGAGCCCGAGTTCTTCGACCAAGTCGACTACTTCCACTTGCCTCGAGAGGAAAATCAATTTGCAGATGCCCTGGCAAAACTTGCCGCGCTCGTCAACATACCTGACGACATGACATCAATGCCCCTATGTGTCGAGAGAAGGAGCGAGCCAGCTCACATTTGTGCTATTATCGACGACGAGGAAAGCCATGATGAACCTTGGTACCAAGCCATCCTCAATTACAAAACCAAAAACGAATTCCCTCCCAACTCTGATCAAAGAGGACAAAGAGCCATCCGTTTACTTGCATCACAATTCGTGATAAACCAAAATCAACTCTACAAAAGAACACCCTAAGGAATTCTCCTCCTTTGCATTGACCATCACAAAGCCAAAAAAGTCATGGGAGAGGTTCACGACGGAGAATGTGGCCCTCACATGAGTGCAATGATGCTTACACGGAAAATCATGCGGCTCGGTTACTACTGGACCACCATGGAAGCCGATTGCCGTAACTACGTCAAACATTGCCACAATTGCCAAATCTTCGCCAACATACAACACATACCACCATCCCTTTTATACACCATGACATCAACCTGGCCTTTCTCAACCTGGGGCATCGACATCATCGGGAAAGTCAACCCGATAGGCACCAAGGGGCATTGCTTCGTCCTCGTCGCCATCGACTACTTTACCAAATGGGTAGAAGCGCGCATCATATGCGATCTTGACCGCCAAACAAGTGGCTAAGTTCATTCAAAACAACATCATCTGCCGATATGGGGTACCCCATGAAATCATCAACGATCAAGGCTCTCACTTCCGGGCGGAAACTCAAGCTTTGCTGGACAAGTACAAGATCAAACGACATCGATCATCCCCCTACCGTCCCCAAACCAACGGAGCGATGTAGGCAGCGAACAAAACTCTTGTCACCATTATCAAGAAAATGCAAGACAACTACCGCGATTGGCCGAGCAAGCTCCCATTCGCACTCTGGGGATACCGAACCTCTATTCGAACACCGACAGGCGCCACACCCTACTACCTAGCATACGGTATGGAGGCGGTTCAACCGGTAGAGTTAGAGGTCCCATCTCTACGCATCCTACTGGAGAGTCAAGTCCCTGAGGCGGAATGGACCCGTCGAAGGTACGAACAACTCACTCTTCTAGACGAACGGCGACTCAACGCCTTGCACAATGTCCAGCTATACCAACGACGTATGCAACGGGCATTCAACAAGAAAGTCAAACCCAGAAACATCCGGGAGGGCGACTTGGTCCTCAAGTCAGTCCGAGCACCATTACCCGTCGATCCGAGGGGAAAATTCAAGCCCAACTGGGCCGGGCCATACCTGGTCAAGAAAATACTTTCGGGGGGCACAGTGAGACTGAGTGACCTAGATGGGGAGGACTTTACAAACCCGACCAACCTAGACCAACTCAAGAAATACTACCCTTGAACCATAGCAACCAACGACCTAGCCTAGTTTTACAACTAGCATCGACCTCAACCCTTTTCAAGTCAAGTTCCTCAACGTGTTCTGATTTGAAATTGCATGTTTTATCGAGTCTAAGCTGCGGCACCTTGCCCGTTTTAAATGTCCTTTGATCCGTCAAAGGCAACGTCCATTTGCACTACAACAAAACAAACCCCCTGAACTACGAGCATGGTTTGATTTCGCCTCTTCAGGCGAATACGTAGGCAGTCCCTCTTATGTCTGAGGGATACAACCACAAAACCCAATTCAAATTCACAAAACATTTCGAACTACGATCATGGTTTGATTTCACCTCTTCAGGTGAATACGTAGGCAGTCCTTTCTTACACAAGAAGGATACAACCATCCCCACAATAAAAAAAAAACATCACCCACATCAACTTCCAAAAAAAGAGAAAGGGAAAACCATTCCCTTTCCCACCAAAAATACAAAAATGAGCCTTTCTCCCTTTCCACAAAATACCACTTTCCCTAGTGCAAATGTTTAGGACGATTCAAATCGAATTGCCTTTACCAAACGGATGGAAGAAACAAGCGTTCACAATTTTCGACACGGGCAATCCTCTTATTTAATGGGAGGGATTACAATTTCAACAACAAATAAAGCTCGACGAGTCTACAACTTGTCAAAGCTAAGGTGTCAACTAACACACCTCACATAGTAAAACTAGCACAAAACACACAACAACTAGCTAGTACAACATAATAAAAACTCACAACAATAGTACAACATAATAATAAAGTGGGTAATGGAGGTCTTCACTCTTCCATTCTACCCTTGCCTTTTCCCTTGGGGTACATCTTCCCCTTGTTCTTCTTGTTGGCCCGCCTAGCATGGATTTCCTCCTCGGAACGGATCCTCAACGGATCTAAGACGGCGACGGCCTCCGGTCTAGCACAAGACCCCATATTCGACCCAAGACAAGCTAATGCACGGCCCACCATATTCTTGGGGCCGGAACTCCTCCTCTTCGGTGGTCTCATCACATCGGGGGTAGCTCCATCAACATACTCCTCAAAGAAGGCACGGTTGGCCTTGCCAACCTCTCGATACTTCAAGTCAATGACTCGTCCTTACGAGATTTGCGCCTCTTTGGGATGATCTGGGAAATTTTGTGTTTCCTCACACTCACATTTCCTTGTTTTCGCGTTTTACGAAATCTGACACGGTTTCCACGACGCAGCTTTAAACATACGGTTTTTTCTTTCTTCTTTTAAGGGGGGAAGGGCTAGTCGCCCCGATCCGCGACGGATCGTTTCCATGTCAGTCGAAATTTCGAAAATTTTTCGCTTTTTTTCGCAATTCAAAAACCAAAATCGAAAATTGATAACACGACGTCAATTTTCCTCCAAAAATTCAAGCACTCACAAATTCGAGTCTTGACCTTAAAAATCAAAAATCGAATATACTCGCAAAAATCCTTTTCTAAAATTCTTTCCTGACGGTTTGAGTTTGGATTTCTTTTGAATCAATTTCAATAATTTCGACGCAATTTAATTCACGACACGAGTTAATTGCTCAAATTTTCAAATTAATACCTTTTGAATTCCGAACGTGACGATTTGTCACGGAATTTTCAAAATTCATTTCAAAATCTCACTTTTAACTTCAAGTCATCTTGGTTAATTTTGATTTTTCAAACAAATGCGTTACGTGTTTTCAATCAAATGCTTCTACGTGTTTACGTTTATGCGTACGTGCTATCTGTTGCTTGCTTTCTGATACGTGCCTAATATATAGTCTTTTTAGCCTATTTCAGCACGTATTTCCATGCATTTTTATACTGTTTTTATAGTATTTTGCCCCGAATTGGCTACTTTGGTTCGTTTTGTCCATTTTGTAGAAATGAACGCGAAAGTAGTGGAATCGTACCCTTTTTCGTCCTTTTTGCATGCATTTAGAGGAGACAGGATTTTCCGAGTGAGATATCTTTACCGGGAAGCGTGATGGCACGGATTACGAGGCAGTCGGGCACGGACTTGAGCTGATTTGAAGACAAAGGACTCGATCGAGCAGTTTTACCACTCGATCGAGTGGTTTTTACGTCCATGGTTGGTCGATCGAGTAGTTTTCTACTCGATCCAGAAGTTGCTGAAAGATGAGTTACTCGATCGAGTAACTATCTACTCGATCGAGTAGATATTGCTGAGGTTTTGCTCGATCGAGTGGTTTTATTCCACTCGATCGAGCGGTTTTCGCTGTTATGGGCTTTTATTTAGCCCGTGAGTGTTTTATTTCGTTAAACTTATTTACTTTTCTATTTAAGCACGCTTTACTAGGTCATTAGGATCTATCTTGGATTATCTAATTTTCCTACTGTTAAAAACATTACTGCGTTGCTTTGGCTATTGACTGTAACCTTACTTTGGGATTATTTTTACTCGGATTCGATTGTTCTTTACACCGGATTCGCACGATTGTAATTCCTTTCTCTACTCTTAATAATAATTAATCATTTGTTTGCTTTAATTGCTTGTTTACTTCGTTTATTCTTCTGCCCTAAATTACTTTTATGCATTTTATTTGTTATTTCATAATGTTTATTGCTGGAAATTTATCTGCTGTTAGTTTAATTAGCGATATGAGTAGCTAAACCCCTTTTCATGTTGGGATTAGGGGATCTGCGGTAGGAATGTTACGATGTAGTAAATGAATTAGATGAATGAATTGTGAGATCCTGTCACCATAGCAATTTAATTATATTTATCGACTTAGTTGAGTGCACGCTTCTGAGTTATTTCTTTAATCTGGCTAAAATTAATCCTAGATCGAAAGATTGAACAGTAGATTACCATGACGAGAATGAAAGTTAAGTTAGTGGTATTTTAGGATAGAAAGTGGACCGAAAGGACCTTTCCACATCCGTCTTACATTAATTCGTCTGAGTCATTTACAGCTGAGTCACTGGACTACCGTAGTGAACCGAAATCCTGACATGTCCCTCTCTATCTGATAGTTTAATCCTATTTTCTTGCCTTTACTGCTCTTGTCTCTATTTCTCCTCCTTTAAACTTCGTAGTTTAGAAAACAATTCAAACAACCCCCCATTTGTGACCAAATAGACGGACTTGTACAGATATCTTGCGTCCCTGAGGAGATCGACCTGACTTCCCTAGCTATATAGTTAGTTTAGTTAGTTTATTTTTGACAGGTACACGACAGACGTGTCAAATTTTGGCGCCGTTGCCGGGGAGGCAATTGCCCTATCTGTTTCGTTTCGTTTATTTTATCCGTCTCAGGGAATTTTTATTCCTTGAGGCAGTTCTTATTTACTTTCTTTCAGTGTTGTTTATGCCCAGGTCAGACAGGTTTGAGTTAGTTGCAGCTGATTTAGAGCCAGATAGATCATTTAGGCATAGACTCCGTCTGCAGAGAAAATCACGAAAGGAAGACTTGAGTACTTTCGAGCCAGAGCTAGATCATTCTCTTTTCGCAGAAGACATTCCTATTTCTGCCGATCAACCAGTAAAGATGCCGAAACTTTCTAGTCATTCGGTGCCTAAAGCAGCCTCAATTCCAAAGGGTTTCAATCTCCAGACTAAGGTGTTGGAATATGTGTCCTCCGACAATAATGCGATCACAACTGTTGATCATGATGATCACATGTTTAAGTCTCATTTTAAAGAATACAATTGGGAAGTAAT
The DNA here is from genome assembly GCF_048544455.1 of Silene latifolia. Classification (NCBI taxonomy): domain Eukaryota; kingdom Viridiplantae; phylum Streptophyta; class Magnoliopsida; order Caryophyllales; family Caryophyllaceae; genus Silene; species Silene latifolia. The sequence continues at coordinate 61,194,221 of NC_133529.1, read as the reverse complement.
ATTTCTCACAACCGTCCACACATATCGGTAATGGTTGGTGACTAGAGTTTGACATTACTTTTTGTCGTGAGACGGTGGTGACCAGTTGATCCCCTTAGGTCATACCTAAAGGGTAACATTCTTAATTGATCATTTAATTGATCGTATGACGATACGGGTCAATTAAATTACTTAAAATTGATGGACGATTTTGGAAGTAATATTTACGTGTCTTATTGAAATTTGATTAAATGAGATACGGTCTAAGTAATCGAATTGTTTTATTATTTAGATGAAATTATTGTTTAAGGAAACAATTGCATTTGAATGAATAAATTATTATAAATACAAGATGTTATGATTTTTAATTGGTAAATTATTTTGGTACAAGTAATTATGAATTACTAAGTCGATTTTGTATATGACGTATTTTTATTAATGCGTTGATTTTTAATATGTTAAAAATACCTAACAATTTTATGTGACATATGACATGTGACAAATTGACAAATTGACAAAAATAAAATGGAGTCCATTTTATCTATTTGGACCGAAATAATTTGGTAGTATTAGCAATATATTATGTTAATTGAGTTAGTGGAAAACATGATCATATTAGCCTAATACTAGCCGTGCATACCTACTTGTTCTTGTGAAGACAAACTTGTGCATGCATTGGCTCCCTCTCTTCTCTCCTTCCCACCGGTTTTGAGAAGACAAAATAGAGAGTTTTTGCTCTATAATTTATCTTATACACTACATCACTTTACTAGTGTATCAATTATTCATTCAACATCCAAAAATAAGAATCTTTAGAAACATAAAATCTTCCTTCTCCTCCCTCTCTATTAACCGAATTATTTGAGAGACCAAATAATTTTTGGGTCAATTTTTATACAAAATTAATATTGTTCTAGTAATAATAATATTAATTTTTATTAAGTTGTTATCTTGGGTATAAAACCTTGGGAGGGATTCTCTACTTGAATCCTTTGTTCATCCATTTAAGGAGAGCTCAAGAACAAGAGAGTAGGAGAACTCTCTTGTGCCCTTTTGATCCGAAAAATCAATGTAAGAATAAAGATTTCTTTCTTATTTTACTTATTGTTTGCATGCATAAGATCACCTTTTAATTTTATGACTAAATTAAAATAAAACATATATGAATATGTTGAGTAAAGAGATCTAGATTTCTAACAAGTGGTATTAGAGCCTTGGTTGTTTGCATGCAAAGCGGTTATAGTTTTTCCGAGTTATACGATTAACATATAAAACTTGTAAATTTGTGTTATTATGATATATCACGAAATAAAATTATGCATGCTAAAGTTTCTGGTCCTAAAATGTTTTTAGGATATTTTGGTTGATTTATGGATTTTTATTGTTCATCTTATATAATAATGGCATTAAAAATATGATTTTATGATTAAAATGTCATTTTCGGACTAAAATTAGCTAAACTTCGAATTTTCGAGTGATTTTTGGATATGTTATCACATGTTTTATTTTTAGATGACCTGTAAATTTTCATAATTTTTGGAGTTCTTATGCTCGAAATATGGATTTTTCATGATAAAAATCGAATTTAAATGGAAAATAGGTTAATATGAGATAAATTTCGAATCTGGTCATAGAAATTTAGTATGTTGTCACATGCAATGTTACAAGATGTGTGTAAAATAATAGGCTATATTGAAGTCTTTTTGCATGATTTATGAATTTTTGATGAAAAATAGCATAAATAGTGACTTAATTAGTGAATAATTGCTAAAACATACTCCATGACTGAGGAAAAATGTCACATGTTGCATTTTATTATCTTTTTCAGATCTAAAATTGAAAAATTGGTAAATATATTTTTCTCATGTTTTTTATGATTTTTATTGATAAATCCGATAAACCGCAACATAGTTTTTCCGATAATTTTACGAAATTTTCACCTAAGTTTTTGAACATTATGAGTGTCATGGTATTTTTCCAGAATGTTCATAAGTTTAAATTTCAAATTTCAAATTTATTTGAAATTTTTGTGATTTATTTGAAGTTTATAGCATTTTATTGTAATTTTGGGTCCATTAATGAACAATTTTTTTTTTTTTTTTTTTTTTTTTTTTTTTTTTTTGTAATATAAGTTAATTATAGTCAAATAGTTAGTGAAGACTAATTTTGAGTCCTAAGAGATTAGGGTAATTAACGTGTGCATAAATATGAATTTATGTAATTATCGTGATAATAAAACGTTGAATCACGCAAATCCGTAAAACCCGTGTAATATACGATATTGGCTACTTAAAGACGATTTAGCATAAAATTGGGCATGTTCATACATATTATAATGCTGCATTTTATTTATGATTGTCATAATTTTATTTTATGTAATTTTTCAATTATGTAATTTTTACTTAGTATGGCCTTACTTTTTAATTGGTATTACCCGAAATGTATGGGAATATCGATTCGGTTGTAATTTATTGTGATCTCGTATCACCGTTTTGTAATTTAATAGATTTATTTTATTTTAATTACAAATGTATAATAGGAATTATGTAATTTGTTATGTAATTTATTAATTCCGGAGTTCCTTGAAGACGATGTCATTCAAGAAGGCGATACATAAAGACGGTGTTACCTCGAGATGCGTGCCAAGAACCGAAGTTCAAGGGACCAATGGAGTTGGTTTCCGAATATGTAAAAGTTAATTAGATTTTCTATTTTAGGAAGGCCATACTAGGATTTATTTTTATGTTTTGCATTTTATTTATATGTTGCATGCATCGCTAAATCGCCATAACTAAAACATGCATTATCATTTAATCGAGTATATCGACCGTGTCAATTAGAATTATCGTAGTTCACCGCTTTAGTTCACTTAAAACGTGATAGATAATAAATTGACATGACCTCTTGCTAAAACAATCAATTGAGACATAGCCTTACCAAATAGTAGAAACCATGAAAACCTATTTCGCGAGGGAGTGCACTCGGCCCTACCGGGGTACAAACCTTGTTACGTAGGGGAAGTGGGTGATAAATGTCTATCCACCTAATTTATATTAATGAGGGTATTTCGGCACACCATGCCCTAAGTTGATATGAGTTTGGATCATGGATACATTTATTCGAAATTTGGGTTGTACTCAACGAAAGTATTCACGACGATTTCCGGATGTGTTTCGGGCTAGAGATAAATATTAATGTAAATTTTATCGACCAAGAGTTCTAAAAGTAGAATCGATTAAAAGGTTAATCCACCGAGTTATGTTAATAAAGGGTATTTCGGCACATCGTGCCCTAAATTAATATGAATTTGGGTCTTGGAATCATTTATAATAGTTGGGTAGACGTCACTATATAAATGTTCATATCTTGTTAATTTATTTACAAGAATGATTTAAAAAGACAAATGTTAATATTTCCTTTTCCTCCATACTTGTATTTCATCACTATGAATCCATCAAACGCTACCGCACCGATAACTATTGAGTCATACTACAATGTTTTTGACGACGTTTGCTCCAACAATGATTTCGACACTACTAGAGAACTTCATTTTGGGATAGGTTCGGATGGAAACCTTAACTTCATCACTTCTACTTGACCACCTACTACTACTAGATCTCGTGTGAGCCCGTCTCAGGAAGACCACCTCATACAATCTATAGGATCTTTGTCTCTGGAAGATAAAGATGCCAAAAATAGTGGGAGCTCAAGCAATCAAGTTCTTGCTTCAAAGGGCAAAAAGTTCAAGAAGAAGGGAAAGAAAGTGAGAAACTTCAAGCAAGTTAATGATGAGTGCCATTATTGTTATGGCATGGGACATTGGCTTAGGAATTGTCCCGTATATTTGCGAAATATAAGGGAAGGAATCATTGTTCCAAAAGGTAAAATTCCTAAGAAAATTTATGTTATTGATATAAATTATACTTCCACTACGACATGGGTACTGGATACCGGTTGTGGTTCTCACCTTTGTAATCATTTACAGGGTTTAAGAGATGTGAAGAGGCTTAGCAAAGGAGATGTGGATCTACGCCTTGGAAATGGAGCTCGAGTAGCGGCCGAATCCAAAGGAACTTATGTATTAGCTTTGCCTAATGGATTTGAGTTGTATTTACATAATTGTTTTTATGTGCCTACACTCTCTAAAAACATTATTTCAATCGCCATGCTAGACATGGACGGTTTTTGTTTTGTCATTAAGAACAATCGTTGTACTATTTCAAGGAATGATTTGGTTATAGGCCAAGCTTCTTCCATCAATGGCATTTGCATTTTAGAGACCTCAAGTCCAATTAATGATATCTATAACATTCAATCAAAGAAACTCAAATCAAGTGACCCAAATGAATCGTTCATTTGGCATTGTCGATTAGGTCACATAAACGAGAATCGCATTAAAAGATTAATTTCAAGTAATGTGATAACACCATTTGATTATCAATCATATGGTACATGCGAATATTGCCTACTTGGCAAAATGACTCGTAATCCTTTTAGTGGTAAAGGGACACGAGCTAGTGAACTATTAGGACTCATACATACCGATGTGTGTGGACCAATGAGTATCACCGCTCGTGGAAATTATGACTACTTCATAACCTTCACCGATGACTTGAGTAGATATGGGTATATATATTTGACGAAACATAAAAGTGACGCGTTTGAGAAATTCAAAGAATTTCAAAACGAAGTAGAGAACCAATTGAACAAAAGGATTAAGGCACTACGATCCGATCGTGGTGGAGAGTATCTTAGCCTTGAATTTGATTCACACTTGAAAGGTTGTGGTATTATATCACAACTTACTCCACCCGGAACACCACAACTCAATGGTGTTGCCGAAAGGAGGAATCGAACCCTACTTGATATGGTTCGATCCATGATGAGTCAAACCGAGTTACCGAACTCGTTTTGGGGATTTGCGATTCAAACCGCAATAAAATCTTTGAACGTAAGTCCAACCAAAGCAACTGAAAAGACTCCATATGAGATATGGAGAGAAAAGGTTCCAAATCTATCCCATATGAAAATTTAGGGTTGTGATGCTTATGTCAAAATTAAAAATGATAATAAGTTGGTACCACGATCCGAAAAATGCATTTTTGTAGGATATCCCATGGCCTCACGAGGCTATTACTTCTATAAGCCGCAAGAGAACAAAGTGTTTGTGTCTCGAGATGCTGTCTTCCTAGAAGGTGATTTTATTTCTAGGGGACAGAGTGGGAGAAATTTTGAACTTGATGAAGTTCAAGAGCCACAAACCGAGATAGAGACGCAAGAAGAAGTTCCTTCGTTGTCTAACGCGGTTATTCCTCCTCCTCTTAGAAGAACGGGCCGAGTTATTCGCCATCCCGATCGATATGTGGGACTTATCGAAGAAGATAGAACACTCGATGTGTTGCTTATAGATAGTGACGAGCCCGCCACCTACAAGGCTGCAATCTCTAGTCCAAATTCCTCCTTATGGCTTGAAGCCATGAAGTCTGAAATGGATTCTATGCACGAAAACCAAGTTTGGGACTTGGTAGATTTGCCTAAAGGGGCAAGACCTCTTCAATGCAAATGGATTTTCAAAGTCAAAAATGGCATAGAAGGACATGATGATGTCTACAAAGCTAGGCTAGTGGCAAAAGGATTTACTCAAGTCCAAGGTCTCCATTATGATGAGACCTTCGCCCCCGTAGCCATGCTAAGATCCATACGGATATTGTTAGCGATTGCCGCATTTCATGATTATGAAATATGGCAAATGGATGTCAAAACCGCTTTTCTAAATGGGCATTTAGAAGAGGAGGTGTACATGATACAACCCGAAGGTTTTGTTGATTCTAAGAATCCTAACAAAGTGTGCAAGCTTAAGAGATCCATTTATGGTCTTAAGCAAGCATCTAGAAGTTGGAATCATCGATTCAATCATGTTATAAAGGAGAATGGTTTCACTCGAAGTGTTGAGGAACCATGTTTATACATGAAATTTAGTGGGAGCAATGTTGTGTTCCTAATCTTGTATGTCGATGACATACTACTCATTGGAAATGATATTCCAATATTGTCTTCTGTCAAGAAGTGGTTAGGTAACCACTTCCAAATGAAGGATTTAGGAGAGGCACAACGCATATTAGGTATCCAGATCCATAGAGATAGATCCAAGAGGATATTGGCACTAAGTCAAGAATCTTATGTTGATTAGATTCTACGACGGTTCAGCATGGACAAATCTAAAAGGGGTTTGGTACCTATGGTAACTGGGACTATATTGAGCAAGACTCAATCTCCCTTCGAACCCCATGATGTTGAACGCGTGAAGATGATCCCTTATGCTTCCGCTGTTGGATCAATCATGTACGCCATGATATGCACACGTCCTGATGTCTCGTATGCCTTGAGCATGATGAGTAGATATCAAGGAAATCCAGGTGAGAGTCACTGGATAGCCGTCAAGAACATCCTTAAGTACTTGAGAAGAACTAAGGATTCTATCTTAGTGTTTGGAGGAGACACCGAGCTACGTGTTAATGGATACACGTACTCGAGTTTTCAAACGGATAGAGATGGCATGAAATCACAAGCTGGTTTTGTTTTCATGCTCAATGGTGGTGCCGTTAGCTGGAGAAGCTTCAAGGAAGTCAGAATCGGATTCAACAACGGAGGTCGAGTACATTGCAAAGATCGGAAGCGCCAAGGAAGTCCGTGTGGATCAGGCAATTCACGGAAGGTCTAAGAGTAGTACCTACCGCCAATGATCCCATCACTCTCTATTGTGATAATAGTGGACATGTACTTAGAAAATATCATGTAATAAGAGATTTCATTGAAAGAAAGGAAATAGCGATTTGTAAGGTTGGGACGGATGACAACGTAGCCGATCCGCTCACCAAGCCTTTATCGCAAGCCAAGCATGAGGGACATGTTGAGTCCATGGGACTTAAACGTGTACCAAGTTTATGTTAGATTTTGAAATGAAATAAAAGTGTTGTTTTTGTTCATGTTCATAATCGAATTTGTGTTTTATCTTTTCTTTATACATTGTTGTTGAAATATGTGTCCTCCGACAATAATGCGATCACGACTGTTGATCATGATGATCACATGTTTAAATCTCATTATAAAGAATGCAATTGGGAAGTAATATTGTTCTTGTCAACAATCAACATATATCGGTAATGATTGGCTGACTAGAGTTTGACATTACTGTCGTGCGACAGTGGTGATCAGTTGACCCCCTAGGTCATACCTATAGGGCAACACTCTTAATTGATTATTTAAATTAATCGTATAATGTTACGAGTTAATTAAATTACTTGAAAATTGATGGATGATTTTGGAAGTAAAATTTACGTATCATATTGAAATGTGATTAAATGAGATACGGTCTGAGTAATTGAATCGTATCATTACTCGGATGAAATTATTGTTTACAGAAACAATTAAATTTGAATGAATTATTATAAATACGATTTATAATTGGAAAAATGTTCTGGCACAAGTAATTATGAAATTACTAAGTCGATTTTTGTATGTGACGTATTTTTATTAATACGTTGATTTTAATATGTTAAAAATACATAACAAATTTATGTGACATGTGACATGTGACATATTGACAATTGACAAAAATAATATGGAATCCATATTAACTAAAGTGCCGAAAATGGAGGAGTATTAGGCTTAATATTGTGTTTATATTATAAGTGGTAAACATAATGATTAAAAGCAAGAGTAGTCATGCAACCCTATTAAACCTTGTGAAGACAAATGTGGGCATGCATTGGCTCCCCTAAACACCTCCTCCCACCCGGTTTTCCAAGAAAGAAAGGCAAAGGTTTTGTCTTATATTTTTCATATACACTACTTTGATTTAGTTAGTGTATTATTCATTCAACCATTATCCTAAAAAAATAAGATTTCTAGAGAGATAAAAAGCTCTCTTATTCTTCTCCATAATACCGAAATTATTAAGTGTTCATAATAATTTTGGGTCAATTTCCTACTAGATTAATATTATACTAGTACTTATAATATTAATTTGAATTAAGAGAAAGCCTTGGGTATTAAGCTTAGGGAGAGATCCTATACTTGGATCTTGGTTCTTCCATTCAAGGATAGCACAAGAACAAGAGAGAAAGGTGATCTCTCTTGTGCCCATAAAACCGAAATCACCAATGTAAGGACATGATTTCTCCTCTATTTTATCATTTGTTTGCATGCATAAGTTCCATATTTAATTTTATGACAAATTAATTTATAACATATATGAGTATGTTTATGTATAAATATCTACATTTTCTTCAATCGGTATCAAGAGCCACGGTTTTTGCATGCAAATCGGTTAAAAGTTTTTCCGAGTTATTAGAATAACATATAAAACTTGTAAAATTTGTGTTATTATGAGATATCACGAAATTTATCCATGCATGTTAATATTTCTGGTCCTAAAATGTTTTAGGATATTTTGGTTAATTTTACGGATTTTTATTGTTCATATTATACAATAATGGCATTTAAATATGATTTTATGAGTAAAAATGTCATTTTCGGTCTAAAATTAGCTATACTTCGAATTTTCCATTGATTTTTGGATATGTTGTCACATACATTATTTTGAGATAACCTGTAAATTTTCATAATTTTTGGACTTGTTATGCTCGAAAAATGGATTTTTCATTATTAAATTCGGATTTAGGTGAAAAATAGGTTAATATGAGTTAAATTTCGAATCTGGTCATAGAAATTTAATATGTTGTCACATGAAATTTTACAAGATGTGTGTAAAATAATTGGCTATAAAGAAGTCTTTTTGCATGATTTATGGATTTTTGAAGAAAAATAGCATAAATAGTGACATTATTAGTGAAAAATTAATAAAACATAATCTATGACTTAGGAAAAACGTCTAATGTTGCATTTTATTATCTTTTTCAGATCTAAAATTGAAAAGTTGATGAATATAATTTTTCCATGATTTTATGATTATTTTAGTTAAAACCGATAAGCCGCAACATTGTTTTTCCGGAAAATTTTCAAAATTTTTAACCTAAGATTTTGAACATTATGAGTGTCATGGTATTTTTCCAGAATGTTCATGAGTTTAAATTTCAAATTTCAAATTTATTTGAAACTTTGTGATTTATTTGAAGTTTATAGCTTATTTTTGTAATTTTTGGTCCATTTATGAACAATTTTATAAAATATGGGTTAATTATGGTCAAATTATTAGTGAAGACTATATTTTGAGTCTAAGAGGTTAGGGTAATTAACTTATGCCTAAATATGAATTTATGTAATTTTTTTGTGATTGTAAAATGTTGAAATCACGCAAATCCGTAAAAACCGAGTAATATACGATATTGGCAAATTAAAGGCGATTTAGCATAAAATTGAGCATGTTCATACATATTATAATGCTGCATTTTTCTTTATGATTGTCATAATTTTAATTTATGTAATTTTTGAATTATGTAATTTTACTTAGTATGGCCTTAGTTTTAATTGGTATTTCCCGAAATGTATGGGAATATCGATTCGGTTGTAATTTTATTGTGATCTCGTATCACCGTATTGTAATTTAATAGATTTATTTTATTTTAGTTACAAATGTATAATAGGAAATTATGTAATTTATTATGTAATTTTATTCATTCCGGAGTTCCCAAAGACGGATTTCTTCAAGAATGGCGATACATAAAGACGGTGTTACCTCGAGATGCGTGTCACAACCGAAGTTCAAGGGACCAATGGAGTTGATTTCTGAAATGTAATAGTTAAATAGTTTTTCTATTTTAGGAAAGGCCATGCTAGGATTTATTTACTTTTATGCTTGCATTTTATTTTATGTCACATGCATTGCTAAATCGCCATAACTAAACATGCATTATCATTTTATCGAGTTTATCGACCGTGTCAATTAGAATTATCGTAGTTCACCGCTTTAGTTCACTTAAAACGTGATAGATAATAAATTGACATGACCTCTCGCTAAAACAATCAATTGAGACATAGCCTTACCAAATAGTAGAAACCATGAAAACCTATTTCGCGAGGGAGTGCGCTCGGCCCCACTGGGGTACAAACCTTGTTACGTAGGGGAAGTGGGTGATGAATGTTTATCCACCAAATTCATGTTGATAAGGGATGTATCGGCCACACCGTGCCCAAGTTAATGTGGGTTTGGATCATGGACACATTTATTCGAAATTTGGATTGAACTCAACAAAAGTTTTTGATAAGGGATGTATCGGCCCCACCATGCCCTTGTCGGATGTGTTTTGGGCTAAAAGATAATTGTTAATGTAATAATATTATCGACCAAGAGTTCTAAAAGTAGAATCGATTAAACGTTAATCCACCGAGTTATATTTATAAAGGATGTATCGGCCACACCGTGCCTTTGTTAATATGAATTTGGGTCTTGGAATCATTTATCTAGTTGGGTAGAGGTCACTAGAAAAATGCATAAAACTTGTTTAATTCATACTTTTACGAGTATTATTATTAAAACGACATTTGTTTTACTCCTTCTATTTTGTTTTGTAGACCACTTCTCTTTTCTCATAACAATGGCAACACCAACCCCTAATGCCACGCCTCTCGCTAGTTTGTCTTGGCTCCGATCCTTTATGGATCGATGTAAACTTGAAAAGAATGGGTCAAATTTCTCCGATTGGGATGCCCAACTCAAATTAGCCGCCGAAGGTGACGACAAGCTTCGTTAACTTACCGAGGCCTCTCCACCCGAACCCTCCACTAGGTCCACCGCGGCCACTAGGGAAGCATATGAGGCTTACCAAAAGGAGTCCGCCGCAATGAAAAATGTCTTGATATTTGCGATGGAGGCGGACCTCCAAAGGAGAGCCTTTAAAATGGGCAATGCTAATGAGATTTACTCCAAACTTGTGACCATGTTTTCACAAACTCCGCGGATCGTCCAATATGAGGCGGCCGCGGTATTCTTTGATCTCGACTTCAAAGAGGGCCAAAAGGTTAGCCCTCATGTGCTCAAACTATTGGAGCTTGTCGAGACCTTGAAAATTCAAAAGGTTGAAATCCCCAAAGAACTCATTGTAGATAGGATTCTACACTCCTTGTCTAAAGTGAAAGCGTATGTTCAATTCCGGGTGAATTTTAACATGCAAGACAAGGATGTGTCTCTTGAGGAGTTGCACAAGTTACTTGTGCAAGCCGAAAGGGATATGGGGTTAAATGTGAACCCTCCCAAGGATGTGCTTAACATAAGCACTAAGAGTAAGGGGAAATTCAAGAAGAGTGGAAGAAAGGGTAAAAAGCAAGCTCCCACATTCACCAAAGCTAAGCCTAATGAAGCTAGCACCTCAAAGATCAAGAAGGGTCCTCTTGATAAATGCCATTATTGTAATGGTATGGGACATTGGAAAAGAAATTGTTCCAAATACCTTGGTGATATCAAAGCTGGAAAGATCACTCCAGTAGGTAAATGACTATCCTTCTTTTATGTTTCTAATTCAACTTTGGTATTATGATGCAAAGTTGTGATAATGTATCTCCCTTTTTACTGTAAATAGGGCCTCCACCAAGCAAAGACAAGGGAAAGGAAAAGCAAGCATGAGAAACCATGGAGAAGCTATGGATAGCTTTTATGGAGCTTTGGTTTTCGTTGTCTTATTTAAAGTTATGTTTTGGATTTTTAGAACTTTAAGTTTCCGTGTTCGACATGGAAAAGGTATTTTGGATAATGGTTTGTATTTTGGATGATGGTGACTTGGTTTGCAACCCAAGTCACCCGTTTTATCATTTATCCTTTTATATTCTAAAATTCATCTTTAAATGCTTGCACCTTGAAACATAAGATTATTCACTTAAAGTGATCTAATAGACTAATATAATGACGGGTTTCATTATATGTCCACATGCTTAAGGCTTGTGTATGATCATTTATAAAGCGATTTTGAGTCTATGAACTCTATTAAAGGAATGTCAATCACCAAGTACACATATGAAATCTAAAACTATTAGTCAACCTATGAGGTCGTTCTCCTTATACTTCAATATCATTATTTGTGTCTCATATGCTATCTTTGAATCTATAGTGTATTTATTCTAAAGATAGAGTGGGAGAAAAATGAGGACACAACACACAAGGCAAGATAAAATTGTGTACTTGTGTAAATCAAAAATTGTGTACTTGTGTAAATGAAGATCTACGCAAAAGAGAATGATTTTAATGGAGGTATATCTATTTATATAGTATAACCTATAGATGAGATCTATGGTCTCAAGTAAGTTCTATATGACTAATGAGACCACGTGAAGTACTCGAAAGAAATATTCTTAAGATTACTACGTGAGGACACCAAAAGTTAGTTTTGGAAGAAATGACTAATGTAAAGTCTTAATAAGAGTTTTGACAGAGTTTAGACTATTTTTATGATAAATTTTGACCTATAGTTTCAACCGAGATTTACTTAAGAGCCTAAATGAATCAAAGTAACCTTCTAGTATATATATATATATATATATATATATATATATATATATATATATATATATATATATATATACGAGATTTATGACTAGAAATTGCAAGTATTGATATACCGATATCCTCGATAGCTAAGTTTAGCATTAACCTCGCAAATGTCATTACTTAACCTCATTATGATATGAATTGGTTAAACCTCCTTCCGAAAGGGTATTTCGAAGGACGTGTTCTAGATATTATTTATATTCGAATAATGACATTGCTACACATCATTATGACATGAGTGTATTGGAGATTTAAAATCTTTTTCGTAAGGTTAAGATGAGACCACTTCAAAATAGGTATTTTGAAAGGATATGATGGGAACATATATGGTTTTATCCTAATAACTTGGCAATGCAATTTATATTTCAATTCTTGATAAATTTCGATTGAGAAGTCAATTTCGAAATGTGTAGAATTGAGTGGGAGTTAGGAAATTCTCATGTGAAGACATGGAATTTAGTGGGAGCTATCATCCTTTGAATGTTTATGACTCATCACTCATTAAAGAATGACGAGCTAATACCTTCTTTTATAAAGAAGCATTTGAGTTTTCAATTCTGGATGAAAATGGACAATGATGAATCCAATTACATCAAGGGATGTTGGATTAGTATTAAGAGATACACATCGTATCAACATTCACATAGGTTATTAATATAGAAGAAAATGGAATTGCCATTAGCAGTCATGGTCGTTCATTGAATCTATGAACGGTTGGTCTCATGATTATTAGCTACTAATGTTTCCGCCATTAGAATAATCATGCACATGTCCAATTATGAATCATATGCTCAGAGCATGATGATCATTGATAAGCCATAAGTGAAACGTCATGAATTCTCGAGTAGAATCCGATGAGCGATTTCGGTGTTTGTCAGAATACTCTTATATGTGTCAAGAGGTTGCACATATTATGGAAAATACGAGCACATATGAGGATTTATGATAATCCCAATTCTTTCAAGCCTAGAAAGAGAAATGAGAAGTTTTGGAAAGATGCTTGGTTGAATAAGAGGTTATTCAAAATAATCTTTCCTAGTTAAGCTAGGACTTGTGAGAAGTGCTAAGCTAATAATCTTGACAATTGTTACAAGATTCTACAAAACATATACCTAGTGCATTGTGTGTGGATGGAATACTTGATCAGTACAAGTTATATCATTCATCAAAAATTCGTTCGTTATGTGATAGTCGATAAGAAAGTTCTTTCAAGTTAAAGAACTGAAACCAAGGTCGGGAACCTTGATGTGTACTTGGTAAGATTCATGCTATGAGAGAGAACATGAATGTACAGGAAAATGCAAGCGTAAGAAGTTTGAACACATGGACACATGGCATGTTAAACTTCTATTGCAATCTATAAGTGTTTACACTTACGATATACATCACAGGGTTGTAATATGATATTGACTACCCAAGTGTGATGTCGACATTTGTCGTTTGAGTTATTATTAACTCACCTTGTACATTGTTATGTCCAAACGGGTTGTGGAGACAATTGAACCCCGTTAAAGTGAACATGGATTAACATTGTATTTGCCCATAGTTACTTATATGAGGTGACGTCTCGAAGTAACTAGAGTGTGATGCGATTGATGGCAAGTTCAAGTGCCATAAAGTCATATGAGATGACTAGTCGATCACATAGGCAGACTGTTAGGAACATTTTGTCGGGCCTTATGACCGCTTATAGAGTTCTGGCAAATTTATATAGCCTGGTCGTGGCGAGAGCTGCTATAGTATTCAAATGAGTCGATTCTTTTGACTAAAGACTATTCACCTAAGATGGCACAGTTTCAGATTAACTTTGATTTGTGTTACTACGACCTTCGTAAATGGGGTCAAATGGGCATATTTTGGGTTATGATGGCTGTGGCTAGTCGAAGGGAATGAGTGCGATAGGAATTGTCCACCCCTAGTCAGGGTTATAACAATATCTCAGGGCCACTCGAGGAGTAATGAACTGGAAATGCGTGGCCACGCTCGGAAAGTATCTATGATAGATAAGTCCGGTCAATCGCTTATTCTCCGGATCGAGGAAACCACTCTCGATATGATCACTTGCAAGTACGACCTGAAAGACACCTTGCATTGAGTGGGAGATAGTAATAGGACAAGAGAATTGGTGACGCACACTTGTCGAGGACAAGTGGGAGATTGTTGGAATATGTGTCCTCCGACAATAATGCGATCACGACTGTTGATCATGATGATCACATGTTTAAATCTCATTATAAAGAATGCAATTGGGAAGTAATATTGGTGCTGTCAAACCGGTCAACATATATCGGTAATGATTGGGCCGACTAGAGTTTGACATTATCGTCGTCGGCGACGTGGTGATCAGTTGACCCCCTAGGTCATACCTATAGGGCAACACTCTTAATTGCTTATTTAAATTAATCGTATAATGTTACGAGTTAATTAAATTACTTGAAAATTGACGGATGATTTTGGAAGTAAAATTTACGTATCATATTGAAATGTGATTAAATGAGATACGGTCTGAGTAATTGAATCGTATCATTACTCGGATGAAATTATTGTTTACAGAAACAATTAAATTTGAATGAATTATTATAAATACGATTTATAATTGGAAAAATGTTTTGGCACAAGTAATTATGAAATTACTAAGTCGATTTTTGTATGTGACGTATTTTTATTAATACGTTGATTTTAATATGTTAAAAATACATAACAAATTTATGTGACATGTGACATGTGACATATTGACAATTGACAAAAATAATATGGAATCCATATTAACTAAAGTGCCGAAAATGGAGGAGTATTAGGCTTAATATTGTGTTTATATTATAAGTGGTAAACATAATGATTAAAAGCAAGAGTAGCCATGCAACCCTATTAAACCTTGTGAAGACAAATGTGGGCATGCATTGGCTCCCCTAAACACCTCCTCCCACCCGGTTTTCCAAGAAAGAAAGGCAAAGGTTTTGTCTTATATTTTTCATATACACTACTTTGATTTAGTTAGTGTATTATTCATTCAACCATTATCCTAAAAAAATAAGATTTCTAGAGAGATAAAAAGCTCTCTTATTCTTCTCCATAATACCGAAATTATTAAGTGTTCATAATAATTTTGGGTCAATTTCCTACTAGATTAATATTATACTAGTACTTATAATATTAATTTGAATTAAGAGAAAGCCTTGGGTATTAAGCTTAGGGAGAGATCCTATACATGGATCTTGGTTCTTCCATTCAAGGATAGCACAAGAACAAGAGAGAAAGGTGATCTCTCTTGTGCCCATAAAACCGAAATCACCAATGTAAGGACATGATTTCTCCTCTATTTTATCATTTGTTTGCATGCATAAGTTCCATATTTAATTTTATGACAAATTAATTTATAACATATATGAGTATGTTTATGTATAAAGATCTACATTTCCTTCAATTGTTACATCCAAACGGGTTGTAGTGACTTTTGAACCCCGTTAAAGTGAACACGGATTAACATAGTATTCGCCCATAGTCACTTGTATGAGGTGACATCTCGAAGTGACTAGAGTGTGATGCGATTGATGGCAAGTTCAAGTGTCTTAGAGTCATATGAGAATGACTAGTCGATCACATAGCCAGACTGTTAGGAACATTTTGTCGGGCCTTATGACCGCCTATAGAGTTCTGGCAAATTTATATAGCCTGGTCGTGGCGAGAGCTACTATAGTATTCTAATGAGTCGATTCTTTTGACTAAAGACTATTCGCCTAAGATGGCACAGTTTCAGATTAACTTTGATTTGTGTTACTACGACCTTCGTAAATGGGGTCAAATGGGCATATTTTGGGTTATGATGGCTGTGGCTAGTCGAAGGGAATGAGTGCGATAGGAATTGTCCACCCCTAGTCAGGGTTATAACAATATCTCAGGGCCACTCGAGGAGTAATGAACTGGAAATGCGTGGCCACGCTCGGAAGATATCTATGATAGATAAATCCGGTCAATCAGTTATTCTCCAGATCGAGGAAACCACTCTCGATATGATCACTTGCAAGTACGACCTGAAAGACACCTTGCATTGAGTGGGAGATAGTAATAGGACAAGAGAATTGGTGACGCACACTTGTCGAGGACAAGTGGGAGATTGTTGGAATATGTGTCCTCCGACAATAATGCGATCACAACTGTTGATCATGATGATCACATGTTTAAGTCTCATTTTAAAGAATACAATTGGGAAGTAATATTTTACTATCAACTGGTCCACACATATCGGTAATGGTTGGCTGACTAGAGTTTGACATTACTGTCGTGAGACGGTGGTGACCAGTTGATCCCCTTAGGTCATACCTAAAGGGTAACATTCTTAATTGATCATTTAATTGATCGTATGACGATACGGGTCAATTAAATTACTTAAAATTGACGGACGATTTTGGAAGTAATATTTACGTGTCTTATTGAAATTTGATTAAATGAGATACGGTCTAAGTAATCGAATTGTTTTATTATTTAGATGAATTATTGTTTAAGGAAACAATTGCATTTGAATGAATAAATTATTATAAATACAAGATGTTGTGATTTATAATTGGTAAATTATTTTGGTACAAGTAATTATGAATTACTAAGTCGATTTTGTATTTGACGTATTTTTATTAATGCGTTGATTTTTAATATGTTAAAAATACATAACAATTTTATGTGACATATGACATGTGACAAATTGACAAATTGCCAAAAATAAAATGGAGTCCATTTTATCTATTTGGACCGAAATAATGGGGTAGTATTTGCAATATATTATGTTAATTGAGTTAGTGGAAAACATGATCATATTAGCCTAATACTAGCCATGCATACCTACTTGTTCTTGTGAAGACAAACTTGTGCATGCATTGGCTCCCTCTCTTCTCTCCTTCCCACCGGTTTTGAGAAGACAAAATAGAGAGTTTTTGCTCTATAATTTATCTTATACACTACATCACTTTACTAGTGTATCAATTATTCATTCAACATCCAAAAATAAGAATTTTTAGAAAGATAAAATCTTCCTTCTCCTCCCTCTCTCTTAACCGAATTATTTAAGAGACCAAATAATTTTTGGGTCAATTTTTATACAAAATTAATATTGTTCTAGTAATAATAATATTAATTTTTATTAAGTTGTTATCTTGAGTATAAAACCTTGGGAGGGATTCTCTACTTGAATCCTTTGTTCATCCATTTAAGGAGAGCTCAAGAACAAGAGAGTAGGAGAACTCTCTTGTGCCCTTTTGATCCGAAAAATCAATGTAAGAATAAAGATTTCTTCCATATTTTACTTATTGTTTGCATGCATAAGATCACCTTTTAATTTTATGACTAAATTAAAATAAAACATATATGAATATGTTGAGTAAGGAGATCTAGATTTCTAACATAAGGATGGGAATACTTTCGACATCCGTCCTTCCTACATCAATCTGGTGGAGAGAAACCTTTATAGAGGTGTAGCAGGTGAAGACCTGAGGAAGCACATGGAGATCTTTACAGATTACTGTTCTACTATCCCCGCCACTAAGGGGGTAACTCAAGACAAGATTAAGGAGGTTCTATTTCCTTTCTCTTTGGCTGACTCAGCCAGGGAGTGGCTGACTGACTTGGACCGCACAGCTGCTGGGGTTACAGATTGGGAATCTCTTGCTCTTGCCTTTTACAAGAGATATTTCCCTCCACAGCTCACCAATCAGCTAAGGGCCAAGATTACCAGTTTCAGACAGGCTCCTGATGAGACTTTATATGAGGCGTGGTCCCGATTCAAGAAATTGGTGAGGTCTATTCCTCACCACGGTTTTGACCCATGGTTTATAGCTAATCAGTTCTACAATGGGCTGTATGATGACCACAGAGCCATACTTGATGCGTCATCTAGTGGGAGATTCCAGGAGAATACAGATGATGATAAGGGATGGTCCCTTATTGAAGAGATGGCGAATCACAGTGCTGAGTATGGAAACCCGAGGGATACCATAAGGACAGTTCATGCAGTAGATAAGCAGGTTGTGGCTCAGCTGGAAGCCATAAATGCTAGATTTGAAAAGTTGGAGTTACATGCTGCTGGGGAGCCTCAGACGGTCCATGTTCTTACTAGAGGGGAGACCGTTTCATGTGAGAGATATGGGAGCAATGATGGCCACACTGCTGTTGGCTGTCTTGTGGAGAAGGAACAAGTCCTTGCCTTCCAACAATATAGGCAAGGAGGGGGTTCCTATTACAACAATCAAGGGGCAGTCCATCCCAATTTGAGGTGGACTAGTCAAAATGTGCTCAATCCTACCCCTCCTCCGCACCAGCAGCAGCCGTGTGTTCCTCCACACAAGAATCAACAAGGCTTTCAGAAGCCTCCTTCCTTCACTCCTCCTAATCACGGTGCATCATCTTCCGGTGGGGTGAGTGAAATTGGTGAGCTTAAGTCTATGTTTCAGTCTTTTACGAAGCAGTGGCAGCTGAGTGATCAACAGAAAGATGCATCCATCAAGGCACTTGAAACTCAAGTTGCCCAACTAGCCACGAATCAATCCACAAGGAAGCAGGATCAATTACCGACTCAAAATGAGAAGAATCCACATGAGACGGTAAATTTCATTAATCTGAGAAGCGGTCGTTCATATGAGGGACCGAAAGTGTTGAAATCAGACCCGAGGAATGCTGTAACTGTCGATGAACAGTGTTCTGGTGAAGAAAATGAGCTCACGGCAAAGAAAGTGCTCGATCGACTGGTTTCTGGAGGTCGATCGAGCAGATTTGGCGATGAAAGTGGTCGATCGAGTGGATTTTCTACTCGATCGAGTGAACAAGAAAATAGAGCTGTTCGATCGAGTGAAAATTCCACTCGATCGAGTGATATTGTTGAAGATTCTACTCGATCGAATGGGAAATTTGGTCGATCGAGTAGTTTAGATGACGGGAAGCTTATTCGAGAGCCTGCTAGTGCTCGATTAAGCGAGAAATCACCGGAAAGACCTCATTCGAGAGGTAAGAAGCGTCCAAAGGATACAGAGCTTGCTCCGGCTGATACATTGGAAGAGAGAAACAAGGGACTCGAGATACCCATCAAGGTTCCCTTCCCGAGGCGGCTGCAGAATACTAAAGCTAATCAACAATTCGGCAAATTTGTCGAACTCCTGAGAAGTTTAGAAGTCACTGTGCCGTTCACTGAGTTGCTGACCAAGGTACCCTCTTATCTTAAGTTTATGAAAGAAATTTTATCGCGTAAGAGGAATATTAGTGATAGTGAGACAGTAGCTTTGACTGAGGTGGGGTCAGCCCTATTTCAAAATAAGTTACCTCCAAAACAGTCAGATCCGGGTAGTTTTTCAATTCCATGTCATATCGGTACCCATTTAATTGATAACGCGCTATGCGATCTAGGCGCTAGTGTGAGTGTCTTACCGTTGTCTCTGGCTAAGAGACTTGGTTTGACAAAGCTGAGTTGCACCAACATGACAGTCCAGATGGCCGACCGTAGTATATCACAGCCACTAGGTGTAGTAGAAGACGTACCTTTTCAGATCGGGAGGTTCTTTATTCCAGTTGACTTCGTCGTTTTAGACATCCCCGAAGATGCACACACCCCTATTATTTTAGGGAGACCATTTTTGTCTACTGCCCGTGCAGTAATAGACGTCGGGGGTAAGACGTTGACTTTTCAGGTAGGGGATGAGGAGCTGATTTTTCATCAGTCTATGTTCCGGAGGGCTCCCATGCAAGCTCAGCCTTGCAATGCCCTCTCTTCTATTGACCCTATTATTGACACTCCAGATGAAAATTTGGAGTATTGTGCTGCTATTGTTACCCCTCCGCCTCAGATTGAGAACAAAAAGGAGGAAAGTTCGTCTGTTTTCCTTGCTGCAGGTACAGATGAAAGCAATGAAGGAGCTGTCAAAGGGTGTTGTGCAATTACTGTCAATCAAATTGGAAGTGAGGATGCTAAAGACGGTGATAGAGGATCAAGGATGAGGAAAGTTCGTGCTTATGTGGATGTGAACTATTCCCCTCCTACTGAATTAAATGATTCAAATCCAAGCTCATGGAAGCTGAAGAGGACGATCAATGTTGCTGAGATGACGTCCTCTAGTCAGGAGCCCTTCAAGGGGCTACTGAATTGCATTGGGAATTAAGCGGGGAAATGCCCCGTGTAACACCTTGTAAAAACAATTTTTAAAATTTCCGTTGAATTTCTTTTATTGCTTTTAATTAGGACAATTAGTTTATAGACAGTTTTTAGCGTAGGTTTAAGACTATAGACTGTTCTTAAGCGTATTTGGTATTTTGGGAAATTTTTGCACGTGTTTTTATGCAGGTTTGGGGAAGTTTTACGCAAATATAAAGGAAGAAAGACGAAATTAAAGAGCTTACGCGAGAAAAGAGCTCGATCGAGTACTTTTTGTACTCGATCGAGTGAAAAATGGTCGATCGAGTGTTTCTTTTTAGTCGATCGAGTAAAGCAATAAAGGGGACTTCTCGACCGAGTAGAATTCTACTCGATCGAGTAGATGGAGCATCAAAGTGCTCGATCGAGTAGTTTAAAACCACTCGATCGAGTAAATGGGAAAGGACGCAGGGAGTTTTCTTCCTTAAACTCTTTTATTTTGTTCGAATTTCATTTATCCCCAAATTTTCGTCCCTCCTTCCCTAATTGCGATCAAAAACTCCCTCAAATCCCCATTTTTCTTGCCCAATCACCAAATCCGTCACCTACAATTTGTTGCTTGTTAATTAATCCTTCAAAGCCCCTTACTTTCCCCTTGTTTCGTGCTCCTTTACACGGTTTTAAAGCGGGTTAGGGTTCGCGGTTTTTAGATCGAAAAATCGCCTTTTCTTGCTTGTTCTTTGAAGATTATTTGCAATTTGTAGGTTGTTCTCATCAAGTAAGTGATTCCTCTACCTTCATTGCATTTTGATTTCATTACTTTTGCATTTTTATAAGGTAAAATGGAATTAGGATTTCGAAATTGTTGATTTAGTCGAATTTTTCGACTTTAATTATCTTTGTCTGCCCTTACTTGTCTTGCTTGATGATCAATCCCCATTCCTCGCTGTTGTTGCATGTTTATTTCGAATTTTACATGATTTTCGCGATTAGGGCTCTTACAGTCGAAAATTTCGACTGACAATCGGTCTTTGTTGCTGTCAAATGCCTAGTTAACTTCATTGTTGCTTAATTGCTGCTATTGTTAACTGTTATCCCGCCCCTATCGTCGTTTGCATACTGTAATTCGAAAATTTTGAGGAATTGTTGGGAATTTAGGGCTGTAGTCGAATTTTTTTCGACTGGTTAGGGGTTTATCATGCTGTATCCTGCTGGTTTTCATGCTGTTAGCCGCTGTTTTCTTATCATACCCCCTGCCCTATGTTTACAGGATGGAGTCTAGCTCATTGCCTTCTACCAGTACCACTTCTAGCCCATCCTTGAGTGAGACGGTGGCCCCTGCTGTTGCCACCACCTCCGCTTTAGTTAGTACCGCAGCCCCAGTTTTCTTGGTTTCAGCTGCAGGTACCGTGTTTACCCTGACTAGCTCGTGCTAGCTCGATTTAGCCGCCACTTCGATTCGGCCACCACCACTGCTAGCCTTTCTTCATCGGTGGTGGCCACAAAGCACCACTACTCCTACACCACCGCTACTTTTACACCCGTGGTGGACTCGCCACGCAGCCGCACTGCTTTAGAGCGACCCTGTTCCTCACACCGTCACCGCACGGGCTTCGCTTGAGTTCCGAGGGCGGGTCGTAGACAGTCCCGTTCTACGCCAGCTCCAGCCACCTCTACTTCTGCTGCTGCTTCTACTTCAGCTGCTGCTCCTTCCACTTCTGGCACGGTCACAGTCCGAGGGGACACTTCCCTCGACTCTCACCCAGATTATCCGCAAGTACATTTTGTTAACGCTTTACATCGCAAGAAGTTTTATCACCTGCTAGGCTGCGTGCATGTACCTTCCCGATTTTTAGAAAAATCGGCACTTGAGAGACTCGGCATTTACGAGTCGGTTTGTGATTTACTACGGGGCACGGGGATGGCCGGACTCATCACTATGAGCGGCCGTACTTTTCTGGAGCTGAGCCTTGAGTTTCTCAGCTCCTTTACCTTCTCCTCCAGGGCACACGATGCTGACCCCACTAGTTCTTCAGTGTCCTTCCGGTTGTTTAACCGGACTTTTCCGATGACCTTAGCGGAGTTTGGTAGGATACATGGCCTTACCTCTACGGGCGAGACTGCCGCCCCTAGGAGGGTCTTCCGTCAGCTTTGGAGGAACCTGGCCCAGACCACTTTTATGGAGCGAAAGCTCCAACAGGTCCACCTTCCCCCTGTCCGTTGTTTCCTTAGATTGATGGGGAGCACTATTTTCGGCCGAAAGGAGCCGAACAACATCACAAACACCGAGCTCTCCATCCTGGGCGGTTACCTAAAGATTGACTGCGAGGGTCCTTTTACCCTCAACATAACTTACTTGACCGCCCAGTACCTTCAGAGCCAGGGGCTGAAGGAGACGGGAACTATTGCTTGCGGTGGTATAGCCACCATTCTTGCCCGTGCCCTCTTTCCCGTTTGGCCTCGTGACTTGCAGTACCTCGAGGGAGAGAGGTTACTGAGTCTGGATGCCATGCTTTCTCAGCATTGGCTGATCCCAGACGGGAACTATTTTCCACACTACCTGACATGGAAGACAGACGGCTCCTTGTCTGTTGACTTACCCTGTGACACTCTCCCCCGTCTAGAGCCCTTCCCTACTGTTGCTAGGGGTGCCCGTCTGCCACCACTGCCTGACCTTCACCTTCCACTCCGACCACGACCACCTCCCGCTGCACCCGCTGCCAAGAAGCGGCGTCTTGAGACTGGAGAGGGGTCCACACCTTCAGGGAGTACCCAGCCTTCCACGGCTACTCCCATCCCGACCCCTACTCCCACTACTACTACCACTTCTACTCCTACTCCCACTGACCAGACACAGGCTCAGCCGGTCCTACCGGCTACTTTCGTACCACCTCCACCCTTTGTGGCATCCGCGGTCATGGACCAAGGGCGCCGTGACGGTTTGTTGCTTGAGATTGCAGAGCGACAGGATCGTATGGAGAGGGACCTAGCACTTACCTTGCACCCTCTGTACGAGTACCACTTGAGGCGACACCGTCCGATCCCAGAGGGTTGGCCACACCCTTCCTTCTTCCGGTACCCAGCTGAGGGGTATCCGGACTCTGCTGACGAGGAGGACGAGGACGAGGACCCCGAGGTGGCAGTGGAGAGAGCTCGAGCTGAGGAGCGGAGGAGGAGAGAGGAGGAGGCTGATCCGGGGTACACGGTGGTGGACGACGACGACGACGAGTAGCTACTGGTCTACTCACTTCCCCAGTTTTCTGGCTGGTTTGGGGAAGTTCGTTTTTTGTATGTATCTCTTACTCTTTTATTTTTGTCTCCTTTTATTTATTGCTTTTATTTTGTTTTGGTTGTATATTCCCGTTCCCCTGTATATATCTGCTGGTGTATGCTGGAGGACAACGAGGGCGTTGTCCGTTTTGGTTTGGGGAGGGTATTGCATCCTTTTGAGTCTGCATTTGCATTTGTTTTTGCATTCACGTTTATTTTTCAGCTTTGCATTATTGTTTATTTCATTAAAAATCAAAAATTCAAAAAAATTAGAAAAATTTCAAAAATCAAAAATATTCATGTTTACTTTTGCATATAGGTTGAGTCGGAACGGTAGATTTCCGTGATGATAATGCACTATAACTTGTCATTTTATTTGAGCCTTGCACTTCTTTTGATAGTTATTAGCTTTGTCATACGCATAGTCTACGAGTTTCTGTTCAAATATAGCCGACTGTTTAGACTTGACCTATAAATTGGCAAACTACTTGATAAATTCAGAGTTTTAGAGCCTTATAACTGGTGACATTCATGACCAGTTCATTAGGAATTGAGAGTAGTACTCCTTGCATAGCATGTTCATCTTTTTTGCACTTTTATGACATTCAATTTCTTGTCAAATGCACATATTTGGGTTTGTGGTTGGTGTCACATGCAGGGAGGTGCTTGCAAATTTTCCTTTTCCTTATATTTTTCACCCATTTAGCTCCACATAAGCCAAAACTTGCCTTTTTGACCCATTAGCTACATCCAAACTAAGCCTGCCTAGTCAAGCTAGTTAGTATGTCTTTTGTGGTATGAGTTTTCCGTCTGCAGTTTGGCCCGTATTTCTTTGTATGGAGTTGGTGTAAGTATAGAGGAAGGAGGAAAAAGAAAAGAAAAAAAGAATTGAAAAGAAAAAAAAAGAAAGACGTGAAAGAGAAAGAAAGAAAAAAAATGAAAAATGAGAAAAAAAGGAAGCTGGAAACGTGAGAAAAAAAAGGAGAAGTTTGAAAAAAAAGTTGTTATGTTTCAGTTAGATCGTTCAGACGGTATAAAAAAGGGAAGTTTGTGACCGTCTGACTCCTCCATTCTTATTCTATATTTTTTTGAGGAGATTGTGTTTGAGTTTAGTGAGATTTGTGCCAAATGAAGGGCACTTGTACTTAATTTTTCAGTCAGTTGAGATTCGGATGGTTTACTATGGTCCTGTTAGGAACTAGCTTGACGCTTTTACCTCCACATTTCCATAACATGTTTGCCTTTCTCACCTGAACCTCACTATTCCCATACTATTTGTAAGCCCTCGGATGTGACGGACATTATTGGTTGGAGTGTGTGCATTAGTACTTGAATTGTCTTTCATTTTTGTTGCATGCATGCTATGTAGGCCGCAGTTAGGTGAGTGACTGTCTTTTCTTCTCTCTTTTACATATGATATTCACCCTTTGCTTCATGAGAGAAGAGTGACCACGAGAGAGTCCGATTTTGTTGGTCTTGCAAGGTCGATAGGTTGGCTATATTTCTAAACAGCTTATAACTCGTTTGCGTATTGACTGCTTACCTTTAACTGTTTGTTTTTGTTGCATTAAATTGGTTCAAGTAGACAAGTTAAGCTAGCTCTGAGTTATCATTTCCGTTCCATTAGTTACATTTTAGTTTACTCGAGGACGAGTAAAGGTTCGGTTTGGGGAGATTTGATACGTGCCTAATATATAGTCTTTTTAGCCTATTTCAGCACGTATTTCCATGCATTTTTATACTGTTTTTATAGTATTTTGCCCCGAATTGGCTACTTTGGTTCGTTTTGTCCATTTTGTAGAAATGAACGCGAAAGTAGTGGAATCGTACCCTTTTTCGTCCTTTTTGCATGCATTTAGAGGAGACGGGATTTTCCAGAGTGAGATACTGCATTGGGAAGCGTGATGGCACAGATTACGAGGCAGTCGGGCACGGACTTGAGCAGATTTGAAGACAAAGGACTCGATCGAGCAGTTTTACCACTCGATCGAGTGGTTTTTACGTCCATGGTTGGTCGATCGAGTAGTTTTCTACTCGATCCAGAAGTTGCTGAAAGATGAGTTACTCGATCGAGTAACTATCTACTCGATCGAGTAGATATTGCTGAGGTTTTGCTCGATCGAGTGGTTTTATTCCACTCGATCGAGTGGTTTTCGCTGTTATGGGCTTTTATTTAGCCCGTGAGTGTTTTATTTCGTTAAACTTATTTACTTTTCTATTTAAGCACGCTTTACTAGGTCATTAGAATCTATCTTGGATTATCTAATTTTCCTACTATTAAAAACTTTACTGCGTTGCTTTGGCTATTGACTGTAACCTTACTTTGGGATTATTTTTACTCGAATTCGATTGTTCTTTACGCCGGATTCGCACGATTGTAATTTCTTTCTCTACTCTTAATAATAATTAATCATTTGTTTGCTTTAATTGCTTGTTTACTTCGTTTATTCTTCTGCCCTAAATTACTTTTATGCATTTTATTTGTTATTTCATAATGTTTATTGCTAGAAATTTATCTGCTGTTAGTTTAATTAGCGATATGAGTAGCTAAACCCCTTTTCATGTTGGGATTAGGGGATCTGCGGTAGGAATGTGACGATGTAGTAAATGAATTAGATGAATGAATTGTGAGATCCTGTCACCATAGCAATTTAATTGTATTTATCGACTTAGTTGAGTGCACGCTTCTGAGTTATTTCTTTAATCTGGCTAAACTTAATCCTAAATCGAAAGATTGGACTAAATAGGCCTGCTATGAACAGTAGATTACCATGACGAGAATGAAAGTTAAGTTAGTGGTATTTTAGGATAGAAAGTGGACCGAAAGGACCTTTCCACATCCGTCTTATATTAATTCGTCTGAGTCATTTACAGCTGAGTCACTGGACTACCGTAGTGAACCGAAATCCTGACATGTCCCTCTCTATCTGATAGTTTAATCCTATTTTCTTGCCTTTACTGCTCTTGTCTCTATTTCTCCCCCTTTAAACTTCGTAGTTTAGAAAACAATTCAAACAACCCCCCATTTGTGACCAAATAGGCGGACTTCTACAGATATCTTGCCTCCCTGAGGAGATCGACCTGACTTCCCTAGCTATATAGTTAGTTTAGTTAGTTTATTTTTGACAGGTACACGACAGACGTGTCACTTTCTACACTAACGATGCAGGAACTAGTGCGAAGCAAAAGGAGAACCAACAGCCGACAGTGCTCCTCCGAAACACAACACAAAAAAGCCAAAAATCACAAAAAAAACCACAATCCAAAAACACATATATACAAACCGCCTCACGCAAAATGTAAATATGTAAAGACAAGGGTCCAAGACACGGACAAACTACAACAGCTACTCGACGTCTCCCGTCAGACCAGTCCTGGTCTCACTAGGAGCCACCAACGCAGACACCACCACCAGCTCAGACTCCCTATCCGGGGAACTCTCCAGCGTCTCACGCTCCATATCGACGTGAAGCTCCACCGCTGCAGCCAACTGAGCCCTGAGGGAGGCAATCTCCGCGTCTCGACTCCGCAGCTCGTCATCACGACGCCTCAACTCCTGGTCTCGACGAGTGATTCCCAACCCCTGGGCCTCGATCGTCGACCTAGCAACCTCCAACTCAGCACGGACCCGAGCAAGCTCCGCCGGATCCGCAGTGCTCTGCAAAACACAATAACAGATCCTCAAGATCTAAAAACGTGAAATACAACACCAAACACACAAAAAAAGCACACAAAACGTACCTGAGAAAGCCGAGCCTCCCTCGTAGCCAGGTCACCAGCAAGCGCCCTCCAGCGGTTAGCCATCCACCCACATGTTCTGGTGACCAACGGTCATCACCTGCAAAACAAAAATGTCCTTCAATATAAGGTAAGGCAAAGTATAATCGGAGAAAGTGTTCAAGTCAGGAACTCACCCTCGGAACAATCAACCTTCACTCCATGCCGGCATCGGTCACCTCGGCCGCGCGGCTCCGGTGCGCGCAATCAAGCTCCTCGCCACCCGGCCCCTGAAAAGTGGTCTCCGTCGGAAAAGCTGGGGGCTGAGTCCTCATCAGCGGGTCGACTCCCTACCATTGGGATCCACATCAAAAAAGACAAACCCTCCTATCAAGGGAGGCGATGAAAACAAAAGAAGAGAGGAAAACACACCTCAATCGGGTACCAAGCAAGCCTCGACAACCGGAAGGTGTCGTAGTCGGCGTCCGGCAGCAGCAGCTCCTCACCTCCCCGACCGTGAAGGTGCTCCTCAACCTCATCAGGAGTCGACTACTGGAACAACACCCTAGGCGGGTCAACCGACACGATGAAAGTCTCGGTAAAGCACTGGCGAACTAAACGCTCGCCCAAGTACCAGACCGGCTCAATCGCCGTCTCCAAGTACAGACGCAGGGAGCTGTGAGGCCGCAAACGCTCCCTGATGGCAGCCGGTACACCCGTTTAGTGCTCCCAAGGCCGCCCAACAAACTGCATTCAAAACAAAGCTATTTAGCTAACTGGGGGCTTCACGAGCTACCTAACCATCCTATCTCTATCTATTTCTATAAAGGAGAAGGGGAAGAGAGCAAGAACTTACATCAGCAACCCGAAGCTTGTTCACGCGACGCCTGCAGTCCTCGTAAGTCGATTTAGTCGACTTCTTCCGAGCCACCGTCCAACCCCTCACAACAGGGTAAGCCGAAGGAACACCGTCTGTAGTCCCCGGACGCAGAGGAGTAAAGTAAGCATACAACCAAGCCTGTAATCAAACACAGCAAACACAAATCAGCCAATTTCTCAAAAATTGCCAAAATCAAAATCAAAATCAAACTCACAAAAAACTACCACAAAAAAAACTCGTACCTCAAAGATGAGGCCGGGACCAACTAAGGCAGGAGCACTACCCGCTCCCACTGTCTCCGGACGCACCGCCGCGTGCAAGTACCGGGTGAAACTCGCCAAAGCCGGCGTAACCTAGTCAAACCGACCCAAAGTGTCAAGGTCGGTGAGGAGAGGAAGCACCTTGGTCGACAAGCGCTCACCCTTGTCACCAAAGTACGTGGCACCCAAGAAGTACCACAACCACAGCCGCGCCTCCTTCGTGTCGGCCTCAACCTCTGCCTCCGGGCTCGCCAACGGCGCCGGAGCAACACCTGCCACCCTCTCAGTGAAGTGGTCCTTCACGTACGAGCTCGCAATCAAGTACGGGGTGACGTCGGAAGGCTCTGGCAAAGCAGTACCGATCAAAGCAGTGACCGCAGAAGAGGACACTCTCTCCGGCGTCTCGGTAAACTCAATGGGCGAATCGCCACAAGGAAGGCCGGACACCATGGGAAAGTCCTCTAAAGTCACGCCGACCTCCCCAAACTCCATGTGGAACGACGACGTCGTATCCCAATACCGATCCAACATAGCGCGGATCAAACACAGGTTCGCCCTGATCGAGGACCTGTGAATGTCCCGCCAAGCGGCCACCAACGGCCCAAAAGCCGACCTCTCTATCAACGCCCTCGACCCGGCTCGGAGGACGTCGTAGAGACCCAAGCAGGTAGAAAAGCCCGAGAAAGTCCTCATGGTGCCAATCTCCTGAAATCAAAAACAGACAACGTCAGAATGCCTATTTAGGCCCGACATTTCAAAAGTGACAAAGTCAATCGGCGAACACAACTCACCATGCCCTCGTGAGCACGGTAGGAAAGGTGTCGGTCCAGTCGAAGTAACAACTGGCTACCGTCAAAACCCTCGGCCCACTCAGGCGCCGCCCGTAAAAGAAAACCTCGCGGAGCCGAAACTCGCCTGGCTCTCCAACTCGCAGCGACAGCATCATCCTCGGCTGTCTCTACTCTCTGTCTCTTGTAGCCACGAGACTCAACGTGGTGGGTAGGGCCCAACTCAACGACCCTGTTGATGTCCCGCAACGACCGCCTAGTCGCCCGAGGACGTCGCCCCCTCGAAGAAACCCTCCTCTCAGAGGTACCAGCCTCAGACCGCTCTGAGCTCTCCCAGTGACAGTGGCCCCAACAACGGGCGCCTCACGCTCCTCGGTGGCCCCCGCGGCCCCAGCAGTCTGCTCAAGAGGTCTCTCCTCCTCAGTGATGTCCTCCACAACTACGGCGGGCGTGCTAACTGGAGTACTAACCGGGCCCGACCCGAACAACTCCTCTAGAGTCGCAGCAACAGACCCGGTCTGTCCCGAGCACTCTCTTACGAAAAACAAAAAAACGTCAGCCAAAATTTCGGCATTACGACGGCATGAAATGGGTAAATCCCAACAACAACAAACCTGCAATACAAAACAAGGGCAATCCCGCCCAAAATCCAACCAAACAAAATTCACAAAAACAAACACAAAAACGACTCGCCCCTCTTTTAAAGCAAAAGACGAGTCAAAACCACAAAAAAAAAAACGGCATTTCAAGACCTCTACAAGGTCCGCCAACAACCCAAAGTACATTCCCGACACAATGGGGTATTTTTCTACGGCTCAAAAAGGCAATTCATACGCTAATTTGAGCCCAAACCGGTCAAAATTCAAAAACGACCGCAAAAAGGCAAACGTGATTTTATCACGCCTCAAAACGACCTAAATTACCAATAAGGTCCAATTCAAGGCAAACTGACTCAATTCAAGCCCAAACAGGCGCTTATTTGGTCAGACGTAAGACCGTCGCAAAAGGCAAAAATCCAATTTTGCCCACAACATCCAACGAAGGTCCTTAAATGGCAAATACGGGTTTTCCCAACTACAATGCAACCTAGTGGGACCCACTACCCAAGCAAATAAACTTGGCATTGCAAGGTGAGACGGTTTCTCGCCTCACTCACGTTTTTCGAGCATAGGGAGCGGGAACGGGGACCAAAATGCAAACTAAAAGCACCCCTATACTCCTAAACAGGTTTCTAACCTAATGCAAGCATCAATTTCACTCGAAATGGGCTCAATCAAAAACGCCCAATTTGATTTCTAGGGTAAAATTCGCCCTAATCCAATCAAGCTAAAGATCAACAAATTTAAATGGATTCTAAAGGAAATACTTACCTTGAGATGACATTGTTGATGAAAGGCAAGAACTCAAACAAGCAAGAAGGTCCTTCAATGGCGGATTTGGCTTTGTTTGTCGAAGAGAAAGAAGGCGAAGTTATGAATGATATGCGGCCTGACCTCGCGTCTTTTACAGAAAAATAGGGAAGCCGGCTTCCATCGCCAGATGGCTCGCGCCTAAACCAGGCCTCCCCTTTGCTTTTCAGCGGATTTTGGGCTTTGGCCTAATTCCCGTGACAAACTTCAAGCTTTTCATTTGACGATATTAAAGGTCGTCATTTCTCTCAAAAACAACAAATAGTGAAAATTTAAAATTCGCTATTTTCAACCAAAACGGCGATCAAAACCGCCAACTTCAAAAATAATGGTGAAATCAAATTCACTATTTTCCTTCAATTTCAAGAATAAATAGCGAAAAATTCAAAAACCGCTATTTCTCCGAATTTTAAGCGACGGCAATTAAAATCGTCATTTTCAAAATAATAGCTGGAAATTGAATTCCACTATTTTCACCACACATGTCAACGACGGCACATAAACCGTCACTTCAATTAATAGTGAAGATTCAAAATTCACTATTTCCATCAAACGTCAACGGCGGCACATAAACCGTCACTTCAAACGCAATAGCAAAATTCGCTATTCAAACCAACGACGATCGAAACCGCCACTCCGAATTCAAAGAAGAACGACGAACGGTGAAGATTCCTAATTCACAATTCCTTCAAATACAAGCAGGGGGCTTCCTCGCGGAACCCACTCATTTAAAAAAAAAACACAACAACAGTGATAGTGAAAGTCCCAATTCACTATTTCCACGGCGGCATCAGGAGTTCGCTACTTAACAAGCCCATTTGACGTGGCTATACTCATGGTCCATTAACCGACCATACATCGGCTGGCGAGCCTTACAACGCATCGCGGCTGGCGAGCCCTCCTCACATACGCACCACAGCTAGCGAGCCTTTGTTCGCAACCATTCAAGGATACATCCCGAAGATGCCTCGGGTACATTTCCTTACCACGTGGCTGGCGAGCCTTTATCCGCAAACGTTCAAGGACATATCTGAAGATGCCTCAGGTATGACTCCTTCTCACGGCTGGCGAGCCTTACAACGCATCGCGGCTGGCGAGCCCTCCTCACATACGCACCACAGCTGGCGAGCCTTTGTCCGCAACCATTCAAGGATACATCCCGAAGATGCCTCGGGTAAATTTCCTTACCACGTGACTGGCGAGCCTTTATCCGCAAACGTTCAAGGACATATCTGAAGATGCCTCAGGTATGACTCCTTCTCACGGCTGGCGAGCCTTACAACGCATCGCGGCTGGAGAGCCCTCCTCACATACGCACCATAGCTGGCGAGCCTTTGTCCGCAACCTTTCAAGGATACATCCCGAAGATGCCTCGGGTACATTTCCTTACCACGTGGCTGGCGAGCCTTTATCCGCAAACGTTCAAGGACATATCTGAAGATGCCTCAGGTATGACTCCTTCTCACGGCTGGCGAGCCTTACAACGCATCGCGGCTGGCGAGCCCTCCTCACATATGCACCACAGCTGGCGAGCCTTTATTCGCAAACGCGCAAGGACATATCCGAAGATGCCTCAGGTATGACTCCTTCTTATGGCTGGCGAGCCTTTGTACGTAGTCTAACGGACTTTAAACGACCCGCACGGACAGTCGACAGACTCTAAAATGTTCTCGACGACAGGTCCTTGACTCGTACCCTCGAGTCGCCTTGGCGTCGCCCTTCCCGACGGCAGGTCCTTGGCCCGAATCCTTTCGAGCCGCCTCGACGTCGCTTGGGTCTTCAGGTTGTAATCTTCTATTGACTTGGGGACTCTACTTTGACTTTCGCCCTATCCAAGCCTCGGTCAAAGTGGGGGCTCAGAGATACCCGATCTGCGAGACTCCAACAAACACCCGATGATTATCGGACTACAACATGTTTTGGGATCGCAGCGTTTGATCGACAGTTTGTGTACAACTTTACGTCGGAAAATTTAAAACGATTTCGAAAACAAAACATTTCAAAAATACCTGGAGTGTTTAATGCACGGCGACGGGGTCGCAATGACACTAACTAGAGTCAAAACCGACACCGGACCAAAAACCGACTCGAAAATTCAAATCCCGACTCCAACAACGAGTCAAACCGAGTCAAACAAAAAAAACCAAGCATTTTAAACCTTCTACCTTAAGTTTTCCCGGATTCATGTTGGTCAAGTACCAAACATGTGACTACAAAACCTAGGATAGAACAAATCATGATTGCGTTTGTTGTGAAAGCGACAACACAGCTCGAAGACCCGCGACGTGGCTCGCGCCTCTTTGAGCAGCCCAGGTGGCCACGTCGGTCAAAACTCACACAACCACTCATTCTCCTATAAATACCCCTCAAATGCCACCCATTTGAGACTTACGCGAGTGTCCGCCCCCTCTTTTCTCCCTTAAAATTCTCGACTCGACTTCTTAAGTCACAATCCGACGCGTATTTACGACCTACCGATCGTAAACACGAGCCTTACACATTGTTTGGTACCGTCATCGTGCATTAAACCACTTGACCGACCATTTCGACCACTACACTATCACTAAACTTTTAAAACACTCTTTTACTTACCAAAACGGTTTTAAACCGAGTTTTTACCGATCAAACGAGTTGTTACACTTACGTCGGTCACTCGCCATAACCAAACATGTAAGTATGAGGGTGTAAAAATCCTCTTTTATTATGTTTTCATTTGTTTCATGACTCTAACATGCTAAAACATGCATAACATGAACCAAAACATGGAATAAACGAGCTAAAACTGATTTTTGGTCTGAGGCAGAAGCCCCTAAGGTCGCCAACAGGCGCGCGCCTAAATGGGGTACTCAGACCAGAGATCAACCGTGTTTGTTCTCGTCATTTCCCTTTAATCCATTTTCATATTTGTAATCGGTTTTTACCATTTCAAGTATTTTCGAACCTTGTTGTTTTATTTCACATGTTTTAACCATAAAGCATTTTTCACCCTTGGTTCCTCATACCATGACTGTTAAATCCGTGTTTCGGTGATAATATTTGGTTAACGACATTTAAAAGGTGTTTTAAAGCCTTTTATTTCATTTCTTTACATTTTCAAACAAACATATTAGTCCCCAACACAAAGTCATCCTTGGTTCTACATACCATGCCGGATTTTAACCCGGGTACGATGATGAGTATCGACTAATAACATTCAAATGGACTTAAAACAATTAGTCCATAATCATTTTCAAAACTATTCATGTCAAGTTTGTCAAATCGAACCCGACACCGAATATTATCAAAACAATGATGATTATTCGAGTCAAGTTCTTCAAATCAACAAATGCGGTCTAAAACGACCCCTTCAAATCAAACCGGGTTCAAACACCCATTTTCAATACGTTCTATAACGTTTTCTAAAAGGCCAGAACACGGCACATAAACCGTGGACTAACCCGCGCCTAAACAGGCTCTCCATTTCTCACTTTCAAAACCAGGGGGAGGCCCCTTGTATCGCCAGCTGGCTCGCGCCTTATATAACTGTCTGGTACAGGGCCTGTTCCCTTCCAGCATTAGTCTAGGACGATCCCGACTCCGGTTAACCCGGATACAGGATGGATCAGATGACTATTCGATTATCCAAAATCACATTTTCAAAATGCCTTACTAAGACAAATGGATCATGTTATGCACCCTAAACCTAATACGGTAAATGGATGTTTAATTTCCGTCTTGCATGCAAAATCAATCATTAATCCAACTCGACATCTTATACTTGATACTTGGATTAAATCAAACCGACTTAGAAAGCTCTCAC
Organism: Silene latifolia; assembly: GCF_048544455.1. Lineage (NCBI taxonomy): Eukaryota > Viridiplantae > Streptophyta > Magnoliopsida > Caryophyllales > Caryophyllaceae > Silene > Silene latifolia. Next base: position 61,159,516 of record NC_133529.1, on the reverse strand, counting down.
ATGTTAGGTTTAAATTATTGGATGCGCATTCATGCATTTAAACCGTTTTATCAACTTCTGCATTCAACCAACCAAGATCGATCAGTAGAGGCCGCTAAACGCGGGCGGGATTGGGTGTCTGATTAAAGGGCTTCCCAATACGTACCTTCACCTCTTACTCAGAAACTTTGGATAGTGGACGACCTTATCCAGGGCGTACGAGAGTCATTCTAGAGATAGGATGCTAAAGAGGGACGATTTCCTTATCTTTAGTACCTATGTCAAACGCTGCTTTGTGCTTCGATTTGACCGAGGTATAAAGTGGAATTCGAACGGGTTCCAGGCATCCCACAAATGCTTGGTGGCGACTCCGAACATCTCTAATCGTTTCCAGACCCTTACCGAGATGAAACCAACCGATCTAAAATGATCCGGTCGAAGGCATTTTTACGGCGCTGAGCGTGGCTTTCAAAAGACCGCTGTATGTCCACAGATCGGCTGGGCTATGCAGGTGGGCCATGTCCACAGGTCACCACCCTCTTCAACAACCATCTCCTCCCCACCCGGTCTACCACCACTAGGAATGCTAGGTAAGAATACTTCCCTATCCGCCCAACTAGGCAAAGGACAAGACGGATCAAGAAGTCCTTGCCTAGCTAGATGTAGGAGGGGCGGATATTGGGCCTTGTAAGCATCCACTCTATCATTGTAAGCTTGCTTATGCATTTCCCTCATGAGTAGAGTCAAGTAATCATTTCCCACTTCGACATCTTTGGGTTTGAACTCGTGGTATTCAAATGGGTAAGGTGGGGTGATAATGGAGGAGGAGGGCTCGGCAATTTCGCCCCTTTGTTGTTGAATGATATACTCGGTCTCTTCGGAGAGTGGGAGAAGGTAGTTCGGTCGGTGAACATTAAATCGGCAAATTTTGGAAGGTAAGGTGAAGGATCTAGCTTCATTTGTTAACCACCCATATTTGTTGTCAAGAGTGTCGTGCTTGACCCACTTAAACTTGTGAATCATGGTGTCCATATCGACAAGATGGCCTCCATTAACCGGCACATAAGTGTTGTTTTTGTTGAAATCCCGGTTAAAATGCTTAGCCAAATGGGTAACTAGTCCTCCATTGACAATAAAGGCGGTGCCTTCTTTGCCACAATCGACATTAAGCCATCGTTCAACCAAAAGTCTTAGAGCATTGTATGGCTTGGTAAATTCCCTCCCAATGTTCAAGGCCGACTCAAGAAGAATACAATCGAGTTTGGTAAGATGATTTGTGCCATTTCTAGCTATCAAAGTATTCCCAATGACCTTATGCCATACTCTAATGCCCGGATGGTGGACTAAGAGGGTTTAAAATACCCGTTATATTTGAAAATGCAGTGGAGGACGAGCGGACCAGGTGTCGGGACGCTCGGATTCTTCAATGTTTGGCTCAGGAAAAGATGCCACAGGACGAGCGTCTTTCTGGAAAGACGAGCGGATTCTTTGTGGAGGGACGAGCGTCTTTCTGGGTGGACGCTCGTATTCCTTTACAGAGAAAATCCCAAATTTTTGCAGCAAAAAGACGAGCGTCTTTTGTGAAGGACGACCGTCCAGAATGAGACGAGCGGATTCTCAGCTGAGACGCTCGGATTCTTTGTCAGACCAGATTTTTGATTTCTGCAGCTCTACCAGACGAGCGTCTGGTGACTTTGGACACTCGGGTTTCTTCAGGACGAGAGGATTGTCCATTTGGCCGCTCGGATTCTTCCTTGACCACACGGATTCTGGTCCATCCGTGGGTACTTCGTAACCCGTGTCATTTTCATTCTTCAATTCTCGTGTTCTTCATTGTAGGGGCACTACAAAGGCATGAATAGCTTAGGAAATTGCTATCCCCACACTAAGGTAAAGCACTACACATCAATAAAATCATAAGTCCCTCCCTCAGTTCTCTCGAAATGATGAATATCTTGATCAAGACACAAAAATATAAATCCAAAAATGACAAAAATGCAATGTAATAATTGAAATGCAAGTTAGGGAGTTAGAATATTTACAAATGGTGGTTTAGGGAGGACTCCACCAAACTCTCATCCAATGTGAGATGTCAAGGGGGCATGTTCAAGGTGTTGTTGATGTTACTCAACATCTTGAAGAAGTAGTCGAAAGCTTGCTCATTATCATGATAAAGGTCCTCAATAGATTTTTGCACTTGTTGTTCTTCATGATGGTCTTGGTTCATAGCATTACAAATATAGGGATTGAATATCCCTTCAAACTCATCATCCCAAAGACCGCAAAATTCGTCTACTTGATCATTAAAAATTTCTTGAGTTGATAGAGACAACTCTCCTTGTTTCTTGTTTTGGCAAATGAGGCTATCTTCTTCACTTGTCATGGGTGAGCTTTTCAAGCTCTAATTGTTGCTATTTCCTTGTTCTTGTGATGAAGCATCACCCACTTTCTTTTTCCATTGAAATTCGAACTTCTTCCTATCATCCTTCCGGCTATAGTGATCAATCATAAAACATGGCTCATGCAATCGGGGAGCTCTCATGGTCTTGTCAAGATTGAAAGTGATGGTTTCATCTCCCACTTCAAGGGTGAGCTCTCCATGCTTCATATCGATCACCGCTCCCGCGGTGTGCAAGAAAGGTCTTCCTAAGATAATAGGAATGTTGGAGTCTTCTTCCATGTCAACAATAACGAAATCCACCGGGATGAAGAATTTTCCAATTCTCACGGGAACATCTTCCCATACCCCTAAAGGTGTCTTTGTCGATCTATCCGCCATTTGAAGCGTGATGTTGGTACATTTGAGTTCTCCCATTCCTAGCCTCTTGCTAACCGAATATGGCATGACACTAACACTTGCCCCAAGGTCACATAAAGCTTTGTTGATGGTAGTGTCACCAATAGTGCATGGAATGGACAAACTTCCCGGATCCTTGAGCTTTGGAGGTGAACTCCCTTGAAGGATGGCACTACTCACCTTAGTGAAGGCGATAGTCTCAAGCTTCCGGATTGATTTCTTCTTCGTAAGGATGTCCTTCATGTACTTTGCATAGGCCGGAACGTGATTGATCAATTCCGTGAAAGGAATCGAGACTTCTAAATTCTTTACAATTTCCATGAATTTTACAAGTTGGTCATCAAACTTTAGGCTTAGTTTGACGACTCGGAAAAGGAAGTCTAATCACAATGGGCTCCTTCTCTTTGGCCTTTTCTTCATTTTTCTTTGAAACTTCTTGATTGGTGGGTTCTTCTTCCTTAGAGTTTTGCACAACTCTCTCCTTGTCACTAGCTTCCACAACTTCATCCTCAAATTGCTTCTTTGGCCCTTCATATCTCGTACCACTCCTCAAGTGAATGGCACTAACCGTTTCATGTCTTAGGGGATTACTTTGAGGTGGTAATTGCCCCTTTTGTCTTTGAGAGCTTGGAGATGCTAGTTGGGTCATTTGAGTTTACAACATTTTTGTGTGGGCTAGGATGTTGTTGATGGTGATGTCTTTTGCTTGGCTATCTTTTTGCATTTGAGTGAAAAATTCTTGTTGATTCTTTTGCATTTAGAGGACCGCTTTTTGAACATCAAAACCTTGGTCATTTTGTTGATTGTATGAAGTTTGATTTTGATAACCTTGGTTTTGGTTGTAAAAGGGTCTTTGATTTTGGTTTCTCATGGGAGGTGGGGTGTATGTTGGTTGAGGGTTTTGAACATTTTGGCTTTTGTATGAGAGATTTGGGTGGAATTTGGTGTTTTCATTGTAATAGTTGGAATAAGGGGTACCACTTTTGTATGCTTTAAAAGCATTCACTTGCTCATTTGTTCCCCTACATTCACTTTGGTCATGTCCTAAAGTTCCACAATTCTCACATATCCCACTTGGGATTGATGAAGATGCCACCATGGCATTAACATGATGCTTTGGTGATTTTGAGGCTTCTTCAAGCTTAGCCATAGCCTTCTCAAACTTCAAGTTGATGGTATCAATATGAGCACTAAGTTGAGCACCCAATTGAGTAATAGAGTCCACTTCATGCTTCCCTCCTCTAGTAGCCTTGCGAGGTCTACTATGTTGTGAATTATGGACCGCCATTTCCTCAATCTTATTCCAAGTTTGATTATCGTCAACTTCGGTGAACATACCATTTGATCCCATGTTGAGAATGTTTCTTGAGTCTTCATAAAGACCATTCCAAAATTGTTGTACCAAGAACCACTCGCTAAGTCCATGATGAGGACATGAGTGACAAATTCCTTTGAATCGCTCCCAAGCTTCATACAAAGATTCTTCGTCCCTTTGCTTAAAACCCGTAATTTGAGCTCTTAGCATGTTAGTCTTTTCCGGAGGGTAGAATTTTTTGTAGAAAGCTAGAGCCAAGTTCTTCCAAGAGTCAATTCCAAGAGTAGCCTTATCGAGGCTCTTCAACCATTGTTTCGTGGTACCAATTAGAGAAAAAGGAAATAAGACCCATCGAATTTGGTCTTGAGTCACTCCGGTTTGTGAAATCGCATCACAATAGTCACAAAAAGTCTCCATGTGGGAATGAGGGTCTTCACTAGGCATCCCCCCAAATTGGCTTCTTTCGACTAATTGGATAAATGCGGATTTTGCAATGAAATTTCCGGTTAAGTGTTGTGGTGTGGGAGTACCATTGGGTAGGTTCTCCTCGGTTGGTACGGAATGTGACGAAAACTTAGGCATTGTGGGGTGATTGTGTGGTTGATTTTGTGTTGGGTTCTCCTCACCTTATCTTGCAAAAGGGTTGATGAACTCAATAGTATTTGGTTGAATATCTACAAGCTCACCAATACCTCTCAAAGTATTTCTAGCAATTCTTCTATTGGTCGTCAAAGTCCTTTCAATTTCGTGATCAATGGGTAACAAGTTACCTTGTGATCTTCTAGACATGCAAAATATCAAACAACTCGAAAACAATTAGAATAAACCTTGAGGAGTCTTACTTCCCCAAGGCAAAGAAAGACACAACTAATAACAATCAAAGAAAATCAAATCAAGTTAACACCGTCCCCGGCAACGGCGCCATTTTTGGTCGGTCCGCTTTGAGCTTAGATTTTGGTTACTTGTCGTTAGGAGCACCTAGACCAAAACAATATTTATAACTTCACAAACAACTCTACTACTAGTAAAGAGGCAAGTAAAGGTCGGATCCCAAGAGACGGGTATTGATGTAGGATTTTTGATTGCAAGTAGTGGTGTCTAGGGGTGTCACAATTTGGGTTGAGATAAGAAGATCACTAAACTAAATTACAATAAAAGTAAACAAGCAAGATGACTAAAATGAGATGTAAACAATTGATTAAAAGCACTAGGGTGTCATGGGTTCATAGGGGATTCATGGGAATTGATCATACAAACATATTCTCAAATTATAAGCAACCAATTATTGTTGTGATAGGATCGAGTTGGTTTATATCTTACAATCCTAGGAAGGTTTGGGTCCCGGAGCCGAATCGATTAGATTGTACAACACCTACAAGTCGACTTAATCCTCCCTACTCAACTATATGCATGGTCTAATGAGACTCGAGTTAGTTTATGTCTTACAAGTCTCATTGAAAAGGTAAGTGATGGGTAAAAAATGCAAGGATTCATAGGCTCGCATTTCATCAAACATAACATGTGCATAAGTTGAGATCACAACAAGCAAGCAAATAAATTATGTGAACATATTAAATTAAGCATGAATCATCCCCCATGTTGGTTTCCTCTAATTCCCCATTAACCCTAGTTAAGGAAACTACTCACTCATTATCAAGTTTAACATGTTAACAAGGTTGTCAATCATATTAACAAAACAAAACATGATGAATAAATGAAGATGATTAACAATAATTAAAAAGGGATTAAGAGAATTATACCAAATGATGATTCCAAAATATTAATGCAAAGAATAATAGATGTACTTGATGATTGATGGAAGGTTGTCAATCTCCCAATAAACCCAAATAATCTTCAATTACCCAAAATAAAAGATGAACAATAGAGAAATTAAGGAACTGAGATTTGTATTAATGCTTGATTAGAAGTTGATTACAAGATTAAAGAGAGATTAGAATAATATAAACTATACTAACGATTGATAGGAAGAACATGATAATCTAATTAGACTAATGGGGTATTTATAGTGGGGATTAGGTGCACAAATTAGGGTTACTAAGGGCTTAAATGACGATTAAGTCCTTGAGGAATCGCTCCTCTCAAGAAACGATGCAGGTCTCCTTTTAGCTAGTCTTTCAAAAAGATGCGCATCTCGAATGAAGAAAGAAGGGGACGTGTTGCTCTGGAGGACAATCCGAGCGTCTAAAAGGTCGGAACGAGCGGATTGTGTAGCTTATGGAGGAGCGGCCTGGCAGCTTGGACGAGCGGCCTGGGGAGCTTCTGGACGGGCGTCCCGATAGGTGAGACGCTCGGATCTTGGCTCAGCTTGCCATTTCTTCTTTTCTTCTTTTCTTCTTCCAACAATCCTCCAGGATTTTGTCAGGGATGCAAGGATCTTCTTCATCATGTTGGAATATGTGTCCTCCGACAATAATGCGATCACAACTGTCGATCATAATGATCACATGTTTAAATCTCATTTTTAAGAATACATGTGGGATGTAATATTTTACAGTCAACTGGTCCACACATATCGGTAATGATTGGCTGACTAGAGTTTGACATTACTGTCATGCGACGGTGGTGATCAGTTGATCCCCTTAGGTCATACCTATAGGGAAATACTCTTAATTGATTATTTAATTAATCGTATGCCGATACGAGTTAATTAAAATTGCTTAAAATTGACGGATGATTTTGTGATTAAAGTTAACGTGTCTTATTGTAATTCGATTAAATTAGATACGGTCTAAGTAATCGAATTGTTTTATTACTTGGATAAAATTATTGTTTACGAAACAATTGAAATTGAAATTGAATGAATAATTTATTATAAATACAAGACGTTGTGATTTATAATTGATAAACCGTTTTGGTACAAGTAATTACGAATTACTAGTCGATTTTGTATATGCCATATTTTATGAGTATGTTGATTTTTAATATGTTAAAAATACATTACAATTTCACATGTCAAGTAACATGTCACATATGTCACAATTGACAAATGACAAAATTAAATGGACCTTCCATTTTATGTTAAGTGTACCGAAATATTGGAGGGGAATAAGGTTTATGTTGTGTTTTTATTTTTAATTGAAAACATGATGATTAAACCTATTATCTAGCCATGCATACCTATTTTTCTTGGGTAGAAAAACAAGCTCATGCATTGGCCCCTTTCCCCCCTCCCCACCGGTTTTTCAAGCTAGAAAATGCCAATGGTTTTTCCATCATTATTCACTACTTCAACTTATATTTTCTAGTGTAAGAAAATAATATTCTTTCTACAATTTTGTGGAAAAACTTAGAGAAATAAAAACCTCACAAATCTCTCCTCTCTTGGCCGAAATTACAAGAGAACAAAATTATATTTTGTGTCATTTTTAGTAAGACTAATATTATTACTAGTTCATAATAATATTGGTTATTAAGGGTATTCCTTGGGTATATGCTTTTGGGAGAGGTTCTAATTTTAACCTTGTTCATCCATTGTTGGAAAGCTCAAGAACTAACAAGAAGGAGATCTTGTTGGTGCCCAAAAATCCGAAACACAAATGTAAGAAGTGACAATTTCTTCTCTAATTTGTTTTATGTTTGCATGCATAAGATCTTGTATTTATTTTATAACCAAATAAATTAATTCATATATGAATATGTAAACTATTGAGTTTAAAGAAACCTAACAAGTGGTATCAGAGCCTTAGGTTGTTTGCATGCAAATCGGTTTATGGTTTTTCCGAGTTATAAGATTAACATACAAAACTAATTAATTTGGATTTATGAAGATAAACCTTTAAATAACTTTGCATGTTAAAAGTTTCTGGTCCTAAGTGATTTTTGGGATATTTTGGTTTATTTATGGATTTTATTGTTCATTTTATACATTATTGGCATTAAAATGTGATTTTTATGAGAAAAATGTCATTTTTGGACGAAAAATAGCTAAACTTCGAATTTTTCAGTGGTTTTTGGATATGTTTTCACATATATTATCTACTGATGGCCTGTAAAGTTGCATGTTAAAATAAGTTGTTTTGCTCGAAATATGAATTTTATAAGTTAAAATCGTATTTAAATGGGTAAATAGGTTAATATGAGTTATATTTCGAATCTGGTCATGGAAATTTAGTATGTTGTCACATGAAATTTTACAAGATGTGTGTAAAATATTTGGCTATAATGAAGTCTTTTTTGCATGATTTATGAATTTTTGATGAAAAATCACATAAATAGTAACTATAATTAGTAATAATGCTAAAACATACTTCATGACTAAAGGAAAAATGTCACATGTTGCATTTTATCATATATTTCAGATCTAAAAGTGAAAAGTTGATGAATATATTTTTTCTCATATTTTTATGGTCATATTTGTTAAAACCGATAAACCGCAACATTATTTTTCTCGATAAAGTTTCGAAATTTTTAACCTAAGTTTTGAACATTATAATTGTCATGGTATTTTTTCAGAATGTTCATGAGTTTAAATTTCAAATTTCGAAATTATTTGAAATTTTTTATAATTTAATTTGAAGTTTATAGCATAATTTTGTATTTTTGGGTCCATTTATGAACAATATTAAGAAATCAAGTTTAATTATTGTCAAAATGTTATTGGAGACTAATTTTTGAGTCCTAAGATGGTTAGGGTAATTAACTTGTACATAAATATGAATTTATGTAATTATTGTGATTTTAACAAGTTATAATCACGCAAAACCATGAAAACCGATAAATATACGATATTGGCTCTTAAAAGGCGATTTAGCATAAAATCTAGCATGTTCATACATATTATAATGCTGCATTTTATTTATGATTGTCATATTTTAATTTTATGTAATTTTTGAATTATGTAATTTTACTTAGTATGGCCTTAGTTTTAATTGGTATTACCCGAAATGTATGGGAATATCGATTCGGTTGTAATTTAATAGATTTTTATTTTATTTTATTACAAATGTATAATAGGAAATTATGTAATTCATTTTGCAATTTTATTATTCCGGAGTTCCTTAAAGACGGTGCCATTCGAGAAGGAGGTCCATCAAAGAAAGTATTGCCTTGAAGTGCGTGCCAAGACCGAAGTTCAAGGGACCAAAGGAGTTGGTTTCCGAATTTGTAATAGTTTATTAGATTTACTATTTTAGGAAGGCCATACCAGGATTTTATTTTTATGCTTTGCATTTTATTTATATGTTGCATGCATCGCTAAATCGCCATAACTAAACATGCATTTTAAATCGAGTTTATCGACCGTGTCAATTACAATTATCGTAGTTCACTGCTTTAGTTCACTTAAAACGTGATAGATAATAAATTGACATGACCTCTCGCTAAAAATAAACAATTGAGACTTAGCCTTACCAAAAAGTAGAAAGCATGAAAACCTATTTCGTGAGGGAGCGCGCTCGGCCAAACCGGGGTACAAACCTTGTTACGTAGGGGAAGTGGGTGATAAATGTCTATCCACCGAATTCATGTTGATGAGGGTTGTATCGCCAAAGCGTGCCCAAGTTAATGTGGATTTGGATCATGGACACATTTATTCGAAATTTGGGTTGAACTCAACAAAAGTATTCTCGACCATAGCCGGATGTGTTTTGGGCTAAAGATAAATATTAATGTAATTTTATCGACCAAGAGTTCTAAAAGTAGAACCGATTAAAGAGTTAATCCACCGAGTTATATTGATGAGGGTTGTATCGCCAAAGCGTGCCCAAGTTAATATGAATTTGGATCTTGGAATCATTTATAATAGTTGGGTAGAGGTCACTATATAAATGCTCATATCTTGTTAAATTTATTTACAAGTATGATTAAAAAGACAAATGTTAATATTTCCTTTTCCTCCATACTTTTAGTTCATTACAATGAATCCATCAAACGCTACTACACCGATAACTATTGAGTCTTGCCACAATGTTTTTGACGACGTTTGCTTCAACAATGATTTCGACACTACTAGAGAACTTCATTTTGGGATAGGTTCGGATGGAAACATAAACTTCATCACTTCTTCTAGACCACCTACTACTACAAGATCTCTTGTGAGCCGGTCTCAGGAAGACCGCCTCATAAAATCTATAGGATCTTTATCTTTGGAAGAGAAAGATGCCAAAACTAGTGGGAGCTCAAGCAATCAAGCTCTTGCTTCTAAGGGCAAAAGGTTCAAGAAGAAGGGAAAGAAAGGGAAAAACTTCAAGCAAGTTGAAGATGAGTGTCATTATTGCTATGGCATGAGACATTGGCTTAGGAATTGTCCTATATATTTGCGAAATATAAGGGAAGGAATCTTCGTTCCAAAAGGTAAAATTCCTAAGGAAATTTATCTTATTGATGTAAATTATACTTCCACTACGACATGGGTACTGGATACCGGTTGTGGTTCTCACCTTTGTAATCATTTACAGGGGCTAAGAGACGTGAAGAGGCTTAGCAAAGGAGATGTGGATCTACGCCTTGGAAATGAAGCTCGAGTAGCGGCCGAATCCAAAGGAACTTATGTATTGGCTTTGCCTAATGGATTTGAGTTGTATTTACATAATTGTTTTTATGTGCCTATACTTTCTAAAAACATTATTTCAATCGCCATGTTAGACATGGATGGTTTTTGTTTTGTCATTAAAAACAATCGTTGTATTATTTCAAGGAACGACTTGGTTGTAGGCCAAGCTCCTTCCATTAATGGCATTTACATTTTAGAAACCTCGAATCCAACTAATGACATCTACAACATTCAATCAAAGAAACTCAAATCAAGTGATCCAAATGAATCGTTCATTTGGCATTGTCGATTAGGTCACATAAACGAGAATCGCATCAAAAGATTAATTTCGACTAATGTGATTACACCATTTGATTATCAATCATATAGAACATGCGAATATTGCCTTCTTGGCAAGATGACTCGTAATCCTTTTAGCGGTAAAGGAACACGAGCTAGTGAACTATTTGGACTCATACATACCGATGTGTGTGGACCAATGAGTATCACCGCTCGAGGAAATTATGACTACTTCATAACCTTCACCGACGACTTGAGTAGATATGGGTATATCTATTTAATGAAGCATAAGAGTGAAGCTTTTGAGAAATTCAAGGAATTTCAAAATGAAGTAGAGAACCAATTGAACAAAAGGATAAAAGCACTACGATCCGATCGTGGTTGAGAATATCTTAGCCATGAATTCGATTCACACTTGAAAGGTTGTGGCATAATATCACAACTATCTCCACCCGGAAGACCACAACTCAATGTTGTTGCCGAAAGGAGAAATCGAACCCTACTTGATATGGTTCGATCAATGATGAGTCAAACCGAGCTACCAAACTCGTTTTGGGGATTTGCGATCCAAACCGCAATGAAATCTTTGAACATTAGTCCTACCAAAGCAACCGAAAAGACTCCATATGAGATATGGAGAGGAAGAGTTCCAGTTCTATCCTATTTGAAAATTTGGGGTTGTGATGCTTATGTCAAAGTTAAAAATGACAACAAGCTAGCCCCACGATCTGAAAAATGCATCTTTGTAGGATATTCTACCGCCTCAAGAGGTTATTACTTCTATAAACCTCAAGAGAACAAAGTGTTTGTGTCTTGCGAGGCTGTCTTCTTAGAAAGAGAATTTATTTCTAAGAGACAGAGTGGGAGAAATTTTGAACTTGATGAAGTTCAAGAGCCACAAACCGAGGTAGAGACGCAAGAAGATGTTCCTTCGTCGTCTAGTGCGGTTGTCCCGCCTCCACTTAGAATAACGGGCCGAGTTTCTCGCCATCCCGATCGATATGTTGGACTTATCGAAGAAGATGGAACACTCGATGTGTTGCTTTTAGAAAGTGACGAGCCCGCCACCTACAAAGCCGCAATCTCTAGTCCTAATTCCTCCTTATGGCTTGAAGCCATGAAGTCCGAGATGGATTCTATGCATGAGAACCAAGTTTGGAACTTGGTGGATTTGCCTGAAGGGGCAAGACCTCTTCAATACAAATGGATTTTCAAGGTCAAGAATGGCATAGAAGGACATGATGATGTCTACAAAGCTAGGCTAGTGGCAAAAAGATTTACCCAAGTCCAAGGTCTTCATTATGATGAAACCTTTGCCCCCGTAGCGATGCTAAGATCCATACGGATTTTGTTAGCGATTGCCGCATTTCATGATTATGAAATATGGCAAATGGATGTAGAAACCGCTTTTCTAAATGGGCATTTAGAAGAGGAGGTGTACATGATACAACCCGAAGGTTTTGTTGATTCTAAAAATCCTAACAAAGTATGCCAATGTTGTCAGGATCGGGATTCTATTTTGGATCGATAGGGAGGGTAGGATCGAATCGGTAGAATCGGATCGTAGAATCGCAAGATTCTACAAACTCACTAAATATAATTTTTTATTTAGTAAAAACATATAATTGAAAATCAAAACACTTATTTATTAATATTTATTCATAAAATATTGGTAATAAATGATTTTAGTATCATTGTATGAACAACTTACACGAAATTTAGGTTTAACGGTGTCATTATATAAAACTATATATTAATTTTTTTATTATGGAATCGGATCGTAGGATCGTAAAATCGTAGGATCGTAGTATGATCCCATCTTTAGAAATTTTCAAATTAACAGGATCGTAAGATTCTACAACTATGATAGAATCGTAGGATCCAGGATCGGTCAAACATTTTTGGATCGTAAAATCGTAGAATCGTTGGATCGAATCGCGATTCTGACAACAATGAAGTATGCAAACTTAAGAGATCCATTTATGGACTTAAGCAAGCATCAAGAAGTTGGAATCATCGATTCGATCATTTGATAAAAGAGAATGGTTTCACTCGAAGTGTTGAGGAACCATGTTTATACATGAAATTTAGTGGGAGCAATGTTGTGTTCCTAATTTTGTATGTCGATGACATACTACTCATTGGAAATGACATTCCGATGTTGTCTTCTGTTAAGAAGTGGTTAGGTAACCATTTCCAAATGAAGGATTTAGGAGAGGCACAACGCATATTAGGTATCCGGATCCATAGAGATAGATCCAAGAGGATATTGGCACTAAGTCAAGAATCTTATGTTCATAAGATTCTTCGACGTTTCAGCATGGATAAATCCAAAAGGGGATTGGTACCTATGGTAAGTGGGACAATATTGAGCAAGTCTCAATCGCCCTCCGAACCCCATGATGTTGAACGCATGAAGTTGATCCCTTATGCTTCCGCTGTTGGATCAATCATGTACGCCATGATATGCACACGTCCTGATATCTCGTATGCCTTGAGCATGACGAGTAGATATCAAGGAAATCCAGGTGAGAGTCACTGGATAGCCGTCAAGAATATCCTTAAGTACTTGAGAAGAACTAAGGATTCTATCTTAGTGTTTGGAGGAGACACCGAGCTCCGTGTTAATGGTTACACGGACTCAAGTTTTCAAACGGATAGAGATGACATGAAATCACAAGCTGGTTTTGTTTTCATGCTCAATGGTGGTGCTCTTAGCTGGAGAAGCTTCAAGGAAGTCTGTGGATCATGGATTCAACAACGGAGGTGAGTACATTGCAAAGATCGGAAGCTCGCCAAGAAAGCTGTATGGATTAGGCAATTCACGGAAGGTCTAAGAGTAGTACCTAACGCCAATGATCCCATCACTCTCTATTGTGATAATAGTGGGACGATCTTCCAAGCCAAAGAGCCAAAGTCTAGTAATAGATCTAGACATGTACTTAGAAAATATCATGTAATTAAAGATTTCATTGAAAGAAAGGAAATTGCGATATGTAAGGTTGGGACGGATGATAACATAGTTGATCCGCTCACCAAACCTTTATCGCAGGCTAAGCATGATGGACATGTTGCGTCCATGGGACTTAAACGCATGCCAGTTTTATGTTAGATTTTGAAATGAAATAAAAGAGTTGTTTTATTTGCTCATATGCATAATCACATTTGTCTTTTATTTTTCCATTACTTTGTCATATTCAAATGGGTTGTGGAGACAAGATTGAACCCCATTAAAGTGAACTAAATTGACATAGTAATCGCCCATAGTCACTTGTATGAGGTGACGTCTCGAAGTGACTAGAGTGTGATGCGATTGATGGCAAGTTCAAGTGCCATAGAGTCATGTGAGATGACTAGTCGATCACATAGGCAGACTGTTAGGAACACTTTGTCGGGCTAATGACCGCTTATAGAGTTCTTGCAAATTTATATAGCCTGGTCGTGGCAGGAGCTACTATAGTATTCTAATGACTCAATTATTTGACTAAAGACTGTTCGCCTAAGGTGGCACAGTTTCAGATTAACTTTGATTTATGTTACTACGACCTTCGTAAATGGGGTCAAATGGGCATATTTTGGGTTATGATGGTTGTGGCTAATCGAAGGGAATAAGTGCGATATGAATTGTCCACCCCTTGTCAGGGTTAAAACAATATCTCAGGGCCACTCGAGGAGTAATGAACTGGAAATGCGTGGCCACGCTCGGAAGGTATCTATGGTAGATAACTCCGGTCAATCAGTTATTCTCCAGATCGAGGAAACCACTCTCGATATGATCACTTGCAAGTACAACCCGAAAGACACCTTGCATTGAGTGGGAGATAGTAATTGGACAAGAGAATTGGTGACGCACACTTGTCGAGGACAAGTGGGAGATTGTTGGAATATGTGTCCTCTGACAATAATGCGATCACAACTGTCGATCATAATGATCACATGTTTAAATCTCATTTTTAAGAATACATGTGGGATGTAATATTTTACAGTCAACTGGTCCAAACATATCGGTAATGATTGGCTGACTAGAGTTTGACATTACTGTCGTGCGACGGTGGTGATCAGTTGATCCCCTTAGGTCATACCTATAGGGAAATACTCTTAATTGATTATTTAATTAATCGTATGCCGATACGAGTTAATTAAAATTGACGGATGATTTTGTGATTAAAGTTAACGTGTCTTATTGTAATTCCATTAAATTAGATACGGTCTAAGTAATCGAATTGTTTTATTACTTGGATAAAATTATTGTTTACGAAACAATTGAAATTGAATGAATAATTTATTATAAATACAAGACGTTGTGATTTATAATTGATAAACCATTTTGGTACAAGTAATTACGAATTACTAGTCGATTTTGTATATGACATATTTTATGAGTATGTTGATTTTTAATATGTTAAAAATACATTACAATTTCACATGTCAAGTAACATGTCACATATGTCACAATTGACAAATGACAAAATAAAATGGACCTTTCATTTTATGTTAAGTGTACCGAAATATTGGAGGGGAATAAGGTCTATGTTGTGTTTTTATTTTTAATTGAAAACATGATGATTAAACCTATTATCTAGCCATGCATACCTATTTTTCTTAGGTAGAAAAACAAGCTCATGCATTGGCCCCTTTCCCCCCTCCCCACCGGTTTTTCAAGCTAGAAAATGCCAATGGTTTTTCCATCATTATTCACTACTTCAACTTATATTTTCTAGTGTAAGAAAATAATATTCTCTCTACAATTTTGTGGAAAAACTTAGAGAAATAAAAACCTCACAAATCTCTCCTCTCTTGGTCGAAATTACAAGAGAACAAAATTATATTTTGTGTCATTTTTAGTAAGACTAATATTATTACTAGTTCATAATAATATTGGTTATTAAGGGTATTCCTTGGGTATATGCTTTTGGGAGAGGTTCTAATTTGAACCTTGTTCATCCATTGTTGGAAAGCTCAAGAACTAACAAGAAGGAGATCTTGTTGGTGCCCAAAAATCCGAAACACAAATATAAGAAGTGACGATTTCTTCTCTAATTTGTTTTATGTTTGCATGCATAAGATCTTGTATTTATTTTATGACCAAATAAATTAATTTATATATGAATATGTAAACTATTGAGTTTAAAGAAACCTAACACATCATTGCCGATCTACTACATTATGTACAAAGGCCTTCTAGTCTTGTCTTCTCTTTGATGCTTGGTCATTAGATTCGATCAATTTAGCTCTATTTTGCCATGAAAATGCAAGGTTTCCACTCCTCTCCTACCAAGGAAACAAAACCTCAAAGAATATGCAAAACAAAGGACTAAAGATAGTAAATGACCCAAATATGCACTAAAAAGCATAGGAACGAGGCTAATTCGGGGACTAAATATGCTCAAATATTGATCACATCAATACGAGTATACGACTGAGAAGAAATACAAATGCAGTTCAATTATCAGTTACTCCGTAACATTCACTTTCTAGTTCATCCTCCTTTTAATAAACTCCCTAAAAATAGCAAACAATTACCAACACAAATCGACCATATCATCTCCAATGGCAACCACTAATCACTCCATTCCTCCTCCGAGCAACCCATCATCGAGCTTTATTTCACCGTCTCCCACCAGCAATCTGTCGTCTATCACTATTCTGAAACCAAAAACATCTTCGATGCGAAACCGGAATTAGAACTGCTACCACCGTGTAAGAAAACAGGCAACATCACAGAATATAATTCAGCAAACTGGCAAGGCTGGCAGGCAGCAACAAATATGATCCAAACTTATTTTTCAACGAAAAATCAAATAATTATACGTTTTTAGCAAACTCAATCAATTTAATGAAACATTCTCAGCTTCTCTAACTATACAGTATACACCAAACGAATAAGCTAGTAGACAGCAAAACTATACACAAGGGTGTGTTAAAATTAAAGTGCTTATCAAGGCTCGATAGCTAGTAGATACAACCCAGTACTATTTTCCTACCCTTGAATGTTTATAAAGGACTGTATTTCAGGTGGCGATATGCATTCAGTTCAACCACAGCTTCTCTGAGAATAGTCAATCGCAAAGGCACATTACCCGCAATTACGCTCTGATCATCTCTAGTTTTATCATTGGATGCAAGATTTGCATGCAAAGGCCACAACTTAGGAAGGCGTTCATAAAAAGACGTGTGCATAGCCGTGGTTTGTTTGAGTATTGAAAAGCATACCTCATCAATTAAGTCTGGATCGACTTCCTTTGCATCTTCCAAAATGATAAGGGATGAGAACCTCCCTCCCTCCTGAACCTGCGGCTGCAACTTTTCTACCTGGTAGGTCACTTCTTGACCCTGCTAAATCAACAAAAGAGTCCTCCTTAAGAAACATTCATTTAAAATCATTGGTACCTTGACCTTTTATTTTCGTTTGTCATGAACTATAATAATTCACACAAGGCATTTGATTAAATGCATATATAATGTGGCATCTATTATGACGATGCTTGAAAGCCTTTAGTCCAACAATGAGTTCTTCCCTGAAACTTTGTTTAATATGGTAAAAGCCATATGGTCTACCTTTATTATTGGCTGATCGGTCAAAGAATTTTTTGTAGGACAATTTTCAGTTGTTCTTGAAGAAGAGGATGGAAATTCAGGTGATGTGGAAACAGAAGAAATGATAGGCGGGGAAACTCTAAAGCGGTTTACTACTTGCAAAGCTGAATGCTCCTCCAGAGATTTGGAGATGACTTCATCAAGTCCATTTGATTTCTGCTTTTCCTCTATTGATATCAATGGATGGCTCATTTGTATTTATCTCATCTTAAGCTGTGCAGGAAGTGATAAGTTAGCAGCTTGCAATTTGATTTACTATTGCAGGCACATATCAGTACAAAATTATGAAAAAATCCTACATTTTAAGGCCTAAAAACGCAAAACAAAACAAAAAACAAAAAAACTAACCATTTTCCCTATTCAATAGGAACTGCAAAAGAACTCAACTTTCACCAAGAAATTAACAAAATCATATAAAATCCCAAAATCCACTTGACAAATGAGGAATAATCAGTGGTGGAACAAAGGGGCTAGCAGGGACGATCACCCAACCAACTGAGAATTAGGAACTTTTAGTAAAAACATTCTATTTATGGTTGGTACTGTTGTTGTTGCAAATCCTGGTTATGCCACGAATACTAATTGATAACTATAATTTCCAATTGAAATTGATAATTGAAAGAACAAGGGGAGTTAAAGAAGAAAGATACCTCAGCAAGCTTGTTACCCTGCTCAAGAAAGTTGTCAGCAAGTGCAGAATCATGGTTAGAATGATCAAGGGTTGGCTTGATACCTGTGACCTGTGCTTTCTCGAGACTAAAACTTCGGTCCGTCAATCTTATTTACTAGTTGCAACCACTATTCTAGGATAGGACTGAGTTACCGATAGAGTGAGATTGCTCCACATACCTCTTACTGCCAATACAAAATATGGGTTAGTAATTTGTCGAAAATGAAAAAGACAAGCGTTAGGGGAAACATTTCTAAACCATCAGTAAAATGAAGCATTGAACAGTATGAGGTTACACTCTATCATCTTACAGACTAAATAAAAGCATTTTAAGAGCAAAGACAGTTAGAAGTTCGAGCACTATTGGAGATAACAGTCTATACCAAACACAAATATGCTACACTTCGATACAAGGTGACAAATTCGGATGCTTATTCGAAAAAATGTCATCCTCTCAATAAAACAGCTACAATCGCATACTCTAGTGCAGATACACGAACCTTGTATCATGCCCTTTATCTTAATGGCTAGCAAACACATTGTTTCAATCAAGATACATACCTTTAGGTAGTTAGATACA
This sequence comes from Silene latifolia, assembly GCF_048544455.1. Lineage (NCBI taxonomy): Eukaryota > Viridiplantae > Streptophyta > Magnoliopsida > Caryophyllales > Caryophyllaceae > Silene > Silene latifolia. The sequence continues at coordinate 61,140,788 of NC_133529.1, read as the reverse complement.
CTCATTGAAATTACTAGATATATGCCTTTAGGTAGTTAGATACACTCTTTTTGGTACATAGTTAGATACACTCTTTAAGTTAGTAGATACAAATCTTTAAGATGCTAGATACACTTCTTTAAGTTACTAGATACATATCTTTAAGATGCTAGATACACTTCTTTAAGTTACTAGATACATATCTTTAAGATGCTAGATACACTTCTTTAAGTTACTAGATACCTATCTTTAAGATGCTAGATACACACCTTCAAGTTGCTAGAGACACTCCTTTAAAATATTAGATACATACATTTAATTAGCTAGATACATTTCTTTATGTTATTAGATACACTCAATGCCCAACAAATATCATGTACTCACAAACACCACATCGTTTACTTTATAATTATGTTACTAATTATAAAATTTTTACTTAAAATAATGTGACAAAATTGAATTAAACTTCAGCTTCTGGTGATGTATCTAGTGTGCCTTCAGAGCAAGACGATCAGGTTTGACGCATTATTTATTTGTTGATTTATTATGTGTTCTTTTAGCTTGATGAATCTGGCTGTCCAGTTGTAAGCATTATAAAACCATTGAGATAGCTGCAGGCTTGGGTTCTGTAGGGAAAGAAGCGTTCAACAAAGCTTCTACTGTGGAGAAGTCCAGTACTAATGGAGGTAACCTGGAAAACTTCATTATCCTTTGGAATGCAGTATTCATAAATAGTACTATATAGGACAAGTAACTTGTAAGCAATAATCTCATTCGCATATATAACTCTCATGCGTTATGAATTAATGTTCTGAGAATGACTAATATCCTTAACCCTGATCTACCACCACCAACACCCCACTCTCAAGTAGTACCTTACTTTAACTTATACGGTAATGGTCATGTGGTGCGAAACTTAAAACTCGGTTCTTGTATGCATTGTACCATGGACTAACTTATACGTCTAAATTGAGAAGAATATTCAAATTTTCTAATTTAATGGAAAAACTGAACTAACACAAAATCGAATCAGATCGAATAAATTGAATCTATGCAAAATTGAATCAAATCAAACTCAAATTGCATGAACAAAATGAACTAGAACAAAACAGAATCAAATTGAAGTTCGTAACTGAACGAAATGAATTGTAACAAATTGAATCAGATGCTAAATTGAATTTTACTTAAAATAATGTGACAAAATTGAATTAAACTTAGCTCAATTGCTCAATTGAATCTTACTGATAAATTATAATGAATTTACGCGAAATCAAATCAAACTAAACCGAGACTTCAAGGAAATCAGAGATACTAAAAAGTTACCTTCAGGGAAGCTATGACGGATGGTGGTTGTGACTGGTGGTGGCGGTGGTTGGTGGAGGAGATGGATAGTTAGGTGGGATGTGGATATAAACATAAAGGATAAAGGAAGGGGGGGTCAGAACTCAGAACGATGTGTTTGTTTTGTTGTTTAAATTTTTTTTTAATTTAGTTCGTACAGTTCGTACTCGAACCCGCCCATATATATATATATATATATATATATATATATATATATATATATATATATATATATATATATATATATATATATAGAATCAGGATCCCGTACGAACTAAATTAAGTTACGAACCGTACGAACTTGCATCTAAAAGGCTTATTTATAATCAAAGCCCAGTTAGAAAAGGTCCACACGTTTTTCAAACATTACCATCAATCAACCCTCTTGCCAGTCCATATCCTTTCATCATTTCTCTTATCCTCAAATCCTCTTCATAACCACTGTACGCCGGCCGCCGCCATCATCACCACCATACGGTGGCCCTTCTCTGCGCATCTCCGACTTCCCAAACGCCACATATTCCTCCGATATTCTTACCCCGACCATCTCGCTCGTTGTCTTTTCTATTATGAGATGGGCGTCAGATGCGGGTTTCCGGCGATAAAATCGTCAGTGTGTCAGCATTTGGTAGATCTGGCGTTCTGGCTATATGGCGATTGGCACTCTCCATCACATATTATTGCAGACCCCGGAGTCCCCCAACACTCTCACATATCTAGCCACCACCTGACGACGACCACCTTGTTCCCTCAGGCGACCTCGCCGGCGATCCTCTCCATGCTCTTTCTTTTCTCTCCTTATGATCGTCTTCCTTCTTGCAGCCCTTTCCTCGGCGCATCGTCTCCATCGTCGTCGTCCTACTTTCCGCACCACCATAATTAGAAGCATTTTCAGTCATTAAGAACTCAATAGGATTCGAAATCTTCCAAAAAGGTCTTTGGTCTGATTAGTTTTTTGAAAATTTTCTTTGTTTTTTAATAGATCTATTTTAAATCGGATTTATCTTAGTTGTTGAGGCGCATTCGTTCGAGCTATGGCGGTTTGATGGTGGGAGATTAAACAAAAATGGAATTGCAGGTGATGATTTGGTTTGATGTTGTTTTGGAAGTCTGTTTTGTGGTGAAGACAAGGTATTGTGTTGCGTCGCAATTGATACCGTATTGTCGGTTAGAGTTGGTACGATATGAAGGTGGTGGTGGTGGTGGCCGTGAGTTGGGCAGGTGTCGCATTGATACAGTATTTGTTATCGGCAGGTTGAGAGGTGGGGATGAGTGGTGGTCGTAGGTGTCGCATTTGGTGGTTGTGAGGGCGGTTAAGGAGGTAGTTGGGGTCGTATTAGTAAGGGGTGGTCGTGGTGGGGGCAGTGGGGGTGGTGGTTGGGAGGCAGTAGTGGTGGTGGCGGTCGTAGGTGTCACATTTGGTGTTTTCGATGCCGTATAAGGTATCGTTAAGCAATGAAATTTTGGTGTTTTTGTGGTGGCGGGGGCAGTGGTGGTGATGGTGGCGGTGTCAGTGGTGGTGGTGGGGCCGTGGTGGAGGTGGGGGCCGTGGATACACAAAATACTACACCGGATACACATGGTATTAGTACGGGATACATGTGTATTTAAAAAGTCCAGATACGCACGCGACTATGGTGAGGTACACAAATGGAGGCGTGTATCTGGAGTAGTGATAGATGTATCTAGGAGTAGTAATATAAAGTGTATCCGGCAAATAGTATGAAACGTATCCGCAAATAGTATGAAACGTATCCGCAAATAATATAAAGCGTATCCGCGAATAGTATAGAGCGTATCCGCAAATAGTATGAAACGTATCCTCAAATAGTATAAAACGTATCCGCAAATAGTATAAAGCGTATCCGCAAATAATATAAAACGTATCCGCAAAATATAAGATATGTATCTGGCTGTACATGTGTATCGTAAAAAAAAAAATTGGTCTGTCTTATTTGGTAACATTTGGAATGTAACACCCCGTATTTTATATAATCAATTAACGGATATTATTATATATTAATTATTATACATTTTATATTACTAATTATATCGAGTTAATTGTTTAGTCGTGTTGATATCGTAAGACCGAGTTACTCGTAAACTTGTTGAGACGGGTTTAACTGAACGATAGCTTACCCATTTACCAATCACGTTACCCATGACCCAATTACCATCTAACTTGATCTTTAACCTAAATTTTAACCTAGTTTTACCCTAACCATACACGCCCCTCATCTCACACGCCTCCCTTCTTCATCAGCTGAGATCTCAACCTTCACGCAATTCGAGAGAGAGAGAGAGTGTGGTTGTTGACGGCGCAGCAGGGAAGATCTAGGGGCTATTGTCGACGGCCATGGGCAACCCTGGTGGCTGTTATGGCGGCAGGAAACGTATGGTGCAACCGTCCCTTCTGTTTTCACTTTTCTGTCGAATTGTTGGGGGTTGTTTCGTGTCTTATAGAGTTAAGGCTGGTGGTTGTTGACGGGGTAAGGGAAATGGGTGATAAGTGACGAGTGTAGGGGTGGTGGTTAGGGTGGTTTTAGGTGGGGATAGTGGTTGTGAAAGGCGGCATTGACAGGGGGTAGCAGACGGGTTTAAGCAGGGGATTTTCAGACGGGTTTAGATGGGTATGTTTGGGGTGGCGCCACCGTGGACTTGGGGGAGGTCGAAACGGTGGTGCCACTGTGTCTGGGTGCGTGGTTTGGCGGCGAGCATGACGGTGGTGGTTTGGCAGGGGTTAGGAAATGGTTGCGGTGGTTGTAGGTTGAGTATTAGAGATGTTTGGTGAGGCGTGGTGGTGAACCAGGCCAAATGGCGGCGCTGGTTTGACTCGCCGGCGGGAGTCGACCCCAGTGGGGGTGGTCGTTGGTGGCTGGGTCAGTGTGGGGGAGTGGGCTGGTGGCTGACACGGCCTCGTGGTGGCGCGTGGGAGCGTGTGAGCGCGTGGGAAGGGGCGGTGTTGATGACGGGTTGCTTTAGTGTTGAAACGGGTTTTTGTCATTGTTTAATCATTAGAATTCGTTAAGTTATCGTATTCTTAATTAATTAATTAATTCCCGAGTGCATTAAAATAATTAAAGACGGGTTTTGAGTCGGGCTACTCGAATTGTTCTATGTTGATTCGGGTCTTCTTAAATCGTTTAATTGTTTAATCTTTTATTTATCATATTAGTTATTCAATTTAATTCCCGAGTCAGTTAAGTAATTCAAGTCGGGTTTGTTAAAATGAAAAAGTTACTATATCGGGGAAGTTTCCATTTTAAGGAATTCTACTTTAGTAACTTCCTATGTTGGGAAGTTGGGTCAAATACTAATCGGGTTATTTAGTTATCAGTTGGGCATAAGTTTGGTGTCGGGATTGTATTTCGGGAAAGCTTCTATTTTGGGAGATTTCTATATTTAGTAGTTAGTAATTATAAATATTATAATTGTTTTAGGTGACGGATTCGTGAAGGATCGATAATCAAATTCGTTGCTTTATGTTCTGGACTGCTTGAACTGCTTAATTGGATACACTTGACTTATTATCGTTGTTGTTTAATTGTGTTGACTTGATTCGTGGTTGTTGATTTACGTTATGATTCATATATGGGAAGGTGATTGACTGAATTGGTCGTATTGAGTATGATATCACAACATCGGGTAACCGGCATGATTTTATGATTTATCAGTTCAGTGATTTATATATATATATATTGTGTTGCATTAATTTCTGTTGAGCATTTCATATGCATTGGAGTTGGAGGATGGTGTAGGAGTGACGATGTTGAGATACGATGTGAGTTGTGATAAGGCCCAGGCGGGTTCTCGCAGACTTGCCCTTGTGTCCTCACCGCGAGTGCGCGGATCGGCTACGGTCGATATATATATTCTACCGGGGATCGGTATGGCTGGGTTGTCCGGGGTATGAGATATGAGATATGAGTTGAGATGGAGATGGAGGTGACGGAGGAGCATGCATATCATATTTTATTGTTTTATTGTTTTCCCTACTCAACCTCGTGGTTGACCCTGTGTATTCGTGAACACCTGTGATGACCCAAATATTGGCGAGCAGACTTGACAGGTTTAAGAGATACAACGGGAGCTTGGTGGGCGTGAGACACTGGATCAGAAGACTTAGTAGCTAGATCATCATCTAGAAGACTTTCACTTTTATTTATGTTAGTTCTTTGTATTTTGACGTAAAAGAGGTTATGTAATAATTACTTAAAGTAATTATATAATTTTGCCTTGGAGTTTAATTTGTTATTCACTACCTCGGGAAACCGAGATGGTAACAGTCCGGTTTATTAGGGAATGTCTTGCTAAAGGCTCCTTCATAAACCGGGGTGTTACATGGAATGTAGTGCATTACCTGTCGGTAAAATGATATAGGTTGCAATACCTCATTATTTGTCATCCCTGTCATCATAAATAAGAAGTGTAAAAAAAAAAAAAAAAAAAAAAGTCTAAATAAGCTAGTTCGTACGGTTCGTACCGTAACTCAGTTCGTACCTGAACCCGCCCCTATATATATATATATAGGGGCGGGGTCAGGTGCGAACCGTACGAACTACCCCAGATACACGTTGTATTACTACTGGATACATGTGTATCTAGTAGTTATACGAAGTGTATCTAGTAGTTATATGAAATATATCTAGGGTGGTATTTTGAGTATCCACTGCCACCACTGGCCCCACCACCATAACCACTACCACCACCGCCGCCGCCGCCACCACCACCGCCACCACTTAGATACACATGTACCTATAGCACTTTTATGTGTATCTAGTCTTATATTAGATGTATCCACCAATTATGACGTCCACCACCTATCCCGCCGTCGCCGCCACCACCACCACCCCCGCCGTCACAAACTAATTGCTAACATCACCATCACCACACGCTAACCCAAATAACACGCCCCCACCTCTAACGAACATCACCTCTAGTCACCCGCCATCACCACCATTACCATCCACCACCATCAGCTATCGCCGACGACCACCAATACTCAGGCCAGCGATACCACTGGCCATCCCAGGCGACACAAACGACATCACAAACAATGTCATACGATGCCGATGGTATAATCCGAGCCACGACACCACCAACCGACGAGATTCAACCCCGACGACTACTCACCATCTATTAAACCCACCCTGAGACACACAACACCATAGTTCCCACCAACATACACTATCACAATCACCCTCCTCGACATTACCGCAGATGTAAAATTCGAGATCTGAATCTCAGAACTGAAAAGGTGACAAATTAATTGATTTAAAACACAAAAAACGTGTGGGTGGTCGGGGTAAGCCCTGCGAATGGTTGGCCGGAGGAATGGTGTTTGGGGAAGTGGGAGAGCAAGGTATTTAGGCAAAGGAATGGCCAACATCGGAGCAATAATTGCCTGAAGTAGCTTTTTCGGAAAATAGCATTTCGGAAATTTCATGAATCCAAACTTAACACTGGTGGAGTTTCTGATGAGGTTTGAAAGTGCTATGGATGCGCAGAGATGGAAACAGTCCAAATTAATCGCCGAGTAAAAAAACTCCTTTCCTAATCTGGACACACCTCACTCTTTGGAAGAGAACGCTTCTGAGTTTTACACTCCAATCATATTTTCTGAATTTCAAAATGAGTGGAAAGCTGCTTGTTTCACTTGTGGTATTAAAGTTGTAGGGATTTCTCAAAGTGACAGCATTTCCATCATCGATCATGAGAGAAATAAAGTTTACTATGTTAGTTTCATTTCTGATGGGGTGAAATTGAGTTGCTCCTGCAAAAAATTCGAGAGACATGGTATTTTGTGCCGACACACACTATATGTGTTGAAGGAGCAAGGATTGGAACAAGTTCCAACACAGTATTTTTTAGGTAGGTGGAGCAAATTGGCAACATGTCAGCCAATTTTTACTAATGTGCCTGATACTTTAATAGATGATTGCAACGCGTTAGATGTTAGAAAAAACAAGATTGGTACCTTGTGGTCTGAAGTATTCTCATGTGTGACACTTGCTGAACAGAAGCCCGATTATGTAGATGAATTCATGGTCATTCTTAAAGGTTTCAAGGACAAAATACTATCACAAAGTAGTATGTCTGAAAGTAGTAGTAGTAGTAACACCTGTGATAAGTTGAGAAACAAAACTAAGGAGCTTGAAATGCTGTTAGGAACAAAGATACCGACTGAGGTTGCTGTCTTACCTCCTATACAGTCCAAGACAAAGGGGTCTGGTAAAAGGATGGTATCCCGAAAAGAGAATGCTGCAAAAGAACACAAGAAAGCCCCTAGAAAGTGGAATGCTTGTGGTGAAATAAGAATCCACGATAATCGGAATTGTCCTGGGAGAGCATGACTTCATACACTGGTACAATATTAATTATAGTAAATTCTTTAAAAGTAAATAAATTATGATCTTTTTATAAAATTCTATGTGCTAAAACTAATTAAATAACATTTACGACAAAATACACATAAATAGTTGGAGTGTCTTTTGTGTTTTGGATAATGGTTTAAACGAGAATTTTCCGCAATTTTAGGTTATGTACTGAATGTAATTTGTTTTTTATATACTCGTATTGTTGTATATTAAAAGATGGAAAATGTATAATTTTAAATCTTAGTTAGGCTTCATTGGTTTAAGGACTGAAGGACGAAAAGAGTTACGGATCACTATCACAACAGTTTGAAGAAAAATACTAATGGGGCAAGGATTAGAGGATTTATGGTTGATTTGTTTTAATATTTTTTTTTTCTTGCAATTTAATGGTGTATCTACAAGAATTATACAGGTGCCTACATAGGTCGAATAGTGTGACTATCAGCTTCGTGAATAGAAACACACGTTTATTGACATTAAACCATAAGAGGAAGGCATGGATGATTGTTCATAGGATGTGATATGCATGGGTTTCGAATATGCATAATAATATGTTGTGAATGTGCCGATATTGAGCTATCGTCTTGTTTCACTACAATTAGTTGCTTACGCACAACAGGTGAGTATGATAAAGATTTAAACAACTGACTTTAGGTTGACACACTCATAGTGTATAACTTGAAATTGCATAGAGTAAAACTAATGTTTCCAACAAACGCTCAAGACAGCAAATAAGGTGTTCCTTTCAGAATTTTTTAACGCACAACATTTTACGAGTTCAAAAAAAATCACAAGCACGAAAATAGTATTAATTGATGGTATGCGATGTTATTTTCTGATATCCGTGGCTGAAACAGTATACTATGACAACGAGTCAATTAAAGCAAAACGAGTGCTATAAAATAGAAAACTATTGCAGACAATTTCCAACACAAAATAAGAGATTCAAAATTATGGAACATGCCCTTCCATTACACATTGCCGAGTTCAGATAATTTGAGCGTTCATGAAAATATATTCTATACTGTTATGCCATTTGGAATAATGGCATGAACTGATGTTTCATGAACATAGCTGTTGAATAGGCTCAGTTTGCCTTTACATGACACACCTAAATAAATTCATTACAACGTAACACTAGCTTAAAAGTCCTATTTTACACCATTACGCCTTCCAGAAATGAAACCACTCGTACTCCTTGCTTGATTTCTAAAAGTCACGCATCAACCAAACAGACACTTGTCTTCCATTAAAAAATGTACATATCAAACATGAATTAAAACATGTTAACCGATAATTTAAATGGTTGTAATAAGGTAAAACTGGTAATGGGTGTGGTCATGGGCCACAGGCCGGTCTGCGGGCGAGAGCCGCCTACCTATCCGTAGTCACGGGCCACCTGCACGCCAAGCCAAACTGTGGACATGCAGCGGTCTTTTGAAAGCCACGCTCGGTGGCGTAAAAATGCTTTCGACCGGATCGTTTTAGATCGGTCGGTTTCGTCTCGGCAAGGGTCTCGAAACGATGCAAGAGATGTTCGGAATCGCCACCAAGCATTTGTGGGATGCTTGGAACCCGTTCGAATCCACTTTATACCTAGGTCAACCAAGGGAAGAAGCGGTGTTTGACATAGGTACAAAAGATAAGGAATCGTCCCTCTTTAGCATCCTATCTCTAGAATGACTCTCGTACGCCCTAGATAAGGTCGTCCACTATCCAAAGTTTCTGAGTAAGAGGCGAAGGTACGTATTGGGAAGCTCTTTAATCGGACACCCAATCCCTCCCGCGGTAGCGGCCTCTACTGATCGATCTTGGTTGGTTAAATGCAAAAGTTGATAAAACGGGTAAATGCATGAATGCGCATCCACAAGTTTGAACCTAACATGTGAGCTTTCTATGTTGGTTGTTTTAATCCAAGTATCAAGTATTTGATGTCGAGTTGGATTTAAAGTTGATTTGCATGCAAGACGGTAATTAAACATCCATTTACCGAGTTAGGTTTATGGTGCATAACGTGATCCATTTATCTCAGTAAGGCGTTTTGCAAATACAATGTAAAAGAGCAGATTCGTCATCTGACCCGTCCTGTATCCGGGTTAACCGAAGTCGGGATCATCCTAGACAAGTACTGGAAGGAAACAGGGTCCGCGTCAGGCAGCCCATATAGGAGCGAGCCATCCGGCGATGCAAACAGGCCTGTCCTGGTTTGAAAATTGGAAAATGAGTGGCCTGTTTAGGCGCGGGTCAACAGACGATGGGAGGGATGTCTTCTGACCATTAAAGGGTTTGTAAAATGATTTGAAAAGATGGTATTTGAACCCGTCTTGGTTTGAAAAAGTCGTTTAGACCGCTTTTTTGTTGATATCAAGAACGAGACTTGAATAATCGTCATTGTATTGGCAATATTCGACGTCGGGTTCGATTTTGCAAGCATGACATGAATAGTTTTGATAATGATTATGAACTAATTGTTTTAAGTTCATTTGTTTGTGATTAGTCAATTTTTATCATCGTACTCGGGTTAAAATCCGACATGGTATGTAGAACCAAGGATGTTTGTATTTATGACTAATGAATTTGTTTTGAAAATGTAAAGGAATGAAATAAAAGGTTTAAAAATACCTTCTTAAAATGTGTTTAACCAAATATTATCACCGAAGCACGGGTTTAAACCGTCATGGTATTAGGAACCAATGGTGAAAAATGTTTTATGGTTAAAAGTTTATCGTAAAAATGATTTGAAATATTTGAAATGGTAAAGACCGATTACAAATAAGAAATGAACGTAAGGGGATATGTCCTTGAGTCATTTCTTATTTGTGGGCAAAGGCTCGCTAGCCATGTTGCGGATATGAAGGGGCTCGCCAGCCGCGTTGTGGATTTGAAGGGGATCGCCAGCCGCATTGAATGTGTTGCGTTTTGAGGCTCGCCAGCCGCGTTGAATGTGTTGCGTTTTGAGGCTCGCCAGCCATGTTAAATGTGCATTGTGAGGCTCGCTAGGCAGGTCGAATGTGCATTATGAGGCTCGCCGACCATGTCGAATGTGCGTTGTGAGGCTCGCCAGCCATATCAGATGCGCGTTATGAGGCTCGCCAGCCATGTCGAATGTGATGCGTTTTGAGGCTCGCTAGCCATATCGGATGTGCGTTGTGAGGCTCGCTAGCCATGTCGGATGTGCATTGTGAGGCTCGCTAGCCATGTCGAATGTGCGTTGTGAGGCTCGCCAGCTATGATAAATGTGCGTTGTGAGGCTCGCCAGCCATGTCGGATGATTGACTGTGGAAAATAGCCGCGTTGGACGGGTCTATTTCGGGAGGTCGTCTAATTTCAGCGGGCTACGTAAGGAAGCCTCCGATATCCTATTGGGGAATCTCGTTGTTTATTTTGAATGTTTATGGCGCCGAAAAGGGATAGGCTTGTGAGCCTGGCTCCCGTGGTCAGCGGTGGTTTTGAATCTCGGAGGGAGATAACAGTTTTTAATGCCGTTTGTTTTATAGAGAAAGGACAGATGTATATTCTGCCATTCGACGTGTGTTTGGGGATAACGGTTTCGATTTCGTCTTCCCACGATTTGAGATTTGTAAAGGGTAGTGAATTTCACCATCCCTCTTTGAAGGTTTGACGGTTTTTAATGCTGTTGTTGAATGTTTTTGTGAAAATAGCGAATTTTGAATTTCGCTACTTGTTTTTTGTATTTGAAAGATGACAGTTTTTATTGCCGTCGTTGAAAATTTCTGAAAATAGCGAAATTGAATTTCACTACTTTGTTTTTTTTTGTATTTGAAAAATGACGGTTTTTTATGCTGTCGTTGAAATCTTGTGAAAATAGCGAATTTGAATTTCACTATTTTGTTCTTGTATTTGAAAGGTGACGGTTTTTAATGCCGTCGTTGAAAATTTGGTGATTTGTGTTGGGAATTGGGCCAAAGCCCAAAATTCCGCTGAATGCGTAGCGGACACTCCACTGAGGCGCGAGCAGATCTGCGAAGGAAGGGAGCTTCCCTTTTTTCTGTAAAAAGACGCGAGAATGGGAAGCTCCCCATTCTCATCGTCTTCTTCGACACAACAACAAAAACACAAAAAAGACGCCATTTTCGACTTTGTTTATTGCTTGTTGTCGTGCCCTTGTCATCATGTCATGTCAAGGTATGCAAATCCTCTTGAATCCATTTAAATTTGTTTGTCTTTTTGTCAATTGAATTAGGGTGAAACCCTAGCCTTTCGAAAATTGTTTTCGGCATTTTTTTAGCCCATTTTCGAGTGAAATTGATGATTGCATTAGGTTAGAAACCTGTTTAGGAGTATAGGGGTGCTTTTAGTTTGCATTTTGGTCCCCGTTCCCGCTCCCTAAGCTCGAGAAACGTGAATGAGACGAGAAAACCGTCTTATTGCACAAATGTCAAGTTTGTTTGCTTGAGTTGTAGGCCACACTAGGTTGTATTGTAGTCGTGTTTGCCATATTGAACCTTCGTTGGGTGTTGTGGGAAAAATTTAAGTTTTTGCCTTTTTGTGACGGTCTTTTGTCTGATGAAATAAGCGTCTGTTTAGCTCAAATTGAGTCAGTTTGTCTTGAAATGGACCTTAACGGTAGTTTATGTCACTTTGAGAAGTGATTAAATCACGTTGCTTTGTTGTGGTCGTATTTTGAATTCTTGACCCGTTTGTGCCCGAATCGGCGTAAAATTGTCTTTTTGGAGCTGTGAAAAATACCCAGTTGTGTCGGGGATTTTCGTTGTTTATCTTGCGGGCCTTGTGTGGGCCTTGAGGTGTTGGATGGTTTTTGAAAATTTTTGCTGTTGTTTTGACTCGTCTTTTTCTTGAAAAGAAGGGCGAGTCGTTTTTTGTAAATTGTTTATTGTTTTTGTTGGTTGGGTTTGGGCGGGTTTGCCCTTGTTTTTGTTTGTCATTTGCAGGTGTGTTTTTTTTTTTTTGGATTTATCCATTTTGTGCCTTCGTAATTCCGAAATTTCGGCTGACGTTTTTGTTTTATCCTGATTGCACGGGAGTGTTCTGGGCCGACTGGGTCCGTTGCTGAGACCTTCGAGGAAGAGGATGATCCCGGAGGAGGAGAGACAGTTGTTGCCTTGTCCTTGTCGAGTTGTGTTTCTCCGTGGTGGCTTTGTCCAGCCTTTAATCAAGTATCGATCATTGGCTGTTGTCTGCAGAGGTTCCGACGTCTGATGATTGGGGGTCAAGATGGGCGCATTGTTCTACGTTACCATCTTCGATCTTTGTTGAATTCCGATGATTGGGGTTCAACATCGGGGGGCGCCCTATGTCATGGCTCCTTCTCGTCGTCGAATTCCGACAATTGGGGGTTAACGTCGGGGTGATGCACTGAGTCAAAATTCCTGATTGTCATGTCATCCGAAATCTGCCAGGCTTTGTTTCCCTTTTTCTCACGGAGTAGGAATGAGGTATTACCGTCATGGTAACCACCTCTGCTTCTGCTTTTACTCCTTTGGTTTTCATGTTGCTACTTTTCTTTTCCGATCGGAAGGATAGGGAGTGCTTAGTTCGGTAGGTGGCGGATAAACCCCAGTTCGTTATTTTAGGCCAGTGTCTGTATGATAAATACTTGTACTGGATCCTCTTTGTATGTTCAGTCGTTTGTATCGAACGTGTGTCGATGTATTTTGCGTGAGGCGGGTTGTATATATGTGTTTTTGGATTGTGGTTTATTTGGTTTTTGGCTTTTTTGTGTTGTATTTCGGAGAAGGACGGTCAGCTTCTAGTTCCCCTTTGCTTTGCATTTGTTCCTGCATCGGTAGTGTAGAAAACAAGCAACAGGTAGCACGTACGCATAAACGTAAACACGCAAAAGCATTTCATGAAAGTAAAAAATAACCCCGATGACTCGAAGGTAAAATTTGAAAATTAAATTTTGAAAATTCCGCGACAGGTCGTCACGTTTAGATTTTTCAAAAGAAATTGATTTGAAATTTTGAGCAACTAACCCATGTTTGAATTAAATTGCACTGAATTTTGCGAAAAATTGATTTGTAAATCGGAAGACTAAAACTCAAATCGTCATGGATGAATTTTAAAAGAGATCTTTGCGTATTTGATTTGATATTTTTTAGATAATGACTCGGATTTGCAAGAGTCTGAATTTTTCGAAGAAAACTGTCTTCATGTTATCAATTTTCGATTTTTGTGGAAAATGCGAAAAAGCGAAAAAAATTCGGAATTTTCGACTAACATGGAAATGATCCGTCGCGGATCAGGGCGACTAGCCCTTCCCCTTAAAAAAACAGAAGAGAAAAACCCGTATGCTTAAAGCTGCGTCATGGAAACCGTGTCGGATTTCGTAAAACGCGAAAACAAGGAAATGTGAGTGTGAGAAAACACAATAACTCCTGGATAGGCCCGAGGAGGAGCGAGCCCTGTGGCGGGAGGATTTAGGTGTCAGGAAGAAACACAACTTGATAGAGACAAATCAAGGTGCGGATCCTGAGGACTAGCCCAAAGAGGCGCGAGGCCATGGGCGATGGAGGAGAGCTTCCCCTTTTTTCGGAAAAAAAAGCGCTGATTGTTTTGTATAAATAGGGGTGTTTGTGCTTCATTGTTTCATTATCCGAAACACGAAAACATCTCTATGAAAACCTTTCTTCTTCTTCCACAAAATAATTCATGGATGCTTTTGAAAATTTGCGACATTGGTGTCGGGATTTGTCACCTCCCGAGAAGAATCAACTCGTTTTAATGAGAGTTGGTCAATTGTTGGTGCTTCGTCAAGTCAAGGTGCAATCCTCGTTCCTTGAATCATGCTCTCGGTTTTGGGATTCGAAACATCATGTTTTCGTTTTCCCGAAAGGCGAAATTTGTGCTCTTGCCGAAGAAGTAGGTGCTATTGGTGGATGGCCGGGTTGTACTCCGCTGCTTCCCCCGACTCGGTTGTGTTATTAAGAGAAGTTTCGTTCAATGTTGAGCTTCTCAACGAGCCAAGTGAACGTTCTCCTTGCTCCTCATGGTGTGGATATGTCGGCTCTTATCAACATTTTCTCAAACCGGTTGGATGTTAATGTTTCGGAGGAGGCTAGGAGAAGTGCTCTTGCCTTTTGCCTAGTGCATGCATACCTCTTTGTCGATGCCTTGAAGAAGGAGAGGTCAAAGTGTTATGGTAGTATGACCCTTGTGCATGTAGTTTAGCAAATGGAGCATGGTAGGGATCCGTCATGGTTGGTGCTTGGCGAGATCATCCAAGTTGATTTGCATGCAAGACGGGAATTAAACATCCATTTATCGAGTTAGGTTTATGGTGCATAACGTGATCCATTTATCTTAGTAAGGCGTTTTGCAAATACAATGTAAAAGAGCAGATTCGTCATCGAAGTCGGGATCGTCCTAGATAAGTGGTGGAAGGAAACAGGGTCCGTATCAGGCAGCCTATATAGGCGCGAGCCATCCGGCGATGCAAACAGGCTTATCCTGGTTTGAAAATTGGAAAATGAGTGGCCTGTTTAGGCGCGGTTCAACAGACGATGGGAGGGACGTCTTCTGACCATTAAAGGGTTTGTAAAATGATTTGAAAAGAGGGTGTTTGAACCCGTCTTGGTTTGAAAAGAGACTTGAATAATCGTCATTGTATTGACAATATTCGATGTCGGGTTAGATTTTGCAAGCTTGACATGAATAGTTTTGAAAATGATTATAAACTAATTGTTTTAAGTTCATTTGTTTGTGATTAGTCAATGTTTATCATCGTACTCGGGTTAAAATCCGACATGGTATGTAGAACCAGGGATGATTTTGTATTTATGACTAATGCATTTGTTTTGAAAATTTAAAGGAATGAAATAAAAGGTTTTAAAATACCTTCTTAAAATGTATTTAACCAAATATTATCACCGAAGCATGGGTTTAAACAGTCATGGTATTAGGAACCAAGGGTGAAAAATTGATGTGACTCATATTTGAGCACATTAAGTCCCCGAATTAGCCTCGTTTCCATGCTTTCTAGCATATATTAGGGTCAATTCTTATCTTTAGTTTCCCATTTTGCATATTCTTTGAGGTTTTGTGTCCTTGGTAGGAGAGGATTGCTAACCTTGCATTTATGAGGCGAAATGGAGCTAAATGGATCGCATCCAATGACCAAGTGTCAAGGAGGAGACCGACACTAGAGGCCTAAGTAGATAAATGAAGTGAAATGGGCAATGATGAAAATATCCTTACATCCCCAACACGATCCCCGCGGATTGCTAAGGAGCCAAACAAGAAGAGAACCTTGTGCCAGGATCTGAGCGTCCTGAGCACAGGACGAGCGTACCAAAGTGCCAGGATCCGAGCGTCCTTAACACAGGACGAGCAGATTGAAGAGCCACATGACGAGCGTCTCCATTGTGATCCGAGCAGATCTTATTACAGGACAGGCCGTGCTTCAGATGAGGACGAGCGGATCCTAGTGGGAGTTGCATGACGATCCGCGCATGTCCCTTGGGATGAGCAAGATTGTTAAGTTTTCTTAGGGTCTTAATAGTCATTTAAGCCCTTAGTAAACCTAATCCTTGTACTTAATTTTAGTCTAAATACCCCATTGTACTACCTAGATTATCATCTAAACTAATCCTTTAATCTCATCTTAATCAAGCTTTAATCTTAGAATAATCAACTCTTAATCCTCTCTTAATTTAGTTGTAATACACAATTCAATATTAATCACATCTGAATATCTTTCCTTAGTTCTCAATTGTTCTTCCTTTTATTTGGGTATTTAGAAGATTATTTGGGTTTATTGGAGGATTGACAACCTTCCATCAATCATCAAGTACTTCTATTATTCTTTGCTTTATTATTTGGATCATCTCCATAGGTATAATTCCTTTTTACCCTTGCTTAATTAATTTTAAACACATCATTTATTCATCATGTTTTGCTTTGTTAGTATGATTGACAACCTTATTAGCATGCTAAACTTGATCATGAGTAAGTAGTTCTTTAGCTAGGGTTAATGGGGAATTAAGGGAAACAAATATGGGGATTGATATATGCTTAATCTAATATGTTCTCTTAATTAATTTGCTTGCTTGTTGTGATTTCAACCTATGCACATGTTATGTTTGATGAAATGCTAGACTATGAAACCTTGCATCTTTTGACCATCCCTTATCTCTTCAATGAAGCTTGTAAGACATAAACCAACTCGACCCTCATTAGACCATGCATAGAGTTGAATAGGAGGAGACTAAGTTGACTTATAGGTGTTGTACAGTCTAGACGACTCGGCTCCGGGACCTAAATCTTTCTAGGGATTGTAAGATATATACTAACTCGATCCCATCACAGCAATAAGTGCTTGCATCTAATTGAGAACATGTTTGTATGATCTACTCCCATGAATTCCCTATGAACCCATGACACCCTAGTGCCTTTAATCATTTGTTTACAAACTTCTTTAATTGCTTTACCTTGCTTTCATTAATTTACATTTGTCTTGTTGATTAGTTTAGATTACACCTCATCTCAACCCAATTTGTGACACCCTTAGACATAGCTTCTTGCAATTGAAAATCCTACATCAATACCCGTCCCTTGGGATCCGACCATTACTTACCTCTTTACTAAGAGTAGTTTGTGAAGTTATAAATATTGTTTTGGTTGGTAGCTTTGACAACGAGTTTGAACCGATACCAAAAATGGCGCCGTTGCCGGGGATGGTGTTCAATTTATTTGATTTTCATTAATTGTTTTTAGTTGTGTCTTTCTTTACCTTGAGGAAGTCAATCCTCTCAAGGTTGTTCTAATTATTTTCGAGTTGTTTGATATTTTGCATGACTAGGAGATCACAAGGTAATTTATTACCTATTGATTTCGAGATTGAAAGGACCTTAACCAACAATAGAAGAGTCACTAGAGGTAATTCAAGAGTTGTAGGTATTGGAGAGATTGTGGACATTCAACCAAATAACATTGAGTTTGTCAACCCTTTTTCAAGAGAAGGAGAGGATAACCCAATTCAAAACCAACCACAAAATCAACCCACAATGCCTAAATTTTCATCACATTTCGTACCAACTGAGGAGAACCTACCAAATGGTACTCCTACACTACCACATTTAACCGGTAATTTCATTGCCAAATCCGCATTCATAAAATTAGTTGAGAGAAGCCAATTTGGAGGGATGCCTAGTGAAGACCCGCATTCACATATGGAGACTTTTTGTGACTATTGTGATGCTATTTCTCAAACCGGAGTTACTCAAGACCAAATCCGATGGGTATTGTTTCCTTTTTATTTGATCGGTGCCGCAAAGCAATGGTTGAAGAGCCTAGACAAGGCTACCCTTGGTATTGATTCATGGAAGAAGTTAGCACTTGCCTTCTACAAGAAATTCTATCCTCCGGAGAAGACTAATATGTTGAGAGCCCAAATCACCGGGTTCAAGCAAAGGGATGAAGAATCATTGTATGAAGCATGGGAGAGATTTAAGGACACTTGTCGTTCTTGTCCACACCATGGGCTTAGTGAGTGGTTCCTTGCGCAACAATTTTGGAATGGTCTATATGAAGATTCCCGCAATATTCTCAATATGGGATCCAATGGGATGTTTATCGAAGTTGATAACAATCAAACATTGTCCAAAATCAAAGAGATTGCGGTTCATAATTCTCAATATAGTAGGCCTCGAAAGGCCACTAGAGGAGGAAGGCATGAGGTAGATTCCATCACACAATTGGGTGCTCAACTAAGTGCTTATATCGACACCATCAATTTGAAGTTTGAGAAGGTCATGGCTAAGCTTGATGAAGCTTCCAAATCACCCAAACAACATGTAAATGCTATGGTGGCATTATCCTCAATTCCAAGTGGAGTATGTGAAAGTTGTGGAACCTTGGGACATGAGCAAAGTGAATGTAGGGGAACAAATGAACAAGTGAATGCTTTCCAAGCATACAAGAATGACACCCCTTATTCCAACTACTATAATGAGAATACCAAATTCTATCCAAATCATTCATACAAGAGCCAAAATGTCCAAAACCCCCAACCAATATACACCCCACCTCCAATGAGAAACCAAGCTCAAAGATCCTTTTTCAACCAAAGCCAAGGTTATCAAAATCAACCTTCCTACAAACAATCCAATTACAAAAGCTTTGATGTTCAAAAAGTGGTCCTCCAAATGCAAAAGAATCAACAAGAATTTTTCACCCAAATGCAAAAAGATAGCCAAGTTAAAGAAACCACCATCAACAACATGCTTGCCCACACCAAAATGCTAGAAACTCAAATGACTCAATTAGCATCTTTTAGCTCTCAAAGACAAAAGGGGCAATTACCGCCTCAAGGTAATCCCCCAAGACATGAGACGGTTAGTGCCATCCATTTGAGGAGCGGTATAAGATATGAGGGGCTGAAGAGGCCAATTGATAAAGATATTGTGGATGCTAGTGACAAGCAAAGAGTTGTGGAGAACTCTAAGGAGGTAGATCCCACCACCAATGAAGCTTCAAAGAAGAAGAATGAAGAGAAGGCTAACGAAAAAGAGCCTATTGTGATTAGACTTCCATTCCCAAGTCGTCAAGCTAACCCTAAGTTTGATGAGCAACTTGGAAAGTTCATGGAAATTGTGAAGAACTTAGAAGTCTCAATCCCATTCATGGAATTGATCAATCATATTCCGGCTTATGCAAAATACATGAAAGATATTCTTACCAAGAAGAAATCCATCCGAAAGCTAGAGACTATTGCCTTTACCAAAGTGAGTAGTGCTATTCTTCAAGGAAGTTCCCCTCCAAAACTCAAAGATCCGGGAAGTTTTTCTATTCCATGCACCATTGGCGACACTACAATCAACAACGCATTATGTGACCTTGGAGCAAGTGTAAGTGTCATGCCATACTCGGTATGTAAGAGGCTAGGAATGGGAGAGCTCAAATGCACCAACATTACTCTTCAAATGGCGTATCTATCAACATAGATACCCTTAGGGGTATGGGAGGATGTGCCCGTGAGAATTGTGATGTGACTATTATTGGCGCACATTTATTCCCCTAATTGAGCCTATTTTGCATACTATTATAACATTTCATGGCCATTTTATCCGTCAAAACCTTCCTATTTGCTTTTCTAGTGCATTTCATATGTTTTGTAGAAAAGGAGATAAATGAGGCGGAATTTCCCCCTCTTCCGTGCATATTTGGAAGATTTTTGACGATATTGGATGGACTAGTATGAAGAGGAGGCAAGAACGAGAGCCAACAACACAAGAATAAGGGGTATGCAAGAGGAGGAAAAGTGATGTGACCATTATTTGAGCATATTTAGTCCCCGAATTAGCCTCGTTCCTATGCTTTTTAGTGCATAATTGGGTCATTTACTATCTTTAGTCCTTTGTTTTGCATATTCTTTGAGGTTTTGTTTCCTTGGTAGGAGAGGAGTGCGAACCTTGCATTTTCATGGCAAAATGGAGCTAAATTGATCGAATCTAATGACCAAGCATCAAAGCGAAGATAAGACTAGAAGGCCTTTGTACATATTATAGTAGATGGGCAATGATGAATAAATCCTTGCATCCCCGACTAAATCCCGGAGGATTATTGGAAGAAGAAAAGAAGAAAGGAAAGCTGTGACACAATCCGCCCGTCTAACTAGGCAAGACGCCCGTCCAACACGAGGGGAATCCGAGCGTCTTTGCTGAAGGGACGCCCGTCCAGCAACGCCACAATCCGCTCGTCCTGCCCAACAATCCGCCCGTCCTGCCACAAGGAAATCCGCCTGTCCAGACACCTTGGACGCTCGGATTCCCTTACGGTCCCATACGTCCTTTTTCTTCCCTCCGTGAAAGATGCGCATATTTATGAAAGACCGGCAAAAAGGAGACCGACATCTCTTTTGAGAGGAGCGATTCCTCAAGGACTTAATCGTCATTTAAGCCCTTAGTAAACCCTAGTTTGTGTACCTAATCCCCACTATAAATACCCCATTAGTCTAATTAGATAATCATGTTCTTCATATCAATCTTTAGTATAGTTTATATCAATCTAATCTCTCTTTAATCTTGTAATCAACTTCTAATCAAATATTAATACAAATCTCATTTCCTTAATTTCTCTTTTGTTAATCTTTTATTTTGGGTAATTGAAGATTATTAGGTTATTATTGGGAGATTGACAACCTTCCAATCATTCATCAAGTACTTCTATTATTCTTTGCTTTATTATTGGAATCATTAGTAGGTATAATCCTCTTAATCCCTTTTTAATTATTGTTAATCATCTTCATTTATTCATCATGTTTTGCTTTGTTAATGTGATTGACAACCTTGTTAACATGTCAAACTTGATAATGAGTGAGTAGTTTCCTTAACTAGGGTTAATGGGTAATTAGGGGAAACCAACATGGGGGATGATTCATGCTGAAATTAATATGTTTTCATAGTTTATTTGCTTGCTTGTTGTGATCTTAACTTATGCACATGTTATGTTTGATGAAATGCAAGCCTATGAATCCTTGTATTTTTTACCCATCACTTACCTTTTCAATGAGACTTGTAAGAAATAAACCAACTCGAGTCTCATTAGACCATGCATATAGTTGAGTAGGGAGGATTAAGTTGACTTGTAGGTGTTGTACAATCTAATCGATTCGGCTCCGGGACCCAAACCTTCCTAGGATTGTAAGATATAAACCAACTCGATCCATCACAACAATAATTTCTTGCTTCTCGAGTTGATTGGAACAGATGTTGGCGCGCTTGCTCTTGTTGCGGGTTGGATCTTCGGGATCTGGATGGTACGGCTTCAAGCAGCTCACATGGAAGACCGAGTGACACTTCATCCAGGCAGGGCGGTCAAGCTTGTAAGCAACGTCCCCAATCCGCTTGATCACTTGGATGAGGCCTTCATACTTTCGCACCAGCCGCTTGTCTCTTCCCCTAAGAAATCTCATCTGCTCCTTATTCAACTTCACCATGACCATGTCGCCTACCTTAAACTCTCTTGGCCTCCGGTTCACATCTGCCTACTTCTTCATGCGGCGGGATGCCTTCTCCAAGTAAGCGCGAGCAATCTCAGCATTGACATTCCATTCTTTAGCAAACTCGTGAGCTTTCTTCGTCCGACCACCATAAGAATCAGCAACTGTGGGAGGCAATAATGGTTGTTGACCTGTGACAAGCTCAAACGGGCTCTTGTTAGAAGAGGAGCTCGTTTGAACATTAAAACAGAACTGGGCAACATCTAGGAGGCGCACCCACTCCATCTGGGTTGCGCCCACAAAATGTCTCAAGTACTCTTCCAACATGCTATTGAATCTTTCCGTCTGGCCATCTGTTTGAGGATGGTAACTTGAGGACATCCGAAGTTTAGAGCCCAGGAGCTGGAACAATTCTCCCCAAAATAGTCCCGTGAAGCGAGAGTCACGATCACTGACTATACTTTGAGGTAGTCCCCAATATTTCACAACATTCTTGAAGAACATCGTGGCCATCTCTTCAGCACTGCACGTCTTCGGAAGGGGAATGAATGTGGCATACTTCGAGAAGCGATCCACAACGACAAGGATCACACTGAGAGCCCCTACCTTCGGTAACCCAGATATGAAGTCCATCGAAATACTTTCCCATGGACGAGTTGGTACCGGTAAGGGATTTAGTAGCCCCCCCCCCCGGCTTCTGTTTCTCTCCCTTGTCTTGTTGGCGATCGACAGTCTTTGTGTACTCCATGACATCATCCTTCATCTCGCGCCGCAGTAGCTTCTCTTCGAGGCATAAGGTTCTCTGCCACCCCGGATGACCTGCACACAATGTATCGTGGCACTCTTGCAAGAGAATCTTTCGCAGCCCTGCCGCTTTTGGAACAAAGATCCGATGTCCCTTCGTGCACAAGAGGCCATCCTCCATCCAAAATTTGCGAGTCTTCCCTTCGATGGCTAATTGTTTCAAATTCCTTGCCACTGGGTCCAGGTCGAGGTGCTCTTTCACCTTAGCCTAAATGTCGGTAGCCACTGTGGTGGTAGACAAATGAGCAATCGTGTGCAATGTAGCCAAATCACATCTTCGGCTAAGGGCATCAGCGACTCTGTTTGCGGCTCCTGGTCTGTAAGCGAATTCCACATCGAACTCTGCCAACACTTCTTGCCATCTAGCTTGTCGGCTTGTCAGCTTGGGCTGAGTCAAGAAGTGAGATGCTGCGGTATTATCAGTCTTGACAACGAACTTTGATCCCAAGAGATAATTGAAGGAAATGTAGATTCATATACATACTAACATACTCTTATATGTCAAAATTAATTTGTCATAAAATTAAATGTGGATTTTATGCATGCAAACAATATAATAAAAGAGAAGAAATCATATCCTTACATTGAAATTTCGGTTCAAATGGGCACAAAAGAAATCTCCTTTTCTTTTGTTCTTGAGCTTTCCAAATGGAAGAACAAGGATTCAAGTATAGAATCCCTCCCAAAAGCATATACCCAAGGAATACATCTTAAAGACTAAAATAATATGATCTAGTATTAAAATTAGTCTTACTTAAAAATATGACACAAAATATTTTTGTTCTCTCATATATTTCGGTTGAGAGAAGAGGAATTTTGTGATTTATTTCTCTAGAAATCTCATAAGATGTAGAGAACATATTAATTTTCTTACTCTAGAAAAATTGTTGTATATTATGAATGAATGAATTGGAAAAAGAAAAACTCTTTTCTTTCCTTAGGGTGGCCGAAACATTGGCCTTGGGTAGCATGCCCAATGCCTTTAGTTTTTGCTCTTCTCAAAAGCTAGGCATGCAAGCCTACTAGTTAGCTTTTATCATTGTGTCTACCACTAAACAATTAACACAATTTTATTCCACTAACTCCTTATAATTTCGGTACATACAAAATAAAATGGATGGTCCATTTTATTTTGTCATTTGTCAATTGTAACATATGTGACATGTTACTTGACATATGAAATTGTAATGTATTTTTAACATATTAAAAATCAACATACTCATAAAATATGTCATATACAAAATCGACTAGTAATTCGTAATTACTTGTACCAAAATGGTTTCCAAATTATAAACTACAACATTCTGTATTTATAATAATTTATTCATTCCGTTTCAATTGTTTCTTTAAACAATAATTTCACCCAAGTAATAAAATAATTCAATTACTTAGACCGTGTCTTATTTAATCATATTTACAATAAGATACGTAAATTATACTCACAAAATCATCCGTCAATTTTAAGCAATTTAATTAACTCATATCGGTATACGATTAATTAAATAATCAATTAAGAGTATTTCCCTATAGGTATGACCTAAGGGGATCAACTGATCACCACCGTCGCACGACAGTAATGTCAAACTCTAGTCAGCCAATCATTACCGATATGTGTGGACCAGTTGACATGTAAAATATTACATCCCACATGTATTCTTAAAAATGAGATTTAATAATGATATTTAAATCATGTGATCGCACTATTGTTGAGGACACATTTCCCAACAATCTCCCACTTGTCCTCGACAAGTGTGCGTCACCAATTCTCTTGTCCTATTACTATCTCCCACTCAATGCAAGGTGTCTTTCAGGTCGTACTTGCAAGTGATCATATCGAGAGTGGTTTCCTCGATCTGGAGAATAACTGATTGACCGGATTTATCTATCATAGATACCTTCCGAGCGTGGCCACGCATTTCCAGTTCATTACTCCTCGAGTGGCCCTGAGATATTGTTATAACCCTGACAAGGGGTGGACAATTCCTATCGCACTCATTCCCTTCGACTAGCCATAGCCATCATAACCCAAAATATGCCCATTTGACCCCATTTACGAAGGTCGTAGTAACACAAATCAAAGTTAATCTGAAACTATGCCATCTTAGGTGAATAGTCTTTAGTCAAAAGAATCGACTCATTAGAATACTATAGTAGCTCTCGCCACGAGCAGCTATATAAATTGCCGAACTCTATAAGCGGTCATAAGGCCCGACAAAGTGTTCCTAACAGTCTGCCTATGTGATCGACTAGTCATCTCACATGACTGTATGGCACTTGAACTTGCCATCAATCGCATCACACTCTAGTCACTTCGAGACGTCACCTCATACAAGTGACTATGGGCGAATACAATGCTAATCCGTGTTCACTTTAACGGGGTTCAATTGTCTCCACAACCCGTTTGGATGTAACAAAGTATAATAAAAGAGTTTTAAAATAAAACTCGAACGACAAATGCGATTATCACACATGAATAGTCAATGCCTGATTACTATTTCATGTTCTATAATCTAATTTGATCTTGTACGTAGTTGTTCATTTCAATTCAATTGAAATGACATGACTCATCATGTTTAGCCTTTAAGAAGGCTTTGGTTAGTAGGTTTTATCAATTTCTTGTACCTTACTCAACCTCACTACATACTCGTTTTCCTTTTGTAATTTATACATTTGCATTACAAAACTTTAAAGTACGTGTCGAGATCCAATCAAGACATAGGCCCTCTAGCCTAAGAATAGCTCCCACTGTTTTCACAGTGTGCGGGACTCATCCTTCTTGCACATCTCATGATCACAAGTGTACTCAATTTCCGTTATAAACATCACTCATTGTTCTTTATTGCCTAGAACGATTCTAGAAAATCTACTTCTTAATTAACATTGCCACAATGGTATCTTAACCATCCTAATGTATTTTGATTATGGTTTTGTCGGAAACCATGCGCAATCTCAATTGTCAATTGTCACTTGTGTAACACCCTTACACAATATTGCATCATAAACACTTTGCTTTACTTCCTTAATGCTTCGCAGCACTTAAGGGTAATCTTTATAGCTTACTTGGTAAAGATTACTTAATTCGATTTTGAAAACAATTCATCATACTCAAAGTATATGAAGTGTTATACATCATTACTCATTTAATTGATCCGGCAATGGAAGCAAATGGAATCAATCAAATATGTTCAATTTAATTGAACTAGTCATGAATCTTATCAACATAAGACTTCTTCTTGACGCTAATATCATGTGGATTTATCTTCATAAATCCGGATATTCCAGATGTATTATAATACTCCAAAAGTCTTAAATCATTCTCAATGATCAATATGTCATCCACATATCGGACTAATTAAAATTTCCGTAACTCCCACTAAACTTCATGTATAAACACAACTTCTTGACTTATCGAGAAATGTTTTATCACATGATCAAAATGTTGATTCTAACTCATTGATGTCCTACTTAAGACCCTCTCTTAAGTTTCACATTATCTTAGGATTGCAAGAATCTACTAAACTCATGATATGTATTGAATACATTCCTTCTATTGAAGAAGCGGGTTTTAGATTCACTTGCTACGTATTTCATAACCTCATAATGAAACACAATCCTTAAGAAGATCCAAATAGACTTAAGCATTTCAACTAGTGCAAAACCCTTTGCAACCAATCTTGCTTTGAAATATCTCTTTATTAGTGCAAAACCCTTTGTCACTAATCAAGCCCTTTCGTTTCGGATTTTCACGGCTCTAGGCCTTGTATTGAGTTGTGACTTAAACACTCTTATGTAAGTCATATGTTCATTACTTTCTAGAAGTAATCAACTTGAATCAACCAATTTCTTTTGTAAGTTATAAGCTTTTTACTTTCTTAAAAGTAACATGAATTCATCATTTTTAACAAGGGACGAATTTAACCTCCTAGGTTTTAAAGAAACAATATTTTACACAAAACGTCTCATGTAGCCAAGAAAGACCAGTTTCTTGCGACATAACATTCTCTGTGGCATTCTTTGTGGCTTTTGAATAATTTCTCCCACTCTGTCTTCTAAAATAAACTTGTATTTTAGAAAGACAGCTTCACGAGCCGCAAACCCGTCGTACTCGTGAGAAAAGAAAAAATGAGCATTTGTTTCTTGTGAAAACTTACAAATATGGTACCCTTACCATTTCATATCTCATATGATTTAGTGGAACATAATTTAGACAAAATGATAAAATCCCCAAGGGATCAAGTAACTCAAAGTAAACTTGATCAAGTCCAAACCATATCGAATAGCGTTTGATTTCTTATCCAACCACACATTGTCCCATAATGTGTGTTAAGAGAGATTAACTTGTGATACTATATCACATTTGCTTTGGCTTATATCAAAGTCTTCACTTTGATAATCCCATCACGACTAATTCGTGATTTCTTTAACTCTTTAAACTTCTTTAAAGATTTTCTATTTACCTTATTAAGTTAACACATTAGCGTCAACTTAAATCGTTGGTAAAAGAGAATGATCAACCTATTATGGATCAATGATTTATAACCTCGATCTCCTTTTCAACCAAAAGGCACGAGACATCTTGCTTTGAATACAAGATACGCATATACCATTAACAATCTAATGGTTTCAAGAGTACTCGATAACTCTTTACGTTCATCATTCCAAAATTTAAGGTTTAATCTTGGGTTACCAATTTGAGTCTTGCATCATCTTCATGATATATCGTTCTAGTTTGGTTTAGAATATACTCACCTTGATGATGGGCTAGCCATACATCAAGTCGTGGTGTATAGGGTCACAAAAGTGAAAACCTCTTTTGTATCTTAACAAGTTTATATTCTTATTTAGAGTTTATGCACTTAATAGTCACAATTAAGTACAACTTTAAATCCAAAAACTAGATTGAGTACACAATTACTCTATCTCTCGACATTATTGTCGCTAGTCGTCATATTCTTATCATCCCATGTATCAAACATAATGATGAAAACCACCACCGGTTTCTAATATTGACGAAGTAGGACTAGCAAAAATTTATGTTTAATCAAATAAACATTTAAAGAAGAAGGTCCCATTAGATGTCCCACAACTAACTTGTTGATTCTTCAATAATTTGGGGTAGTTTCCTTTCTCGTGTCCAACATTTAAGACAATGGAAACTTTATCGGTCGGAATTGATAGGTTTATTATCGTCATTCTCAACAACTTTACCTTTAACATAACCTTGTATTAATTCCATATTAATTTTACTTCTTTAACCTCGTCCTCATCTTAACGGTTTAAGAGAATGCTCCCACTCATTTCAATGAGTCTTTGCTTTGAGAAGCAAAATTGAATTCATGAAGATTACTCTTCATTTGTTCGTTTTAGTCTTAAAACTTTCATTGAAGTGGTTGCGTTATTTTGGTCAATTACGAATTCTGAAAATCTAATCACCAAAACAATTTATCACTTCAAGGTACTTAATTCAATTAAGTATATGAAACATAATCCATTGTAAGTAGAAGTGTTAGTCAAGAATCAAAAACCTGTTTGATAATGAATAACTTTAATCTATACTCTTTACAAGAGATCCTTAGCAATGGTTCGTATGAGGTTTTAGAAGCAAATTCATATTTGTCTTTAGTTACGATGTTATAATGGAGATTTGAGTCAAGATCGAAATGATATCGTATATGAATTGTGGTAAAGAAACAGAACAATAATAACAGAATAGTGAAAACAAAACATTTATCGTTATATTAATACTTGTAAATAACAAGTAAAGCATTTACATAGTGACCTCTACCCAACTATGATAAATGATTCCAAGACCCAAATTCATATCAACTTAGGCACGGGGTAGCCGATGAAACCCTCATCAATATAACTCGGTGGATTAACCTTTTAATCGATTCTACTTTTAGAACTCTTGGTCGATAAAATTACTCTAATATTTATCTATAGCCCAAAACACATCAACAAGGGCACGGGGTAGCCGATGAAACCCTTATCAATTACTTTTGTTGAGTTCAATCCAAATTTCGAATAAATGTGTCCATTGTCCAAACTCACATTAACTTAGGCACGGGGTAGCCGATGAAACCCTCATCAACATGAATTCGGTGGATTAGACATTTATCACCCACTTCCCCTACGTAACAAGGTTTGTACCCGGGGTAGCCGAGTGCACTCCCTCGCGAAATAGGTTTTCATGGTTTCTACTATTTGGTAAGGCTATGTCTCAATTAATTGTTTTAGCGAGAGGTCATGTCAATTTATTATCTATCACGTTTTAAGTGAACTAAAGCGGTGAACTACGATAATTCGAATTGACACGGTCGATAAACTCGATAAAATAAGGATGCATGTTTAGTTATGGCGATTTAGCGATGCATGTGACATAAAATAAAATGCAAGCATAAAATAAATAAATCCTAGTATGGCCTTTCCTAAAATAGAAAAACTATTTAACTATTACATATTCGGAAACCAACTCCATTGGTCCCTTGAACTTCGGTTGTGGCACGCATCTCGAGGCAACACCGTCTTTATGTATCGCCATTCTTGAAGAAATCCGTCTTTGGGAACTCCGGAATGAATAAAATTACATAATAAATTACATAATTTCCTATTATACATTTGTAACTAAAATAAAATAAATCTATTAAATTACAAAACGGTGATACGAGATCACAATAAAAATTACAACCGAATCGATATTCCCATACATTTCGGGAAATACCAATTAAAATCTAAGGCCATACTAAGTAAAATTACATAATTCAAAATTACATAAATTAAAATTATGACAATCATAAAGAAAATGCAGCATTATTATATGTATGAACATGCTCAATTTTATGCTAAATCGCCTTTAATTAGCCAATATCGTATATTACTCGGTTTTTACGGATTTGCGTGATTTCAACATTTTATAATCACAAAAATACATAAACTCATATTTATGTATAAGTTAATTACCCTAACCTCTTAGGACTCAAAATATAGTCTTCACTAATAATTTGACCATAATTAACCTTTATTTACAAATTTGTTCATAAATGGACCAAAATTACAAAAATAAGCTATTGAACTTCAAATAAATCACAAAATTTCAAATAAATTCAAAATTCAAAATTTAAATTCATGAACATTCTGGAAAAATTCCATGACACTCATAATGTTCAAAATCTTAGGTTAAAAATTTCGAAATTTTTACCGGAAAAACAATGTTGCGGTTTATCGATTTTTAATAAAATAATCATAAAAACATGGAAAAATTATTTTCACTAACTTTTCAATTTTAGATCTGAAAAAGATAATAAAATGCAACATTAGACGTTTTTCCTAAGTCATAGATTTATGTTTTATTAATTTTTCACTAATAATGTCACTATTTATGCTATTTTTCTTCAAAAATCCATAAATCATGCAAAAAGACTTCTTTATAGCCAATTATTTTACACACATCTTGTAAAATTGCATGTGACAACATATTAATTTTCTATGACCAGATTCGAAATTTAACTCATATTAACCTATTTTTCACCTAAATCCGAATTTAATAATGAAAAATTCATTTTTCGAGCATAACAAGTCCAAAAATTATGAAAATTTACAGGTTATCTCAAAATAATATATGTGACAACATATCCAAAAACCAAGTGAAAATTCGAAGTATAGCTAATTTTAGACCAAAAATGACATTTTTACTCATAAAATCACATTTAAATGTCATTATAGTAAATTATGAACAATAAAAATCCGAAAAATTAACCAAAATATCCTAAAATATTTTAGGACCAGAAATATTAACATGCATGGATTGATTTCGTGATATCTCATAATAACACAAATTTTATAAGTTTTATTTGTTATTCTTATAACTCGGAAAAACTTTTAACCGATTTGCATGCAAACAACCGTGGCTCTTGATACCGATTGAAGGAAATGTAGATTCATATACATACTAACATACTCTTATATGTCAAAATTAATTTGTCATAAAATTAAATGTGGATTTTATGCATGCAAACAATATAATAAAAGAGAAGAAATCATATCCTTACATTGAAATTTCGGTTCAAATGGGCACAAAAGAAATCTCCTTTTCTTTTGTTCTTGAGCTTTCCAAATGGAAGAACAAGGATTCAAGTATAGAATCCCTCCTAAAAGCATATACCCAAGGAATACATCTTAAAGACTAAAATAATATGATCTAGTATTAAAATTAGTCTTACTTAAAAATATGACACAAAATATTTTTGTTCTCTCATATATTTCGGTTGAGAGAAGAGGAATTTTGTGATTTATTTCTCTAGAAATCTCATAAGATGTAGAGAACATATTAATTTTCTTACTCTAGAAAAATTGTTGTATATTATGAATGAATGAATTGGAAAAAGAAAAACTCTTTTCTTTCCTTAGGGTGGCCGAAACATTGGCCTTGGGTAGCATGCCCAATGCCTTTAGTTTTCGCTCTTCTCAAAAGCTAGGCATGCAAGCCTACTAGTTAGCTTTTATCATTGTGTCTACCACTAAACAATTAACACAATTTTATTCCACTAACTCCTTAAAATTTCGGTACATACAAAATAAAATGGATGGTCCATTTTATTTTGTCATTTGTCAATTGTAACATATGTGACATGTTACTTGACATATGAAATTGTAATGTATTTTTAACATATTAAAAATCAACATACTCATAAAATATGTCATATACAAAATCGACTAGTAATTCGTAATTACTTGTACCAAAATGGTTTCCAAATTATAAACTACAACATTCTGTATTTATAATAATTTATTCATTCCGTTTCAATTGTTTCTTTAAACAATAATTTCACCCAAGTAATAAAATAATTCAATTACTTAGACCGTGTCTTATTTAATCATATTTACAATAAGATACGTAAATTATACTCACAAAATCATCCGTCAATTTTAAGCAATTTAATTAACTCATATCGGTATACGATTAATTAAATAATCAATTAAGAGTATTTCCCTATAGGTATGACCTAAGGGGATCAACTGATCACCACCGTCGCACGACAGTAATGTCAAACTCTAGTCAGCCAATCATTACCGATATGTGTGGACCAGTTGACATGTAAAATATTACATCCCACATGTATTCTTAAAAATGAGATTTAATAATGATATTTAAATCATGTGATCGCACTATTGTTGAGGACACATTTCCCAACAATAATGCCTCCATCCCCGCAAGCAATGAACAATAGCTAGGAGTTCTTTCTCTTGTACCGCATAACGAGTCTCGGCTCCATTAAACTTTCTGCTCTCGAAAGCCACAGGGTGACCCTCTTGGAGTAGCACCCCCCCGAGGGCGTAATCAGATGCATCCGTCTCAACTTCAAAAGGCTTCGTGATATCCGGCAACGCCAAGACCGGTTCCTGTACCACCGCTTCCTTGAGCTTCTCAAAGGCCCTCTTCTTGTAGATAGACCACTCCCACTTATTATCCTTCTTCAACAAGTCGGTGAGCGGGGAAGCAATTTTTGAGTACGCTCGGATAAATCTTCGATAGTAGTTTGCGAGCCCCAAGAAAGAGCGGAGCTCAGACACATTCCCTGGGGTTCCCCAGTCCTTGATAGCGGCAATCTTCTTCAGATCCATCTTCAGTTTGCCTTTGCCCACTATGTGACACCCTAGTGCTTTCAATCAATTGTTTACATCTCGTTCTAATTATCTCGCTTGTTTACTTTTATTGCTATTCAGTTTAGTGATCTTCTCATCTCAACCCCAAATTGTGACACCCCTAGACACCGCTACTTGCAATCGAAAATCCTACATCAATACCCGTCCCTTGGGATCCGACCTTTACTTGCCTCTTTACTAATTGTAGAGTTGTTTGTGAATTTATAAATATTGTTTTGGTCTAGGTGCTCTTAACGACAAGTAACCGAAAACTAAACCTCCAAGTGAGTACGACCAAAAATGGTGCCGTTGCCGGGGACGGTGTTAACTTGATTTGATTTTCTTAGATTGTTATTAGTTGTCTTTCTTTGCCTTGGGGAAGTAAAACTCCTCAAGGTTTGTTCTAATTGTTTTCAAGTTGTTTGATATTTTGCATGTCTAGAAGATCACAAGGTAACTTGTTACCCATTGATCACGAAATTGAAAGGACTTTGACAACCAATAGAAGACTTGCTAGAGGTACTTTGAGAGGTATTGGTGAGGTTGTAGATATTCAACCAAACAATATTGTGTTCATCAACCCTTTTACAAGAGAAGGTGAGGAGAACCCAACACAAAACCCAACACAAAATCAACCCACAATGCCTAAATTCTCATTACATTCCGTACCAACCGAGGAGAACCTACCCAATGGTACTCCCACACCACAACACTTAACCGGAAATTTCATTGCAAAATCCGCATTTATCCAATTAGTCGAAAGAAGCCAATTTGGGGGCATGCCTAGTGAAGACCCTCACTCTCACATGGAGACTTTTTGTGACTATTGTGATGCGATTTCACAAACCGGTGTAACTCAAGACCAAATTCGATGGGTCTTATTTTCTTTTTCTCTAATCGGCACCGCAAAACAATGGTTGAAAGGCCTTGATAAGGCTACTCTTGGAATTGACTCTTGGAAGAAGTTGGCTCTAGCTTTCTACAAAAAATTATACCCTCCGGAAAAGACTAACATGCTAAGAGCTCAAATTACGGGTTTTAAGCAAAGGGATGAAGAATCTTTGTATGAAGCTTGGGAGCGGTTCAAAGGAATTTGTCGCTCATGTCCTCATCATGGACTTAGTGAGTGGTTCTTGGTACAACAATTTTGGAACGGTCTTTATGAAGACTCAAGAAACATTCTCAACATGGGATCAAATGGTATGTTCACCGAAGTTGACGATAATCAAACTTGGAACAAGATTGAGGAAATGGCGGTCCATAATTCACAATATAGTAGACCTCGCAAGGCTACTAGAGGAGGAAAGCATGAAGTGGACTCTATTACTCAATTAGGTGTTCAACTTAGTGCTCATATTGATACCGTTAACTTGAAGTTTGAAAAGGCTATGGCTAAACTTGAAGAAGCCTCAAAATCACCAAAGCATCATGTTAATGCCATGGTAGCATCTTCATCAATCCCAAGTGGGATATGTGAGAATTGTGGAACTTTGGGACATGACCAAAGTGAATGTAGGGGAACAAATGAACAAGTGAATGCTTTTCAAGCATACAAGAGTGGTACCCCTTATTCCAACTATTACAATGAAAACACCAAATTCCACCCAAATCTCTCATACAAAAGCCAAAATGTTCAAAACCCTCAACAAACATACACCCCACCTCCCATGGGAAACCAAAATCAAAGACCCTTTTACAACCAAAACCAAGGTTATCAAAGTCAAACTCCATACAATCAACAAAATGACCAAGGTTTTGATGTTCAAAAAGCGGTCCTCCAAATGCAAAACAATCAACAAGAATTTTTCACTCAAATGCAAAAGGATAGTCAAGCAAAAGATATCACCATCAACAACATCCTAGCCCACACAAAAATGTTGGAAACTCAATTGACCCAACTAGCATCTTCAAACTCTCAAAGACAAAAGGGGCAATTACCACCTCAAGGTAATCCCCCAAGACATGAAACGGTTAGTGCCATTCACTTGAGGAGTGGTACGAGTTATGAGGGACCGAAGAAGCAAGTTGAGGATGAAGTTGTGGAAGTTAGTGACAAAGAAGGAGTTGTGCAAAACTCCAAGGGAGGAGAATCAACAAAAGAAAAAGTTTCAAAGAAAAGTGAAGAGAAGGCCAAGGAGAAAGAGCCCATCATGATTAGACTTCCATTCCCAAGTCGTCAAGCTAAGCCCAAGTTCGATGACCAACTTGGGAAATTTATGGAAATTGTGAAGAATTTGGAAGTCTCGATTCCTTTCACGAAATTAATTAATCACGTACCGGCCTATGCAAAGTACATGAAGGACATCCTTACGAAAAAGAAGTCGATCTGGAAGCTTGAAACTATCGCCTTCACTAAGGTGAGTAGTGCAATCCTTCAAGGGAGTTCACCTCCAAAACTTAAAGATCCGGGAAGCTTCTCAATACCGTGTACCATTGGCGACACCACGATCAACAAGGCTTTGTGTGATCTAGGAGCAAGCGTGAGTGTTATGCCATATTCGGTTAGTAAAAGGCTAGGGATGGGAGAGCTTAAATGTACCAACATCACACTCCAAATGGCCGATAGATCGACGAAGACACCATTGGGGATATGAGAAGATGTTCCCGTGAGAATCGGCAAATTCTTCATCCCGGTGGACTTTGTCATCGTTGACATGGAAGAAGACTCCAACATTCCGATCATTCTCGGTAGACCTTTCTTGCACACCGCGGGTGCGGTGATAGATGTGAAGCACGGAGAGCTTACTCTACAAGAGGGAGACGAGACCATAACTTTCATTCTTGACAAGACCATGAGAGCTCCCCGTTTGCATGAACCATGCTTTATGGTTGATCACTATAGCCGGAAGGATGATAGGAAGAAATCGGAATTTCAATGGAAAAAGAAAGTTGATGATGCTCCATTCAAAGAGCAAAGGAATAGCAACAAAGAGAGCTTGAAAAGCTCACCCATGACAAGTGAAGAAGATGGCCTCATTGGCCAAAACAAGAAAGAAGGAGAGTTGTCTCTATCAACTCAAGAAATTTTTAATGATCAAGTAGACGAAGTTTGTGGTCTTTGGGATGATGAGTTCGAAGGGATATTCAATCCCTACATTGGTAATGCTATGAACCTAGACCATCATGGAGAACAACAAGTGCAAAGACCTATTGAGGATCTTTATCATGATAATGAACAAGCTTTTGACTACTTCTTCAAGGTGTTGAGTAACATCAACAACACCTTGAACATGCCCCCATGACATCTCACATTGGATGAGAGTTTGGTGGAGTCCTCCCTAAACCACCATTTGTAAATATTCTAACTCCCTAACTTGCATTTCAATTTTTACATTGCATTTTTGTCATTTTTGGATTTATATTTTTATGCCTTGATCAAAATATTCATCATTTTGAGAGAAGTGAGGAAGGGACTTATGATTTTATTGATGTGTAGTGCTTTGACTTAGTATGAGGATAGCAATTAGCTAGGCTATTCATGCCTTTGTAGTGCCCCCACAATGAAGAACACAAGAATTGAAGGATGGAAATGATACGGGTTATGCAGTACCCACGGATGGACCTGAATCCGTGCGGACAGGGAGGAATCCGAGCGTCTCGACAGGGAATCCGCTCGTCATGATGAATCCGAGCGTCCTATGTCACCAGACGCTCGTCTGGATGAGCTGTGGAATTCAAGAAAATGGTCTGTCCCAGAATCCGAGCGTCCTAGTGAAGAATCCGCTCGTCTGAAACAAGACGCTCGTCTTGCAGAGAAGATGCTCGTCTTTATGCTGTTGAAATTTAAGGAATCACCCTGTAACAGAATCCGAGCGTCTTTCAAAGAATCCGCTCGTCTCACATTGAAGAATCCGCTCGTCTTTGAATAAAGACGCTTGTCCCATAGCGTCTTTTCCTGAAGCAAATCGTGCAGAATCCGAGCGTCCCAGACCCTAATTCGCTCGTCCCTGCTGCTGTTTTCAAAGTTAACGGGCCTTTTAAAACCCCTTCCCTCATTCATT
The DNA here is from genome assembly GCF_048544455.1 of Silene latifolia. Lineage (NCBI taxonomy): Eukaryota > Viridiplantae > Streptophyta > Magnoliopsida > Caryophyllales > Caryophyllaceae > Silene > Silene latifolia. The sequence continues at coordinate 61,104,723 of NC_133529.1, read as the reverse complement.
TTCATTTCTTCTACATTCAAACACTACCCTAAACCCAAAAACCCCATAAAACCCTCATCCTCTACATCAACCAAAAAAAATTTCCTCAACCAAATTCAACAAAATCAAATCCAAACTTCCTCACAACAAAAAAATTAATCACTCCTTTTGCAACAACAATTGATTTAAACACCAAAATCTTCAACCTTTGAGTCGATTTTCAAGATACAAAGCAACATTCTTTCATCTTAAATCGATTTGGGCATAACTAGAAATTGAATATTTCAATCTTTCTTTGGTGTAATCAACAATGGCAAGAACTAAAGGAGGTAACAAGGCACCCCCAAAGAAGACACTTTCAAAAAGGCAACAAGCACTTCAAGCAAAACAAGTGTCTAAGGCATTGGTAGTTCATGAGGCAAGGTTGGAGGTTCAACAAGGTCTCCCTATGGAAGCTACAACATCAACAACTCCGGTCATTGAGCAATTATCTAAATATCCGGAGGTAATTTTCACTTCCGACTCTCATAGGGAGAAATTCATTCACTTTGCTAAGAAGACCATTTTGCCTACAAAATTTATTTGTGAAGATGCTTTGTCAAAGTTGGGTGTTCTTGAACAAACCAAAACCTTCTTTGAGACTATGGGATTGGGTAAATTGTTTACCATGAAAGAATTGACATACCCCTCCCTCACATTGGAATTTTTGAGTTCCTTGAAAGTTACAAGGGTGGAAACTAGAACCCATATCGAGTTTCGTCTTGCAAATGTGAATAGACGAATCACTTTTGGTGAATTGAGTAAGATTTTAAGCCTAGTGATACCCCGTACTACCAAAAGATCCCCGAAAAGTATGACCCCGCTCCTCTTTGGGAGGCAATTTCCGGAAAGAAATTTGTGCGCTTTCATGATTGTCGTGCTCTATTAGTCAACCATCCGGGCATTAGAGTGTGGCACAAGGTCATTGGGAATACTTTGATAGCAAGAAATGGCACTAATCATCTTACCAAGCTCGATTTTGTTCTTCTTGAGTCGGCCTTGAACATAGGAAGGGAATTTACTAAGCCATATAATGCTCTAAGACTTTTGGTTGAAAGATGGCTTAATGTCGATTGTGGTAAAGAGGGCACCGCTTTTATTGTAAATGGAGGACTAGTACCTATTTGGCCAAGCACTTTGACCCAAACTTCAACAAAGATAACACTTATGTGGCGGTCAAAGGAGGTCATCTCATTGATATGGACACCATGATTCACAAGTTTACATGGGTCAAGCATGCTCCTCTTGACACCAAATATGGGTGGTTAACCAAAGAAGCTGGGTCCTTCACTTTGCCTTCAAAGATTGGCCGATTGAGTGTTCACCGACCCAACTATCTTCTTCCACTCTCCGAGGAGACCGAGTACATTATGCAACAACAAAGAGGCGAGATTGAAGAGCCCTCCTCCTCCATTGTCACACCACCCTACCCATTTGAGTATCACGAGTTCAAACCCAAGAATGTCGAGGTAGGAAATGATTACTTGACTCTACTCATGAGGGAAATGCATAAGCAAGCTTACACGGATAAAGTACATGCTTACAAGGCCCAATATCCGCCCCTTCTACATCTAGCTAGGCAAGGACTTCTTGATCCATCGTGTCCTTTGCCTAGTTGGGCGGATAGGGAAGTATTCTTTCCTAGCACCTCTAGTGGTGGAAGACCGGGTGGAGAGGAGATTGTTGATGAGGGTGTTGATGAAGAAGGTGAAGAACAAGAGGTTCAAGAAGCGGGTCAACAAGAAGAAGATGCTCAAGAAGAGGAAAAAGAAGAAAGTGAGGAAGAGCAAGGAAGTGAAAGTGGGAGTGGAGATGATTCCACTTCTATGGAGGAAGATAATGATAATGATAATGATGATATGATGGAGGATTAGCAAACCGTGGAGGCTCCTACATTCTTTCACCCCTCTTATGGTTTGTCTACTTCTTTTGTTTTCTTTATTGTATTTTGATCATTTGTTGAGGAGTCCTAGCAACATGGAGGACTAACACCTTGGCTTCATTAAGGTGTTCTTTTTATTGTTCCCAATTTGAAAAATCCAAAATGACAATTTGTAGTTTCATGCATTGCATTCCGTGTGCATGAACTACCCCGAAATTCAAGACGTTAGAAATAATGTCTATTTTGGTTTGGGGAAGTCCATGCATACGCATCGGGAGGTAATCTAAATTACACTCTCCGCCATAACAAAAACCCATGTATCATGTAGTGTAGCTTAGTATAGTTTGCATTTAGTTTAGAAATCATGCATCATGCTTGCATAATTTCCTATCGTATTGGCCATTGAGGACAATGCCCATACTAGTGTGGGGATGGGAAATTCTAACTTGACTTTTATTTAAAAATCCAAAAAAATTGAAAAATTGAAAATCCAAAAACACGTTCATTTCCTTTTTAGTGTAGAATTGTATATATTGTGTTTGTTCATCCTTGTTCACATTGATCGACTACGCCACATCCGAGACATGAGGATATTGAAGACCGCATGGTATGATATTTCCAATCTCCTTTTTCCTCTTTATGTTCATGACTATGTGGGTTTATTTTGATTGATGCGGTATAAACAATGTGAATTTAGGGCTTGTATTTAGTTTATTTGGCATACTAGTTGGTAAGAATCATATGCATTAGGATGTATAAATGTTAGTTGCATCATGGCACGTAGTTTGCATGTTAGAAAAATTTTGTGAAACCGTCTATTTGGGAAGCTTGACAAGTGTATATAGGCCCTACTAGATGCTTTTTCTTCTTAAGACTTTGCTTGTTAGAATACTTGTAAAGCACTCTAGGATGTGTCATGCTAGTATCCTTTGACCCATGGATTAAGGCCTAGTCAAGAGTACCTTGTGGTATGATAACTCCTTGGCTACCGTTTATTCCAAGGTGACCCTTGAAACCATGCAACCATCATTCATCCATGTTCTACCATACATTTTGTCATCAAAGGGAATGGGCACAAGAAATTGTTCATATTTGAGTTCAAGAAATGAAAAGAAAAGAAAAACAAAAAGTTTGCAAAATGCATCAAAAGAAAAGAGGAGCAAAAATAAGAACTCCTATGCTTCAAATAAAAGACACCCTCACTACATATGGGGTGGCTTTGAAAATGTTCAAAAGAAAATGCAAAAAGTTGAAAGTTGTCAAGTATTGAAATGCCAAAAATCAAAAGAAATGGCAAAAGAAATTGTTCTCAAATGTTATATGCCACAAGAAATTGGGGGGAAAAACAACAACAAAGGCAAACTCCCAAAATGAAACTCAAATACTATCGATCCCTTTATCCATCATATCCATTTTTGTGCATGGTAGAGAGGGGACGACCCTTCTTCTTGTCTAGGCAAGAGGGGGAATTCCGCGATCCTCCAGTGTTTCTAACACCATAGAGAGTCTATTCTTGACAAAAGTATTTAACGATTGAGGACAAAGGTACCCTAGCTTGACACAACTTGGAGGTGATTTATTGGTATCATTCTAGGCTTAGTAGTTTGAAGAAATTGCATCTATGAAGGAGTGTGTACCCTTGAATTGCTTCCCTTGTAGATAATTTCCGCCACTTAGATGAGGAAAGTGGCTATTCTTTTGTAGATGCATCCATTACTTGATTTTGTGTGCTTTAATGTTTGGATGTGTGTAGATACCTCATTTCTGCACCTCCCGCAAACCACCCGGTGATGATTGGGCCGCATGTTTGGTACGCGGAACGATTTATGACAGTTCGTAAGTTTATCGTCAAGTGATAGCTCAAATACTTGTGTCTACCTCTTAAATGTCATCTACGTGCCGATACGGTCGTTTTGGCAATAATTAGAGTACATTTGGAGTCCGGGTCAAAAAACTGTCTTCATTTTCTAAAACCGAGTCAGAATGTTCTGGAATGTTCCGGATATTTCTATTCCATATTTTACAATCTTTTAATCTTTGGCAAATAATTTCCCGTAATATTCACACAAAATATTAAGGAAAACAAGATTAATCCGTTATTCCATAACCAAAACACGGAAATCTTTCTTCCGCAGGAGGAAACCACTTGGCAAAGGACACAGCAGGTGCTGCTCCTCTTCCAAGAGACGCAGTGCCCGTTGCGCCTCTTCCCAAGTCCTTTTCTGCGTATTTTTCGTATCTTTTCATATCTTTTCGAGATTCACTTCCAAAGTTTCTCCGAAAACCCTACTTCCTCCGTGTGATTAGTATAAATAGAGCCTTCGGTCCTCATATTTCTCACGCGAGTGTCCGTCCTTCTCTTCTCCCTTTGCATTCTAGACCACGTTCTTACTTTTTGGCGTCTACGTGCTTGAACTTTCGACCAGGTAAGCTCGGATCCTTCTGAGTACCAGCCTCGTTTTGCATGACCTACCAATTTGACCAACTCCACAATAATCAACTTTAATCAATCTGTTTAATTTCCTCTTACGAGGGCACTTTCGTCTACATTCGAGTCGAGCATCACTAAACGTATACTTAGTTCATCTCGTTTCGTCAAACATGTAAGTCTGAGGGTGTAAATCCCTATTTTATTTATTGTTCTTTATTTTTGTATCGATATTGTAAGATTTATGTCGAAAGTATTTCTAAAACCGATTTCTAAAACCATGTTTAAATCCTTTTTTACGAATTACCAGAAGACAGACGTTGAGAGAGGACGCAGCAACTGCTGCGCCTCTTCGAAGGGACGCAACACCTGCTGCGCCTCTTCGTGAGGCTGCTGCAGTACCTGCTTCCTTTCTTCTTCCTTCGTCTTTTGTTAATTTGTTCTTTTTTCTGTGTTTTCTGTGTTTTCGTTTGTTCTTTGTTTCTTTGATATAATAACTTTAGCATGATAATTCTAACATATCATTAATCATCTTTAGTAATTAATTCGTCATTAATATCCCGAATTAAATCCCAAGTAATTCATATTTGCGGGTTTTCGTCATTAAAATCAAATTCGGTTCTTAGAGGTTCGATTCATCAATATTGAGTCTCTGGAATTCGTCATTGATATATTTTTCACCTTTTTATCGTCAGCATCATTAATCCATCATTAATAATCTGTTTAGTCTAATTAATTTGTTTAGTTTATTAATTTATTAATTAATCTTATTAATCTTGCAATTAATTCGTTCTAACTATTTTTCATCCATGTTTATCGCTTTTATGGCCATTGATCATATGTAAATAACTTGCTAATCACTTTCATCCGAGTCGATTGTTTATAATTAACCATTAAATTCACCAACGAGTATTAACAACTCGCAATTCCGGCTTCACAGCCAGAACTGAGCCAAGGAACAGACGCAACAACTGCTGCGCCTCTTCTAAAGGACGCAGCTCTGCTGCGCCTGTTCCTGGTTGATTTCTGTCCCTGAACTCCCGTTTTGCCTTGACCTAGTTATTAACTACGTATTAGTTTACTATTAATTGTATTATCACCCTAATTCCTGTTCGTCAATTCATTTGTTTATTCTTTTCTCAAACCATCCGTTTTAAATGTATTTTCGATATAAATCATTTAATCCCATTGTAATTATTGTAATTTTCTATATTGTATTTTTATCGTGTTTCTTTTATTGTATTGCTTGTTTGCTATCACATGTAATTGAGCTTAAATCTCTATCTCGACATTATTGCATGTTAAATTACATGATAACTGACTTAGTTAATTCTCACATGCTAGGATTAATTTATTGGATGTTGCATTGCATGCATATAATCGACAATATATCGAGTATAGACAATTTCCTTAATCATTAGTAGAGGCCGCTATCGAGGCGGGCGGGATTAGGTGTTCGATCAAAAGAGCTTCCTAATACGTACCCTCACCCCTTACTCCAGATCTCTGTGAACATCCGTGTTCATTCGCATCCACGAGAGTCATTCTAGACATAGAATGCTAAGGGTAACGAGTTCTTGGTGTTCATGTCACTACTTTGTGTCTTGATATGGCATGAGGTATTCGAACAGTTTCCAATTTTCCACAATAAATTGGTGGCGACTCCACAAATGCAAACGCTTGTTCTTTTCCCAAGCGCCCCCGTGGGCTCGCGTCCACAGTTTGGCGACTCTGCTGGGGATAATACACTTACGTGTAGCCAAAAGGGTGAAACTTGAACAAGGTTAGGGAATAGTTTGTACAAGACAATTGTCGGTTTTCATAACTCGGTCTTCCTAAATCATTTATTCGGCCTTCCTAGGCCCAACCTAACCCATTTGACCAATCGTCCCGTCTAAACGGTCCTAATTCTTATTTGGGCCTAAGGATGGATAACGATTGACGTCATCCATACCATGATGCTTACTCTTGTTTGTATCAAGGACTTTCACTACTTGAGGAAATGGACTAGGAATCGGCCTTACTCTTGTTTGGTACGAGCCTCTCCACAGACTTCGGGTTTGATTGTTCGGTATGGCAACCCACCCTTTAAACCAAAACCCTTTTAAATGCACTCAGCATCCCGTTATAATGCTTGTATAATGTTTGTACCATACGTGATCACCATTTCTAAACAAAACCATGACGATTTTTAAATTCAAAATCCTTCTTTGAAACGTAAAATTTCGAAATATGGGCCTAACATTAGCACAAAACAAGTCGAAACTCTGTCCAATTGTCGAGTCAAAATTCGGGCCTCAAAACCCATTTCAAAACCTCACTTCGAGTCCACTCCTACAACTACACTAAAGTTGACTAGGAACAACAATTTTCAAACTTTGTCATTTCTTAAAACTCAGTTGACACAAGTGGCACACTCCCACTTCACGAGTCAAAATATTTCTTTTCGAGTAAGTGTGCTAGAATGGTCGATCGTGTTTTGATTCGTCGTCGATCTCTTATTCAGTTTCCAAAGATGCCTGAAACAAGCGACGTGAACTTCGACCAACTCCAGAATGGTAATGATCAAATCCTAAACGCGCTAGCTCGTCTCCAAGTTACTCAAGACCAATTGTATGATCGCCTTGACACCATTGAGGGCCGAATATATGCCGTGGAAACGAGGATGCCTCCTCGAGAAAGTGAGATGGCTGATGACTTCGTGAACAACTTCAGTGACGAAAACCCTCCCATAGGTATGACTGCAGCTGAGAAACGACTCCAATACTTGGAGGAACAATTGATGTATCTCAAAGGGGATGATATCTATAGGGATAACAATCGCAAATATGAGGCCGTAAGTTCCAAGTTGCCAACCAACTTCAACATGACGGATATCCCTAAATTCAGGGGGCATGAAGACCCTTTGAACCATATCCGTGCTTTCAAGTATTACATGTCTATCAAAGGCATTAAACCCGAGATGTTTTTAAGGATCTTTCCTTCATCTCTTGACACCATCCCAAAACAATGGTTCTATTCGCTAGAGCACAAGAAAATCGCTACCTGGGATGATGCCGCAATCGAGTTTGCTAAACAATATGCGGATAATGCTGAAATCCAAGTCAACATGCGCACTTTAGAGGTTCTTACCCAAAATGACAAATAAGGTTTCACCGACTTCCTAAGTCGGTGGAGGAAGACTAGTACTCAACTTGTTGAACGTCCGTATGAAGCCACCCTCGTAGAGAAATTCGTCGACAACCTAAAGCCTATCTATACAAATCACTTGAGGTATCAAAACATCAAGACCTTCAAAGATTTGACCGTACTAGGGACGAGGATCGAAGATGACATCCGTAAAGGACTCTTGTCCAAAACGATAGGTCGTGGATATAGAGGTTCAACAAGTCGTTCTTACGGCTCTACTAGCAAGACTGATGAAGTTAACCTCCTCGAGCTATCTAAGAAGAGTATCCCTCCAAGGAAGTTCACAAATCTAGGGGACACATATTCCAACTCTCTAAAGAGGTTGATAAAGCTGGGTAAACTTCAACCCATAGGCCCTACAGCCGAACCAGAAAAGAAATCCAAGTTCTGGGATGAGAATTCGTACTGCGAATACCATAGAGGTTAGGGACATGATACAGAAAAATGCTACAAACTGAAAAATGTACTTCAAAATATGATTGAAGACGGTCGCCTACCAATACCGCCTGGAGGCAAGCCTAACAACACTCAGAATCCTCTTGGAGTTCTGATGCTTACTGACACGGCTATCGCAACCCTATCAAAGATAAAACCTAACGGTCTCAACTAAAATGTAGTAGAGGCAGTCGAGTATCGAATCCACAAGGAGGTAATGTAATTATAACTGTCTATTTCTAATCCTATGGTAACAAATGGGTTTGTTTGAATTTTGGTTTCTAAACTACGAGGTTAAAAGGAAAGAGAATTAAAGTAAAGAGCAGTAAAGGCAAGGAAAACGATTTAAACTATCAAGGAGAGAGAGACATGTCGGGAATTCGGTTCACTACGGTAGTCCTGGGACAGCTGTAAATGATTCAGACGAACCAGGTGTGAGACGAATGTTAAAAGGTCCTTTCGGTCCACTTTCTATCCTAAAATACCACTAACTTAACTTTCGTCCTCATTAGGGTAGTCTACTGTTTATAGCAGGCCTATTTAGTCCAATCTTTCGATCCAGGATTAATTTTAGCCAGATTAAAGGTGACATAGAAGCGTGCACTCAATTAGGTCGGTAGTTACAGTTAAATTGCTATAGTGACAGAGTCTCGTAGTTAATTCGTCTAATTCATTCACTACATCGTCACATCTCTACCGCAGATCCCCTAATCCCAACATGAAAGGGGTTTAGCTACTCATATCGGTAATTAAACTAACAGGAGACAAATTTCCAGCAGAAAACATAATGAATAAATAATAAAACGCAATAATGAAAATTAGGGCAAAGGGAAATAAGAACACAGTTGAGAAATTAAAGCAACAAATGATTACTATTAAATAAGGGAGAGAAGGGATTACAATCAGTGCGAATCCGGCGTAAAGAACAACTGAATCCGATCAACAATAATCCCAAGGAAAAGTAACAGTGAAGGAAAGAAAAGCTACGTACTAAGGTTTATAGTAAAAGAGTTTGATCGATGATGTGACCATAATTGGCGCATATTTAGCCCCCGAATCAGCCTTGTTTCCATGCTTTTTAGTGCTTATTTGGGTCATTTCTTATCTTTAGTTCTTTGTTTTGCATATTCTTTGAGATTTTGATCCCTTGGTAGGAAAGGAGTAAGAATCTTGCATTTTCACGGCAAAACGAGACTAAATTGATCGAATTCAATGACCAAGCATCAAGGAGAGACAAGATTAGAAGGCCTTTGTACATATCATAGTAGAAGAGCAATGTTGAGAAAAGATCCTTGAGTCCCCAAGGAAATCCCCAAGGAATTTATGAAGAAAAGGGAAGAAAAGAAGAAGTTACTATGCTGACTGACAATCCGAGCGGATTGTCAACAATCCGCCCGTCCGCCCCCGCACAATCCGAGCGTCCGTGCAGAATCCGCTCGGATTCCCCCTCAACAATCCGTCCGGATTCCTCAGAATCCGCTCGGATTCCACCGCCCAAATCCGTCCGTCCCGACTCCATTCCGCTCGGATTTCTTCACAGCACGGATTGTCTTCTTCAAGCTACGAAAAGAGAAGCCCTTCTCTCAGAAAATACCGGAGTCTCCTTGCTCAACTTAAAAAGTGTAATTACTAGTTTAGCCCTTAGTTAACCCTAATGCATCCTCCCTAATTTCCACTATAAATACCCCATTAGTCTAATTAGGAGAGCATGTTCTTCTTATCAATAATTAGTGTAGTTAATATCAATCAAATCTCTCTTCAATATTGTAATCAAGTATTAATCAAGTTTTAATCCAAGTTTTAGTTCTTTAATCTCTCTTTTGTTCATCCTTTATTTTGGGTAATTGAAGATTATTTGGGGTATTATTGGGAGATTGACAACCTCTCAATCTAGCATTCAAGTACTTCTATTATTCTTGCTTTATTATTGGAATCATTAGTAGGTATACTCTCTTAATCCCTTTTTAATTATTGCTAATTACTTTTATTTATTCATCATGTTTCATATTGTTGGTATGATTGACAACCTTGCTAGCATGATCAACATGATAATGAGTGAGTAGTCTCTTAGCTAGGGTTAATGGGTGATTAGGGGAAACCAACATGGGGAATGATTCATGCTTAAATTAATATGCTTTCATGTTTTATTTGCTTGCTTGTTTTGATCTCAACTCATGCACATGTTATATTTGATGAAATGCTAAGCCTATGAATCCTTGCATTTACTATCATCTCCTATCTTTTCAATGAGACTTGTAAGACATAACCCAACTCGAGTCTCATTAGACCATGCATGTTGTTGAGTAGGGAAGATTAAGTCGACTTGTAGGTGTTGTACAATCTAATCGATTCGGCTCCGGGACCCAAACTTTCCTAGGATTGTAAGATATAACCCAACTCAATCCATCACAACAATAATTGCTTGCTTATAATTTGAGAACATGTTCGTATGATCATATCCCATGATTCCCCTATGATCCCATGACACCCTAGTGCCTTTAATCAATTGTTTACACCCCCTTTAATTCATCTTGCTAGTTTATTTTCATTGTTATTCTAGTTTAGTAACCTTCTACATCAACCCAATTTGTGACACCCTTTAGACACCACTAGTTACAATAGAAATCTCATTTCACTCCCGTCCCTTGGGATCCGACCTTTACTTGCCTCTTTACTAATTGTAGAGTTGCTTGTTTAGCTATAAATTGTGTTTTGATTCGACCGTGACCAACGACCACATCTTAATTTGTGAACACTTAGCGGGATCGCATCAAAAATGGCGCCGTTGTCGGGGACGGTGTTTGTTTGACTTAGATTTCCTTTTTGTTATTAGTTGTGTCTTTCTTCACCTTGAGGAAGTAAAAATACTCAAGGTTTGTTCTAATTGTTTTTGAGTTGTTTGATATTTTGATAGTCTAGAAGGTTACAAAGTGATTTGTTACCTTTTTACCGTGAAATCGAAAGAACCTTGACGAACAATAGGAGAGTTGTTAGGAGGAATTTGAGAGGTGTTGGTGAAGTTGTTCAACCCACTAGTGAGTTTGTCAATCCTTTCGCAATAGAAGGAGAAGAAAACCCATTACACAATACCCCACAAAATCCACCTACAATGCCAAAATTCTCGTCACACTCCATACCCACCGAGGAGAATCTACCAAATGGTACTCCTACACCGGAACATCTCACCGGAAATTTTATTGCCAAGTCCGCCTTCATCCAACTAGTTGAGAGGAGCCAATTCGGGGGAATGCCTAGTGAGGACCCTCATTCTCATATGGAAACCTTTTGCGATTATTGTGATGCTATCTCTCAAACGGGCGTGACTCAAGACCAAATTAGATGGGTCTTATTTCCTTTTTCCTTAATCGGCACCGCAAAGCAATGGTTGAAGGGCCTTGATAAGGCCACCCTTGGAATAGATTCTTGGAAGAAGTTAGCTCTAGCTTTCTACAAAAAATTCTACCCACCGGAAAAGACCAACATGCTAAGAGCTCAAATTACGGGTTTTAAGCAAAGGGATGAAGAGTCTTTGTATGAAGCTTGGGAGCGGTTTAAAGGAATTTGTCGCTCATGTCCTCACCATGGACTTAGCGAATGGTTTTTGGTGCAACAATTTTGGAATGGTTTATATGAAGATTCTAGGAACATTCTCAATATGGGATCAAATGGAATGTTCACCGAAGTTGATGACAATCAAACATGGAACAAGATTGAGGAAATGGCGGTCCATAACTCACAATATAGTAGACCTCGCAAGGCTACTAGAGGAGGAAAGCATGAAGTGGACTCCGTTACTCAATTGGGTGCTCAACTTAGTGCTCACATTGACACAATCAACTTGAAGTTTGAACAAGCCATGGCTAGACTTGAGGAAAACTCAAAATCATCGAAGCATCATGTCAATGCCATGACGGCATCCTCATCAATCCCAAGTGGGATATGTGAGAATTGTGGAACTTTGGGTCATGACCTAAGTGAGTGTAGGGGAACAACCGAACAAGTGAATGTTTTCCAAGCATATAAAAGTGGTACCCCTTATTCAAATTTTTACAATGAAAACACCAAGTTCCATCCAAATCTCTCATACAAAAGCCAAAATGTTCAAAACCCTCAAACAACATACACTCCACCACCCATGAGAAACCAAAATCAAAGACCCTTTTACAATCAAAACCAAGGTTACCAAAATCAAAATCCATACAATCACCAAAATGACCAAGGCTTTGATGTCCAAAAAGCGGTCCTCCAAATGCAAAAGAATCAACAAGAATTTTTCACTCAAATGCAAAAAGATAGCCAAGCAAAGGAAACCACCATCAACAACATTCTAGCTCACACCAAGATGTTGGAAACACAATTGACTCAACTAGCATCTTCAAGCTCACAAAGACAAAAGGGGCAATTACCACCTCAAAGTAATCCCCTAGACATGAAACGTTAGTGCCATTCACTTGAGAAGTGGTACAAGGTATGAAGCACCGAAGAAGCAAGTTGAGGATGAAGTTGTGGAAGCTAGTGAAAGGGAAGAAATTGTGCAAAACTCCAAAGATGGAGAATCATCAAAAGAAGAAAGTTCAAAGAAAAATGAAGACAAGGCCAAAGAGAAGGAGCCCATTGTGATTAGACTTCCTTTTCCAAGTCGTCAAGCCAAGCCCAAATTTGATGATCAACTTGGAAAGTTCATGGAAATTGTGAAGAATTTAGAAGTCTCAATTCCTTTCACGGAATTAATCAATCACGTTCCGGCCTATGCGAAGTACATGAAAGATATCCTCACAAAGAAGAAGTCAATCCGGAAGCTTGAGACTATCGCCTTCACTAAGGTGAGTAGTGCAATACTTCAAGGGAGTTCACCTCCAAAGTTAAAGGATCCGGGAAGCTTCTCAATACCGTGTACCATTGGCGACACGACGATCAACAAAGCCTTATGTGATCTAGGGGCTAGTGTGAGTGTCATGCCGTACTCGGTAAGTAAAAGGTTGGGAATGGGAGAGCTTAAATGCACCAATATCACACTCCAAATGGCCGATAGATCGACGAAGACACCGTTAGGGATATGGGAAGATGTCCCCGTACGAATTGGGAAGTTTTTCATCCCGGTGGACTTTGTCATTGTTGATATGGAGGAAGATTCCAACATTCCAATCATCCTAGGAAGACCTTTCCTACACACCGCCGGTGCGGTGATTGATGTGAAACATGGTGAGCTCACTCTAGAAGTGGGAGATGAAAGCATAACTTTTAATCTTGACAAGACCATGAGAGCTCCTCGTTTGCATGAGCCATGTTTCATGATTGATCATTATAGCCAAAAAGATGAAAGGAAGAAATCGGAACTCCAATGGAAGAAGAAAGTTGAAGATGCTCCATTCAAAGAGCAAGTGAATTGTGACAAGGGGAGCTTGCAAAGCTCATCAAAATCAACCAAGGAAGAAGAGGATGGCCTCATTGGCCAAGAGAAGAAATTGGGAGAGTTGTCTCCATCTAAGCAAGAGATTTTCAATGATCAACTCAATGAAGTTTGTGGTCTTTGGGACGACGAATTTGAAGGGATTTTTAATCCCTACATTGGACATGCCATCGATCATGATCAACAACAAGGGCCAAGGTCTATTGAGGACCTCTACCATAACAATGAACAAGCTTTTGATTACTTCTTCAAGGTGTTGAGTAACATCAACAACACCTTGAACATGCCCCCTTGACATCTCATCGAGAATGAGAGTTTGGTGGAGTCCTCCCTAAACCACCACTTGTAAATATTTCTAACTCCCTAACTTACATTTCAATTCTTGTATTGCATTTTTGTCATCTTTGGATTTTTATTTACTTTGATCAAAATAATTGTCATATAAGAGAGAAGTGAGGGAGGGACTAACAATTTCAATTGATGTGTAGTGCTTTACCTTAGTGTGGGGATGGCAATTGCCTAGGCTATCCATGCCTTAGTAGTGCCCCCACAATGAAGAACACAAGACTTGAAAGAAAGAATGGAAAAATGATAAAGGGAATGCGCTGTGTACGGGTGGAACTGAATCCGTGTACATAGGGGAAGAATCCGAGCGGATTCCAAAGAATCCGCCCGTCTTATGCAATCCGAGCGTCTCCGCGGGAAAAGACGCCCGTCTTGAATCGAGCTGAATTTTGAAATTTTCTTGATCATAAAGAATCCGAGCGGATTTAAAAAAATCCGCCCGTCTTGAAGAATCCGTCCGTCCGGGAGAAAAGACGCCCGTCTTTGCGGTGAGAAAACAAGCAAATTTCTCTCGGGCCAAAATCCGTCCGTCTTTCAGCAATTCCGCCCGTCCCGTGCTCAGCAAATCCGAGCGGATTGTACCAAATCCGCCCGTCTTTAGGCGAGTTTTTGCAAAGGTAGAAGAAGCAGAATCCGCACGGATTGCCACTGCAGTTTTGAAATTCTCGGTTTCTTTAAAAACCCCTCCCACCTTCATTCATTCATTCATTCATTCATAAACACTACCCACAACATCAAAACCCACATCCTCTCCATCACAAAAACAAAAACCCTCAATAACATTCACCAAAATCAAATCAAACCATCCTTCAAACAACAAATTAATCACTCAATCTTCAATAAAAAATCAAAACCAAGAACAAAATCTTCAACCTTTGAGTCGATTTCTGTTTTCATAAAGGCAAAGCCTTTCACCTTCAAATCGATTTGGGCATACTACAAATTTAAGATTTTTCATTCTTTTCTTGGTTAGTTCATCAATGGCAAGGACTAAGGGAGCAACAAAGGCAACAAAGGCACCAAAGGCTAAGGCACTCTCCCAAAGGCAAAAGGCTCTTCAAACAAAGAAAGCTTTGGCTATGGTGGTGGCAACACCAAGCTTGGATGTGCAACAACAACAACAACCTTCTATGGGAGCAACAACACCTTCTACTCCGGTAATTAATCAACTTTTGCATTATCCGGAGGTAACTTTTATTTCCGATACCCATAGAAATACCTTTGTCAAGTTTGCTATGAAATCTATTCAATCCACCAAATTCATATGTGAAGATACCTTGGAAAAATTGGGTGTTCTTGAACAAACAAAAGCCTTTTTCAAAGCCATGGGGTTGAAGAAATTGTTTGAAACAAAGGAATTGACATACCCCTCCCTTGTCTTGGAATTTTTAAGTTCTTTGAAAGTCACCAAAGTTGAGAATAGAGAAAATCTCGAGTTTCGTCTAGCTAATGTTAGTAGACGCATTACCTTTACGGAATTGGGTGAAATTTTGGGTCTTAGTGATGAATCGCGTTATCTTAAGCATTATGGAAAGTATGACCCCGAGCCTCTTTGGGAGGCAATCTCCGGGAAGAAATTTGAGGATTTTCATGCATGTCGTGCTCTTTTGGTCCATCATCCGGGCATAAGAGTATGGCACAAGGTTGTGGGAAATACCATAATTGCTAGGAAAGACACCAATCATTTCACAAGACTTGATTTTATTCTCGAATCGGCTTTGAATATCGGAAGAATTCATACCGAGCCTTACAATTCTTTGAGGCTCTTGGTAGATAGATGGCTTAATGTTGATAGTGGGAAGAAGGGCACGACCGTTATTGTCAATGGCGGCCTAGTCACGGTCCTAGCTAAACACTTTGATCCTAATTTCAATAAGGATAAGAAGTACAAAGCAAAGGAAGGTGGCCATCTTATTGATATGCATATTATGATTCACAAGTTCAAGTGGGTTGCCCATAACCCCCTTGACACTAAGTATGGATGGCTAACTAGTGAAGCTAGATCGTTCACCTTGCCCTCGAAGATTTGTCGTCTAAGCGTCCACCGGACCAATTATCTATTTCCCCTTTCCGAAGAAGCCGAGTATATCATTCAACAACAAAAGGGTGATCTTGAAACCCCCTCCTCTTCCATTGTCATACCACCTTACCCCTTTGAGTATGAAGAGTTCAAGCCGGAAGGAATTGAAATTGGGAAAGACTATGTGACTCTTCTCATGCAAGCAATGCACAAGCAAGCCCATGAAGATCGGAAAAATGCTTATTTGGCTCAATATCCACCCCTCCTACATCTAGCTAGGCAAGGACTCCTTGATCCATCTTGTCCTTTGCCTAGTTGGGCGGATAGAGAAGTCTTATTTCCGGGTGCATCTAGGGACGTGGTGGGAGACAATGAGGTTGTTGGAAATGATGAAGAAGTTGATGATAATATTGAGGAAGATGCAAGTGAAGATGGAGAAAGAAATGGTGAAGATGAAGATGAGGAAGAAAGTGAAGAAGCAAATGACAAGGAAAGTGGCAATGTGACCACTTCTCATGAGGGAAGTGGTGATGATGATAGCATGATGGAAGACTAGCAAGCCTTGGAGACTCCTACACTCCCATGGTTTGTCTATATCTCTCTTTGCATTTTATTTAATTTTGATCATTGTTGGAATAGTCCTAGCAACATCAAAGGACTCACACCTCGGTACCATTGAGGTGTTCTTATTTTATTGTTCCCATTTGTAAAATCCAAAATGACAAATTAGTTTCATGCATAGCATAGTGTGTGCATGAACTATACCCATCCTTTGACATTAGCAATAGTGTCTCACTCGGTTTGGGGAAGTTAATGCATACGCAACGGGAGGTAATCTAAATTATCCTCTCCGTCATAACAAAAACCATGCATCATGTAGTGTAGCTTAGTATAGAATTGCATTTAGTATAGAAATCATGCATCATCTTTGCATAATTTCCATCATTTTGGCCATTGAGGACAATGCCCATATTAGTGTGGGGATGGGAATTCTAACATTTAACTCTTATTCAAAAACCCATAAAAATTGAAAAATTTCAAAAATCATAAAAATCATAAAAATTGAAAAAATTGAAAACCCAAAAACAAGTTCATTTCCTTTGTATATATTGTCTTGTATACATTGTGTTTGTTTTATCCTTGTTCACATTGATTGACTACGCCACATCCGAGACATGAGGATATTGAAGACCACATGGTATGATCTTTCCAATCTCCTTTTTCCTCTTTATGTTAATGACTATGTGGCTTTATTTTGATTGATGCGGTAAAGACAATGTGAATTTAGGATTCCATTTAGTTTATTTGGCATATTAGTTGGTAGAATCATATGCATTAGGATGTTTAATGCTAGTTGCATCATGGCATGTAGTTGGATGTTAGAAAATTTTTGCGAAACCGTCTACTTGGGAAGCTTGACAAGTGTATATAGGCCCTAATAGATGCCTTTTATTTTTAAGACTTTGCTTGTTAGAATGCTTGTAAAACACCCTAGGATGAGTCATGCTAGTATCCTTTGACCCATGGATTAAGGCCTAGTCAAGAGTACCTTGTGGTGTGATAACTCCTTGGCTACCGTTTATTCCAAGGTGACCCTTGAAACCATGCACCCATACATCCATCATCCATGTTCTACCACATTTTTGTCATCAAAGGGAATGGGCACAAAAAGAAATCAATTTGAGTTCAATGAAATGAAAAGTGAAAGAAAGTTTGCAAAAATGCATCAAATGAAAAGAGGAGCAAAAATAGAACTCCTAAAGCTTCAAAAATAAGGCACCCTCGTTACTAATTGGGGTGACTTTGAAAATGTTCAAAAAGAAATGCAAAAAGTTGTCAAGTGTTGAAAAGCCAAAAATCAAAAAAAGAAATGGCAAAGAAAGTGTTCTCAAATGTCAAATGCCACAAGAAATTGGGGGGAAAAACAAAAACAAAAGCAAACTCCCAAAATGAAACTCAAATATCTATTGATCCCTTTATCCATCATATCCATTTTTGTGCATGGTAGAGAGGGGACGACCCTTCTTCTTGTCTAGGCAAGAGGGGGAATTCCGCGATCCTCCAGTGTTTCTAACACCATAGGGAGTCTACTCTTGACAAAAACATTTAACGATTGAGGACAAGGGTACCCTAGCTTGACACAACTTGGAGGTGATTTATTGGTATCCTTCTAGTCTTAGTAGTTTGAACAAATTGCATCTATGAAGGATTGTGTACCCTTGAATTGCTTCCCTTGTAGATAATTTCCGCCACTTGATGAGGGAGTGGCTATTCTTTTGTAGATGCATCCATTACTTGATTTTGTGTGCTTAATGTTTGGATGTGTCGCCATTTTGGCAAGACCCACCTTGCCTTGCAAGAAGGCATCCTACCTCATGGTTGTCTTGTTGTGAGTTGAAGGGGCGGAGTGAGACCCGCTAATTGTCGCATATCGGCTATATTATTAGGATAGGTTAGTATTGGTCCTAGTCTTTGTCACCTCTTTACTCGGGACGAGCAAAGGTTCGGTTTGGGGATATTTGATGTGACCATAATCGGCGCATATTTAGCCCCCGAATTAGCCTTGTTTCCATGCTTTTTAGTGCTTATTTGGGTCATTTTTTATCTTTAGTTCTTTGTTTTGCATATTCTTTGAGATTTTGATCCCTTGGTAGGAAAGGAGTAAGAATCTTGCATTTTCACGGCAAAACGAGACTAAATTGATCAAATTCAATGACCAAGCATCAAGGAGAGACAAGATTAGAAGGCCTTTGTACATATCATAGTAGAAGAGCAATGTTGAGAAAAGATCCTTGAGTCCCCAAGGAAATCCCCAAGGAATTTATGAAGAAAAGGGAAGAAAAGAAGAAGTTACTATGCTGACTGACAATCCGAGCGGATTGTCAACAATCCGCCCGTCCAGCCCCTGCACAATCCGAGCGTCCCGTGCCTGAATCCGCTCGGATTCCCCCTCAACAATCCGTCCGGATTCCTCAGAATCCGCTCGGATTCCACCGCCCAAATCCGTCCGTCCCGACTCCATTCCGCCCGGATTTCTTCACAGCACGGATTGTCTTCTTCAAGCTACGAAAAGAGAAGCCCTTCTCTCAGAAAATACCGGAGTCTCCTTGCTCAACTTAAAAAGTGTAATTACTAGTTTAGCCCTTAGTTAACCCTAATGCATCCTCCCTAATTTCCACTATAAATACCCCATTAGTCTAATTAGGAGAGCATGTTCTTCTTATCAATAATTAGTGTAGTTAATATCAATCAAATCTCTCTTCAATATTGTAATCAAGTATTAATCAAGTTTTAATCCAAGTTTTAGTTCTTTAATCTCTCTTTTGTTCATCCTTTATTTTGGGTAATTGAAGATTATTTGGGATATTATTGGGAGATTGACAACCTCTCAATCTAGCATTCAAGTACTTCTATTATTCTTGCTTTATTATTGGAATCATTAGTAGGTATACTCTCTTAATCCCTTTTTAATTATTTCTAATTACTTTTATTTATTCATCATGTTTCATATTGTTGGTATGATTGACAACCTTGCTAGCATGATCAACATGATAATGAGTGAGTAGTCTCTTAGCTAGGGTTAATGGGTGATTAGGGGAAACCAACATGGGGAATAATTCATGCTTAAATTAATATGCTTTCATGTTTTATTTGCTTGCTTGTTTTGATCTCAACTCATGCACATGTTATATTTGATGAAATGCTAAGCCTATGAATCCTTGCATTTACTATCATCTCCTATCTTTTCAATGAGACTTGTAAGACATAACCCAACTCGAGTCTCATTAGACCATGCATGTTGTTGAGTAGGGAAGATTAAGTCGACTTGTAGGTGTTGTACAATCTAATCGATTCGGCTCCGGGACCCAAACTTTCATAGGATTGTAAGATATAACCCAGCTCAATGCATCACAACAATAATTGCTTGCTTATAATTTGAGAACATGTTCGTATGATCATATCCCACGATTCCCCTATGATCCCATGACACCCTAGTGCCTTTAATCAATTGTTTACACCCCCTTTAATTCATCTTGCTAGTTTATTTTCATTGTTATTCTTGTTTAGTAACCTTCTACATCAACCCAATTTGTGACACCCGTTAGACACCACTAGTTACAATAGAAATCTTATTTCACTCCCGTCCCTTGGGATCCGACCTTTACTTGCCTCTTTACTAATTGTAGGGTTGCTTGTTTAGCTATAAATTGTGTTTTGATTCGACCGTGACCAACGACCACATCTTAATTTGTGAACAGTTAGCGGGATCGCATCAATCGATTAAAAGGTAATCCTAAGTAACCTAGTAATGTGCTTAAATAGCAAAAGGAAATAATGTTTAGCGAGATAACACAAAACACGGACTGATTAAAAGCCCATAATGACGAAAACCACTCGATCGAGTGGATTAAACCACTCGATCGACCAACTTCTCAGCAAAAGTTACTCGATCGACCAACAGGTTACTCGATCGAGGACTTGGTCTTGGTGCAGCTTGCTCGATCGAGTGGGAAACCTCTCGATCGACCAACAGGGGGTGTAGAAACCACTCGATTGAGTGGTAAACTCCTCGATCGAGTGACTATGTCTTCATTTCAGCTCACGTCTTCACCCAAGTGCCTCGTAGTGCGTGCCACGACGCTTCCAAATGCAGTATCTCACTCTGGGACAATCCCGTCTCCTCTAAATGCATGCAAAAAGGACAAAAAGGAGTATGGTTCCACAACTTTCGCGATCATTCCTACAAAAAGGACAAAATACACCAGAGTAGCCAATTCGGGGCAAAATACCATAAAAACAGTATGGTTATGCATAGAAATACGTGCTGAAATAGGCTAAAAAGACTATACATTAGGCACGTATCAAATCTCCCCAAACCAAACCTTTACTCGCCCTCGAGTAAACTCAAAACTAAACTAATGGACTGGAAATGATAACTCAGAGCTAGCTTAACTTGTCTACTTGAACCAATTTAATGCAACAAAAATCAACAGTTAAAACCAAGCAGTCAATACGCAAACGAATTATAGGTCATTTCGAAATAAAGTGACCTATCGACCTTACAAGACCAACAAAATCGGACTCTCACGTGGTCACTCTTCTCTCATGAAGCAAAGGGCAAATGTTATATGTAAAAGAGAAGAAAAGACAGTCACTCACCTAACTGCGACCTACATAACATGCATGCAACAAAAATGAAAGACAATTCAAGTACTAATGCACACACTCCAACCAATAATGTCCGTCACAGCCGAGGGCTTGCAAATAATATGGGAATAATGAGGTTTAGGTGAGAAAAGGCAAAACATGTTATGGAAATGTGGAGGTAAAAGCGTCAAGCTAGTTCCTAACAGGACCATAATGAAACCATCCGGATCTCAACTGACTGAAAGACTAAGCACTAGTGCCCTTCATTTGGCACAAAACTCACTAGACTCAAAACACAATCTCCTCAAAAAATATGGGATAGAACGGAGGAGACAGACGGTCACAAACTTCCCTTTTTTAAACACCATCTGAAATAACTAACTGAACAAACAACCCTCTTCGATTGTACATCTTCGAACATCTTCTCAACTCTTTTTTTTCATTTTCACAATCTTTTTTTTTTCTCCTTTTGTTCACTGTACACGTGAATCCTTCATCATTTTTTTTCATTTTTTTCTTTCACGTTTTCTTTCTTTTCTTTTTCAATTCTTTTTTTTTTCAATCCTCCTTCCTTAATACGAACACCAACTCCAGACAAGAATTACGGACCAAACTGCAATGGGAAACATACCACAAAAGAACATACTAACTAGCTTTACTAGGCAGGCTTAGTTTGGAATGTAGCTAATGGGTCAAAAAGGCAAGTTTTGGCTAATGTGGAGCTAAATGGGTGAAAGATATAAAGAAAGGGGAATTTGCAAGACCCTCCCTGCATGTGACACCAACCACAAACCCGAATATGTGCATTTGACGAGAAATTTAATGTCATAAATGTGCAAACGAGATGAACATGCTATGCAAGGAGTACTACTCTCAAAATTCCTAATGAACTGGTCATGAATGGCACCAGTTATGGCTCTAAAAACTCAGAATTCGTAGATTATGCGTACGACAAAGCTAATAACTATCAATAAAAGTACAAGGCTCAAGTAAAATGACAAGTTATAGTGCAATTTCATCACGGGAATCTACCGTTCCGACTCAACCTATATGCAAAAATAAACGTGAAATGTTTTTGAATTTTTGAAATTTTCTATTTTTTTTTTTTTTTCAAATTAACGTGAATGCAAAACAAATGCAGATGCAGACTCAAAAGGATGCAATACCCTCCCCAAACCAAAACGGAGAACGCCCTCGTTGTCCTCCAGCATACACCAGCAGAAAAATGGGGAACGGGAATATACAACCAACAAAATAAAAAATAAAAAATAAAATAAAGGAGACAAAATGAAAAGAGTAAGAGATACATACAAAAAACGAACTTCCCCAAACCAGCCAGAAAACTGGGGAAGTGAGTAGACCAGTAGCGACTCGTCGTCGTCGCCGCCGTCTCCCTGGCACTCCGACTCAACAAAACGGTTTCCCCAAACCAGCAACAAACTAGGGCAAACTCTAATCGTCATCTCCAACCTCATCCCCCGCACCTGGTGTAAACGGGGGATCACTCGCCTCCTCTCAGGCAGCTCGCTGTGCCGCCTGCTCAGCCCGCAACCGCACCTCTCGTGCTACCGGTGTCTCCTCCGCCTCGTCCTCTGAGTCAGAAGGGAGTGGAGGTTACCCACCCTCTGGGTATCGGTAGAAGGAGGGATGCGGCCACCCCTCTGGAATCGGACGCCGTGCTCGGATATGGAACTCGTAGAGCGGGAATAGGGCCAAGGCCTCATCCCGTCTCATCTCGGAAATGTACCTGCACATATCCAGAAGGAAGGCATGCAGACGCCCTTGGTCCATGACCTCGGGCGCCCCTAAAACAGGAGGGCAAACAAAATTGGCCGGCAAGGCCGAACCAGAAGGAGGAGGGGTAAGTGGGTGGAGGTGGCCTCGCTCCCTCAGCAGCAGTCGGGAGCGGTAAAAGTGGAGGAAGGGTAGGGCACGACAAGGTAACAGACGTGGAACCACACAGACTCCCACGCCTGCACGCCCTTCACCTTTGGGAACCAGGCGAAGTCAGCCATGGCAGCCAAGTCAAGGTAGGCCTGCCTCTGGGGCGCAGTAAGTCCAGGCTCAGTGGGGTAAAGATGGCGGGCAATCCTAGTCACTAACCCGCCGCAGACAACAGAAGTCTTGACCCGCGTCCCAATTCCGTTCCAATGCTGAGCTACCAAATAAGCAATGTTTAAAACAAACGGGGTACCGTAGTCAATGTTGAGGTACCCCGCGAGAATCGCTAGCTCAGTGTTGGTCACGTTATTGGGCTCAGGTCGCCCAAAGATGGTCTCTCCTATCAGTCGCAAGAAGTAACGGGGAGCAGGTAAGTGTACGTGGGCTCCCTTCCGTGCGGGGAAGGGAGTGTGAGAAAGTGCAGCCCAAAGCGGCTGAAGGAGATCCCGGGGTGGGTCGATGGGGCCGTCACTAACGAGGCCAAGAACCTCCCTAAACCTGGCCAAAGTCCAATGGTGCGACTCATTGCGGAGTCGGAAGTGAATGCAAGGGCTAGAGTGGTTGGCATCGTAAGAGTCGGTGTCAAAAGAGTAGGAGCTGAAAAACTCGTATGTAGGGATACGAATAGCAGCTTTCTGCATGGTAATCAGACCCGACATACCCGTCCCGTTCAACAAACTACATACCTCCTCATAAATTCCTAAGGTCTCTAGGTCAGTCCGTGCAATGAAACGGGTAGAGGAGAGAGGGCAACGAAGCAAAGCGGATAACCGAGTCCGGTGATCCGCGGAAGCGAAACGTACCGTGGGCATCCCTGGTAAAGGGGTGAGAGTGCCCTCTCCCGTAACAGCAGCCCCAGAAGAGGTGGGAGTAGTGGCTAGCTGACTAGCCTGCTGATTCGGCCTAGGTGGCACCATACCAGGCGCCGGGAAACGAGGCGTGAATCCTCTTTCCCGCATAGAGAGAGGCCTGGCAGGGGTAGAAACAACAGCTGAAGCCGCGGTGGTGACTAAGGCAGAGCTAGTGGCGGCAGCAGAGGCCACTGACTCGCTCACGGATGGACTGGAGGCGGTACTAGTAGAAGGTAAAGAACCGGTATCCATCCTGCAACATGGTAAAGGGCATGATAAGAAAAACGGCTGCTAACCGTGGCTAAAATAACACGTTAACCAGCATGTGACAGCACATAAAGGCCCTATCAGTCGAAAGATAATCGACTCTCAGCAGATAAAATCCAACAATCCTCAACAAATTCAAAGTACAGTACGTGAGTGATGATAAAATGACAATGTAATGACTGCTAACGGAGACTAAAAACAGCATGAAAAACTGCATGATAGCATGTAAGTCCCTTAGCAGTCGAAAAATTTCGACTCACAGTGCATGATTCCCAATGATTTACAGCATGTAAAGGCGATAGGAGACGGAAAAAGCAGTTAACTACAGCAACAACTATGCAAGAACTGAAGTTAAACAAGCAAGAAAGCATATAGACCGTCTGACAGTCGAAAAATTCGACTTAGAAGCCCTAATCGCGGGAACTCGCGCAAATTTCGAACTAGACATGTGAAAACAGTGAGGAATTGAGATATGATCATCAAGCAAGCTAAATAAGGGCACACAAACACAATTAAGTCGAAAAAATTCGACTAAATATGGATATTCAAACCCTAATTCGATTTTTACCTCATAATAATCAAAGTAATTGAAATTAAAATGCAAAAAAGGTAAAAGGAATGCTTACTTGGTGAGAATGATCCTACAATTGCAATTAAACTTCAAATAAACAAGCAACAATGGCGATTTAACAGCTTAAAACCGCAAACCTTAAATCCCCTTAAATAACGAGAAAACGAGCACAAATAGGGGGGGAAAACAAGGGGCTTTTGAAGATTATTATGCAAGGAAGGAATTGTAGGTGGCGGATTTGGTGATTTGGGCAAGAAAATGGGGATTTGGGGGAATGGAAATCGCAATTAGGGAGTGGGGTTAGACGGAATTAGGGATAGAAATGAATTAGAAAAGGAAATAAAGAGTTTAAGTTTAGAAAACTCCCGTGTCCTGTTCATACCACTCGATGGAGTGGTTTTAAATCACTCGATCGAGGACTTTTGATGTCCCTGTTGCTCGATCGAGTAAAACGCACTCGATCGACCAGTTCCTCCCTTGGCTTTACTCGATCGACTGGATACAATGCTCGATCGACCAACTTTCCACTCGATCGAGTACAAAAAGTACTCGATCGAGGACTTTTTCTCGCGTAAGCCTTTTAATTTCGTCTTTTCTTCCTCGGAATGCGTAAAACTTCCCCAAACCTGCATAAGACAAGTGGAAAAATTTCCCAAAACACCAAAAACGCAAAGCAGAGTCTATAGTCTTACGTATACGCTAAAAATTGTCTAAAACTAATTGTCCTAATTAAAACGTAATAAAACCAATTCAAAAGAAATTCAAACGAATTGTCTATTACAATGTGTTACACGGGGCATTTCCCCGTTTAATTCTCATCAAATTTCAGTAGCCCCTTCCTGGGCTTCTGACTGGAGGACGTCACCTCAGCAATACTGACCGACCTCTTCAGTTTCCATGAGCTTGAATCACTATTTGCAACAGTAGGAGGAATGTAGTTCCAATCCACGTAGGTTCGAACTTTCTTCGTTCTCGCTCCTCTATCATCTTCTTTGGCATCCGTGGCTCGGTTTGATTGAAAACGATTTGCAACGTCGTCCATTGACATCTCCTTTCTTGCTTTCATCTGCACTGCGGCAAGGAAAACAGACGAACTTTCCTCCTTTTTGCTCTCGGTATGAGGCGGAGGGTTAGCAATAATGACAATATTCTCCAAATTTTCATCTGGAGTGTCAACTTTAGGACTAATAGAAGAAAGAGCATTGCAAGGTGGGCTTGCATGGGAGCTCTCCGGAACTTGGGTGATGAAAAGTCGGCTCCTCATCCCCTACCCGGAAGGTCAAAGTCTTCCCCGACGTCTATTCTTTGCAGGCGGTGGACAAAAATGGTCTCCCTAAAATGATAGAGGTGTGTGCATCTTGGGGATATCTAAGACGACAAAATCAACGGGAATAAAGAACTTCCCGATCCGAACAGTACGTCTTCTACTATACCTAACGGCCGTGATAAACTACGGTCGGCCATCCGACACGATCATGTTGGTGCAACTCGGTTTTGTCAAACCAAGTCTCTTAGCCAGAGACAAAGGTAAGACACTTACGCTAGCGCCTAAATCGCATAGCGCATTATCAATCAATTGCATACCGATATGACAAGGATCGAAAAAGCGCCCGTCGATTGCTTAGGAGGTAGCTTATTTTGAAATAGGGTGACCCCACCTCGATCAAAGCTACGGTCTCATTATCGTTAATAGTCCTCTTACGTGCTAAAATTTCTTTCATAAACTTTAAATAAGAGGGTACCTTAGTTAGCAATTCAGTGAACGGCACGGAGACTTCCAAGCTCTTCAAAGGTTCAACAAATTTGCCAAACTGTTGATTAACTTTGGTATTCTAGCACACCTCGGGAAGGGAACCGTGATTGGTATCTCGAGTCCCTTGTTTCTCGCTTCCAAAGTGTCTTCCGGTGCAAGTTCAATATCCTTTGGACGCTTCTTACCTCTCGAACGAGGTCTTTACGGTGATTTCTCGCTTAAACGAGCACTAGCGGGCTCTCGAATAAGCTTCCCATCATCAATATCACTTGATCGAGCAATATGCTCACTCGATCGGCGTTTCCTCATCAAAATCAGTCGATCGAGTAACATTCCCACTCGATCGACCAACCGCACCTTCTGTTCACTCGATCGAAGCGAGATAAACCGCTCGATCGACTGTTTCATCCTCAATTACCCCGCTCGATCGAACACCAGTCTTGATCGATCGAGTAGTTCCTTTGTCGTGAGCCCTTTTTTCTCGACAAGATTACACTTTTCACCATCAGTAATGGCTTCCCTTGGGTCTGATTTCTTCATACGGTCCCTCATAAGAAAGACCGCTTCTCAATTCTATCCAGTTTACCGTCTCATTTGGATTCTTCTCATTTTGAGTCGGTAATTGACCTTGCTACCTCGAGGATTGATTCGCAGCAAGTTGGGCAACTTGAGTCTCAAGTGCCTTAAATGACGCGTTTTGCTGTTGATTTTGTTGATCGTTCAGCTGCAATTGCTTCGATATGGCTTGCATCATGGTCTTAAGCTCACCCATTTCACTCACCCCACCAGAAGATGATGCACCTTGGTTGGGAGGGTTGAAAGAAGGAGGCTTCTGATAGCCTTGTTGATTCTTGTGTGGAGGAATATATGGCTGCTGCTGATGCGGAGGGGCAGTGGGATTGAGTACATTCTGACTACTCCACCTCAAATTGGGGTGGACATTCGGCTCGTAGTAGCTGTTATTCTGCCTGTAGTGTTGGAAGGCAGCGCAAGACTCATAGGAGTTGGGACAATGATCTGAGACATGTCCCTATCCCCCACATCTTCTACAGACGAAAGGACCGTCATCACGGCCTTAACCTTGGTACATTCCCCCTTGGAGGCTCCTCCTAACTCATACTTGTCAAACCTTGCGGTGAGGGCTTCAAGTGCGGCGACGAAGAAGACTCGGCGACTCTTCTTTGAT